>NC_044987.1:121337169-121677808 GCF_008728515.1 Papio anubis
TCGCACGCCAGGTCCTACCACCTCCCTGACCTCATCCCCCACCGCTCCCTGCTCCCCATCTCTGAACGCTACGGGCTCCTCACAGCTCCCTCCACCTGCACCAGGCACACACCCTATCTGGGTCTCAGCGTGTGCCATGCTCTCTGCCAGGAATGCTTGCCCCCGAAACCCCAACATTTGGACCTTCACCTCCAGAGACTTGCAGCCTGGCTGCTCCACTGAGAACTGCCGCCCCTCCCCTTCCATACCATTTACCATTTCTTACCCTCGAAATAGTCCACCCAAGGTTTTGGGGGTCTGAACTTATAAAAGATGGAAATGGAGTCAGCTTATTGTTTGTAGTATAGGCACTAAGTGGAGGCTAAGGCACATTAATAAAAACAGTAAAGTTTTAAATGAGAAACCAGGGACTAAAGAAACTTAAAAAGGCATAAGTATAAAGGTAACTATTAGGACAAAAATACAGGCCGAGCGTGGTGGCTCACATCTGTAATCCCAGCACTTTGGGAGGCCGAGGTGGGCAGATGACTTGAGGTGAGGAGTTCAAGACCAGCCTGGCCAACATGGTGAAACACCATCTCTACTAATAATACAAAAAAATTAGCCAGGTGTGGTGGTGCCCACCTGTAATCCCAGCTACTTGGGAGGTTGAGGCAAGAAAATCACTTAAACCCTGGGAGGGCCGGGCGCGGTGGCTCAAGCCTGTAATCCCAGCACTTTGGGAGGCCGAGGCGGGTGGATCACGAGGTCAGGAGATCGAGACTATCCTGGCTAACACGGTGAAACCCCGTCTCTACTAAAAAATACAAAAAATTAGCCGGGCGTGGTAGCGGGCGCCTGTAGTCCCAGCTACTTGGGAGGCTGAGGAGGGAGAATGGCGTGAACCCAGGGGGCGGAGCTTGCAGTGAGCCGAGATCGCGCCACTGCACTCCAGCCTGGGAGACACAGCGAGACTCCGTCTCAAAAAAACAAAAAACAAAAAAAACAAAACAAACAAAAAAAAACCCTGGGAGATGGGGGTTTTGGTGAGCTGAGATCGTGCCACTGCACTCCAGCCTGGGTGACAGAGTGAAACTGTTTTTCATAAATAAATAAATAAATAAAAAATACAACCTCCTAATTACCCAAATGGTTTTAAAAAGAGAATAATACACATATTGTAAAGAAAACTACAACAGCAACCGTGACAAAATACATGTAATTATAAAAGACAGTGACAGAGTTGAGACCAAGAATATCAGTTATATGAATAAATGCAAATTAGCTTTACTTATCAGGAGAAAAATAGTTTGACTCACAGAATAAGACTCAAATATATGCTTCATATGAAAAACAAGTTTTGAGTCTGAGGACACAAATGGTTTAAAAGTAAATTAATAAAATACATACTATGCTAACAATGATAAAAAGAAAAAGCCAGAATAGCCATTTTAATCTCAGACAAAGCAGATTTCAGAGCAAAGAAAGTGACCAGGAATAAAAAGGCAGTTTCATAAAGACAAATGTGTTGATTTCTCAAGAGGACACAACAATCCTAAATGCTAATGCACCCAAGAACGAAGCTTCAAAATACATTGAACACATGGTATACTTGTATTGAAATATCATATGGACTCCATAATGTGTACAACGATTGTGTATCCACAAAAATGAAAAATAACAAATGTAAATAATTTTTTAAATGACCGAAGCAAAAAAATACACTAAACAAAAAACTAATAACTAAAGAATAAAGATCTAAAGAATAAAGAGAGAAATCCACATATATAGTTGGAGATGCTAACATCCCTCTCTCAAGAACTAACAGAACAAGTAGATATAAAATCAGTAAGGATGTATCATTACTGATGTAGACTTGGAAAATGCCATCATCAACCACATTAGTCTCATTGACATTTATAGAACAGTCCTCCCAACAACGGCAGTACACACTCCTTCCGAGCACACAATGGCGTATTTACCAGGATAAATCATATTCTGGGCCATAAATCAAGTCTTAATATATTTTAAGAGACCAAATTATATTAAGTATTTCTATAGCCATAAATGAATTAAAGTAGAAGTCAGTAACAGAAAGGTATCTTGAAAATCCCTCAATGTTTCGAATACACTTTTAAATAACGCATGCACCGAAGAAGAAACTAAAAAGGAAATTAGAAAATATTTTAAATGGGATTAAAAAAACACAAAATTTGTGGATGTAACTAAAGGGTGAGAAATTTATACCACCAAGTGCCTGTATTAGAACGGAAAAAAAATTTCTAATCAATGACCTCAGCTTCCAGCTTAAGAAACTAGAAAAAAAAGAGCAAATTAAAACTAAGCAGAATAAAATAATTAAAAAGAAGAAATTAATCAAGTAACCAAAAAGAAAAAAATTAATGAAACCAAAAGCTGATTATTTGAGATCTATAAAATTGCTAAAACTTTAGCTGGCTGACTACACTAACGAAGAAAGGGGCACAAATTACCAATATCAGGAATGAGAGAGGAGACATTGCTACAAATTATAAAGCTGTTTAAAGAATAATAACAGGATATTCTGAACAACTTTATGCCAATATAATTAACACCTAGGTGAAATGAACATATTCTTTCAAACACACAAAATACCAAAGCCCACTCAAGAAGCAATCACCTGAATATAACTATTATCAATCACCTGAATATAACTATCAATCACCTGAATATAATTATCAATCACCTGAATATAATTATCAATCACCTGAATATAACTATTATCAATCACCTGAATATAACTACTATCCATCACCTGACTATAACTACTATCAATCACCTGAATATAATTATCAATCACCTGACTATAACTATTAAGTCAATTTAAAATCTAGTTAACAATCTTCTCATCAAGCAAAGTCCAGGCCTACCTAAACAACTTTCCTGATGGAGTCCACCAAACACACAGGGAAGAAATAAAACCAGTTCTACACAAACTCCCTCTCGAAAAGGCAGAGAGAACACTTCCCAACTCACTTCTCACGCCAGCATTACTCTAGTACCAAAGCCAAAGACGTTACAAGAAAATATATAGACAATATCCCTCACGAACCTAGATGCAAAGGTCGTTAGCAGAATTTTAACAGGTCAAGTCCAATGATACACAAAAAGAATACTACAACATGACCAAGTGGGGTTTATCCAGGAATACAAGGTTTAACCTGTGAAAATGAATCAGTATAATTTATCATATTAAGAGACTGAAGAAGAAAAACCACATGATCATATCAAAAGATGTAGCAAACAGCATTTGACAAAATTTAACACCCATTCATATTAAAAGACCTCAGCAATAGTATTAGAGAGGATGTTTCCTTAACCTGGTAAAGACATCTATGGAAAACCAGAGCCAACATCACACTTGACGGTGAACGACAAGGTGTTTCTTCTATGGCTGAAGACAGGGCGATGTTCACTTCTATTGGACACTGTAGTGGATGAGCTGCCCAGTGCAATCAGGCAAGAAAAAGAAACAAATAGGCACCCACATTTGAGAAAAAGAGGTAAAACTGTCTTTATTTTCAGAAAACAGTATTAACGTAAGGAAATCAATGGAATTCATTTTTTCAAAAGCCACTAGAACAAAAATAACTGAGTTTAGAAAGGTTGCAAGATTCGGCCGGGCGCGGTGGCTCAAGCCTGTAATCCCAGCACTTTGGGAGGCCGAGACGGGCGGATCACAAGGTCAGGAGATCGAGACCATCCTGGCTAACACGGCGAAACCCTGTCTCTACTAAAAACACAAAAAATTAGCCGGGCGAGGTGGCGGCGCCTGTGGTTCCCGCCATTCTCCTGCCTCAGCCTCCCGAGTAGCTGGGACCACAGGCGCCGCCACCATGCACGGCTAAGGTTTTGTAATGGCGGGAACCCGGGAGGCGGAGCTTGCAGTGAGCTGAGATCTGGCCACTGCACTCCAGCCTGGGCGACAGAGCGAGACTCCGTCTCAAAAAAAAAAAAAAAAGAAAGGTTGCAAGATTCAAGATAAATTTGCCAAAATGAATTTCAGTTCTAAATTAGAAGAAATACCAGTGACAATAGCATTAAAAAAAATGTGAAATACCTGTGGGTATCTCACAAAAGATGTACAAGGCCTACACCCTAAAAGCTACGAAACATCTCTGACGGAAGTTAAAAATCTAAGTAAGTGGTATATAACCTCATATGTATATATATATGAGATATATAACCCTTCTATGTATAAGAGCTATATAACCATATACATATTAGACATATAACCATACATATATGAAATAGATAATCTCATTGATCAGAGGATTCAATATTGGTAAGATGTCAATTCTCCCCATGTTGATCTTGAGGTTGAACGCAATCCCAAACAAAATTCTACCAGGCTTCTTTGTAAAAATTGGCAAGCAGCTTCCAAAGTTTATATGTAAATACAAAGGACCCAGAACCACCAACACAACTTGAAATAGCAAAACAAAGTTGGCGAAATCACCCTAACTTATTTTAAGCCTTATCGTAGAGCTGTAACGATCCCAGTGTGTGACTGGCAAAAGGACGGATCAATGGATCACAGCAAAGTGTCCAGAAAGAGACACTTTTATGATACATTGAACCTTTTAAAAGGAGTCAAGGTGGTTCACTGGGGAAAGTATATTCTTTTCAATAAATGACACTGGACCAGTCAGTCATCCATAAGAAAAAAACACATGAATCTCCACCTTTGTCTTACATGATAGAGAAAAATTAACCCAAAATGCATCCTAGGCCTAAATGTAAGCACAAAAATTATAAAACTACTGGCAGAAAATCTTAGTAACTGTGTGTTTCGTAAGCATTTCTTAAATATAACGTGAAAAGCATGAGAAATATTTAAAAGGAAAAAGCTGCATTTGACTTCATAAATTGAAAATGTTTGGTCTTTAAAAGATACTATTGGGCCTGGAGCAGTGGCTCACACCTGTAATTCCAGCACTTTGGGAGGCCAAAGCAGGGGGATCGCTTGAGGCCAGGAGTTTGAGACCAACCTGGGCAACAAAGTGAGACCCTGTCTGCATAAGAACTTTAAAAAGTTAGTAGCTGTGGTGCACATGCCTACAGTCCCAGCTACTTGGGAGGCTGAGGTGGGAGGATCCTTGGAGCCCAGGAATTCCAGGTTGCAGTGAGCTACGTTTACGCCACTGCACTCCAGCCTGAGCACAGTGCAGGGGCCCAGTCTCAAAAAAACAAACAAAAAACAACAACAACAACAAAAAAAAAAAACAAAGAAACTACTAAATAAATGAAAAGGAAAGCCACCAACTAGAGAACATATGTGTAAAACAAATAGCTATGTAACCAGGATATACAAAGAACTTTTACAACTCAGTAAGATGACAAACAGCCCAATTGTACAACGGGTGAAACATTTGAAAAGATATGTCACCAAAGATGTTCCCTGGATGCCTATGAAACACGTAAAAAGATATTCAACATCACTGGTCATTAGGAAATGAAAGTTAAAACCACAGCAAGATGCCACACACACCTCTGAGACTGGCTCACATGAAAATGACGGACCATGTCAAGTGTTGGTGAGTTAGTCGGTTTCTTAAATAGTTAAAAATATACACCCGGCTGGGCGCGGTGGCTCACGCCTGTAATCCCAGCACTTTGGGAGGCCAAGGCGGGCGGATCACAAGGTCAGGAGATCGAGACCACGGTGAAACCCCGTCTCTACTAAAAATACAAAAAATTAGCCGGGCGCGGTGGCGGGCGCCTGTAGTTCCAGCTACTCAGGAGGCTGAGGCAGGAGAATGGCGGGAACCCAGGAGGCGGAGCTTGCAGTGAGCCGAGATCGCACCACTGCACTCCAGCCTGGGCGACCGAGTGAGACTCTGTCTCAAAAAAAAAAAAAAAAAAAAATATATATATATATATATATATATATACACACACACCCCCACCACATTATCCAGCCATTCTATTCCTAGGTATTTACCCATGAAGAAAGGAAATATAAGTCCCTACAAAGACTTTTTACAGAGTCCACCAGCACATGAGTGGATAAACAGACTGCGATGCGTCCATACAATGGGATACGGCTCAGCAATGAAAAAGGGATGAATTATTATGTGCCACAGACTGGACGACTCTCAAACGTGGAGTGACGGGAGCCAAACAATAAAAACCATACACACTATAATTCCACTGACAGCAAGCCCCAGAAAACGCCAACCGTCTACACTGACAAGACAGACCAGGGGTCCCGTCCAGAGCCAGGAGCAGCGGAGGAGGGGCCAGCGACGGGCACGAGAGGCCTTTTGGGGGTGATGGATGTGCCTGCTGTCTCGATTGTGGTGATGGTCCCGTGGCACACACCCATGTCCAGACTGGTCCAATCGTACATTTTAAACAAGGCCGTCTACTCTATGCCAATTATACCTCAACATAGCTGATTTTTTGTTTGAGTGAGCAGAATAAATAAAACTGAGGCTATGGCGGTTCCTGGCTGAGGCCCCTCCTTCGCAATTAGTGCCCCTCTGGTGGGCACGGGGCCCTTTACACCTGCTTCCCCAGCACCTCTTTTCCTGCCCCCGCCAGGGGAGGAGGCATCGTCCACCAACACCCTTTTGCCCTCTTGGCCATTGGCTCTGGACTGAGAACCTTCGTGCCAAATGTCCCCACACCCTCGGCACAGCCCCGGGAACTGTGGTCCTGATGTGACCTGAATTTTACACATGAAGAAACTGAGGTGCAGAGAGGATTGGTGATGTGTGTGGACCCATTGGGAAGTCTCGGGAGTCTGGATCCCCCCACATCCTGGAGTTTCTCCAGCAACGTCTGGGAGTCTTTCTACAATCCCAGGCTCCAGGGCCATGAAGAGCCACAGCAGGCACAGCGACAGCGTCTGAGGCCCACCCCAAGCTAGGGGGCCCCACGCCGCAGCTCGACGCTGGCCTTTCACAGGAGGGGTGCACAGGCCTCCAAAGGCTGCTGACTGGCCCCCAAGCCCCCTTAGCTGATGTCTATGCGAGGATCGGCCACAGGACCCGGGCCTCAGTGCCTCTGACAGGGGCTCCATGAAAACTGGGGAGAAACTACAAATTCTTACAAACTGCCGGGATGAGAGGCAGTTTTCCTAAGGTTCTAGAACTCCTAAGTGGTCTAACAGATGTCCTCATTTAAAAAGAACACCCAAAACACCTGAGCCTGAGATGAAGAAAGCAAACTTGAGCAGAAGGGGCTTTCTGGGAACGTTCAGAGTATCTTAACGGTGGGGACAAAGCCCTGCTCACAAGCATCCTGAAAACGGCGTCCCCATGGCTTTGTCCTCAATCCCAGGCTTTTTAGCCACGGCCAGGTCCAGGGACCTGGCTGGGTGGGCAACACTGAGAACTGACCAGCAAACAGGGCCCAGCTCAGTCCCTCCCCGGAGGACAGCAGCCACCCCCAACCCTCCCTAGCCAGTTTCAGAAAATGGTCAGTGAGAAGAGACACAGGCGCCGCTAAAGAAAGCTAAAATGAAATAAAGACGCCCGCCCTTCCCCCAGGTTCCCCACCAAATGCTGCTCTCAATGCACAAATTATTCTCAGCACATGGTGCTCGGAAACTGACCAGATCATCGCCCCGCCAGGAAAAGGGGCTGGCCTGCGCCTCTCGGCACACACTTGACATTTTGTTCTCATCCAGGCTTCCCATGCTGACAGTTTCTGGATTAAATGTGCAAATGGAACGCGGCCCCAAGGGGGTCTCTCTCCCTGCCTGTCCAAGGTCCAGGGCTGGGTGTGCACGTGTGCATGTGTGCATGCAGGCACGTGTCTGAGCCTGAACGTGAGCACACACATGAGTGTGTCCACATGGGTACCTGTGTGTGCATGTGTCCACACGCCCATCCGTGCACCCATGTCTGTGCGTGTGTGCCCGTGCATCGTCTTCTCCATCAGGCATCTGGGCTGGACATGAGTGTTTTCCAACCCCCAACTTCAACTACCTTGACCATGACTAAGTCTGGAAACCTCACCACCAGCTCACGGCCGCCCAGGACTTTTCTCAGCCCAACAGGGATTGGCTCCACCTAAAAATCCAAATGCAGTCCCCTCACAGCAAGTCCCCAGGCTGTGCTCTCTGCCTCCCATTGCCATCCTAAAGGGCATGAAGCTGCGAGGTCCGGAATACACCTTCCCAAGTGGCCAGGAGTCAAGACTGCATATTTGGGGAGGAGACTATTGTCCCCAATTGCCAGGGTCCTAAAGACACCTGAAGTGAACATCCACTCCTCCTGAGGCCAGCTGAGCCAACCTTGGGGCTGAGAGCATCTCCCACAAGCTACTGAGGAGGCTGCTGGCAGCCCCTGGCCCCAGGTATCCCACCAGGCATCCCTGTTGGTCACAGTTTTGTACCTGGGAGACAGAAAATCTTGTGGGAAGAGCTGTCTAGGCCTGGCCCTGAACAGGGGGCTGGGGTCCGAGGTGCTCGAGCCACAGCTCCTGACCCCATGAGGCCACACCGAGCCCCGTCCCCCCACCTGCAAAGTCACACGATGACACACTTCAATGGTCCATGGCCAGGACCTCTGGTTTTCGCTCCGTGTGACCTGGGAAGCCCAAGAATGTGATTAGAACTCATCTGAATGTAATGCCCTAGGAGGTTCCCCTGGCACCTGCCCAGCCCCCTCCCCAGGCTGCTGCCCAGTGTCAGAGGAGACCTCAGGCTACCTCCTCGTCCAGGGACACAGCGGGTGGACCCCACTGTGCAGCACCCCATGGCCAGTGGGCCCCACAGGGCGGATCCTATTCTCCCCCAACGACTTCCCTGGCAGCCCCCTGGGAGCCCCACGTGCAGTGCCGGTGCCAGCTCCCCCACGCCTGCCTGTGCCCGGCCTGCTCAGCCCGTCCCGTTGTGTTGTGTCAGCTGCTGCCCTGCGCTTCAAGCGAGGCTCTCCAGCTGGCCAGGGTCAGATGTGAAAACAAGGACCTAACCCAACCCGGCCCCCCGGCTCCCCTGCACCAGAGACCCCCACCGAACGTGGCGCTCACTGATGAGGCTCTTTCCAGCCCTCAGGCAGAACATAAAGGAAACACCTGTCCCCACGGCCGCACACTCTAATCCCACTAAACCCGAATGGAGAAGCCCGGGGGCCCTGCAGCAGGCGCACCCCCCACCAAGGTCTGACTTTTGTCCCGGACTATGGGGAAGGCGGGAGAGAAAACACGGGAACTGGCCTGGGAGAGCTGGAAAGCCGCGGCCGCCCTTCACCAGGGATACAGCTTCCAACCAGACCCAGGGCTGCCGAGAGCAGAGCACCATGGCGGTGTGGGGGCCTCCAACAGCCTGGGTGCCTAAGGGTCCCCCTACTCCTGTCCTTGTGCAGTCACCACCTTCCAAGGGCTGGGGGCTCCCGCTCCAGTAAGGCCCTTCCTCCCGACACAGAGCCCCTGCCCGGGCTGAGCCCCAACCCTGGCAGAGCCCGCAGGCGCCCTGCTCGGCCCCAACTGCGCCTGCACCCAAACCCAGGCCGCTGGCTCTCTCATTACCAACCTGGAGCTAAATCATCACAATTTCTAAAAAGAGGAGAAAGAGAAGCGAGTGCGGTAGGGGGAGTTAGGGAGACCACCCAGACACCTGGCACTGGGGAGACACCTGGAGACCACGCGCGCCATGCACGCCAGGCACTGGGGGTGGTGGGGAGTGCTGGCTGCCGGGCAGGCACCTGACTGCGTTTGGTTTCTTGGTTCCTCCTGCCCCAGAGAGAGATGGGCCCATCCCAGCCCCGCTTTCCTTCCCACCAGCCTTTCCCAGGGGCTTCTGGAAAGGCAGGATGAGGGACGCTCCCTACGGCCGGCACAGCCATCGGTTCGGCCCCCAGGCTGCCGCGGTGGAGTCTGTACGGGGTCACACGCTTGTGGGGCCTCTCACCAGGATTCCGCAAAGATGTTAGGTATTGTCTAAGATGCCAGCGCCTGCCTAGCATAAGCCCGTTCCTCTAGTCACTCAGTGCTCTGGAAAGATCGCACTCCTGTGGCTTGAAAACAGGGAAGACGACGGAATGAGCCAACAGGGCCCCAGACTCTCCCGGCACAGCAGGTGGGAGCTTCTACCTGGCCATATGGGGTCTTTCTGGGGCCCAAGAGGACTTGCTCCCAGGCACCAGCCAGATCCCCATCCCCTTTTCCTCCAGGGAGCGCACCTGGCAGATCTGGAGGAGTTCTGATGGAGGCGCAATGGGGAACAGGCACCTTGACCCCCAGAGGGACCACAGGCTGCAGACGGGACATCGTGCACTCATGCCGCGGCTGCCCTACCCCTGGCCGGGGCACCATGGGCTAAGAGTGCCTCCCTTGAAGCCCCAGGTTCCTCAAACCCAGGTGGGGCTCACTGCCTTCCCTCTGCACAGCCTCCCTGGAGGAAAGACGTGGACTGGCGGTTCCCAGGTTCCAGCCCGGGGGTGTCAACCCCATTCTCACAAACCACTTGGACAGAATCGGGTTACTGTCCAAGTTACTTTTCAGGAAGGTTTAAAAAATCTTGCAGTTTCCTCTACCTCCTGCCCCGGGCCCCTCACCGCCCCCCCACCCCACCCCATCTTGTTCTGAACGAACTTGATATATATGACAATTCTGGCCTGCAAAAGATAACGTGAGGCCCGGCTGTGGGCTGCACAGAGGAAGTCTTTGTTAAAGAAAACGATTCACCGTAGGGCCCCTGCACACACAAGGCCCCGTGTGCTAGGGGAAAGTTCCGGTTCCAGCCCAGGATTCCTATGTACTCGGGGAACATTCCGGTTCCAGCCCAGGATTCCCACTTTCACGACTCTCCCGCGAGCAGATTTTGCATGAAGGAATGTCAGCTGTCCTCCGCCCAAGCAGCTGCCTTCAGACAGGAACGCAGCCAACCCAAACCCTGTCGACCGCGGTCCTGGGACAGGGGACCCGGCTGGGGCATAAACGATGTCCACTGTGCTGGAGACAGCCTGCCTGCTGCCTCCTGCCCTGGGCCCCACAGAGGGGCCTGTGAGCCCTCCAACTCCTCCACACAACATCCCTGGGGCCAGGGGACTGTCTTCAAGCCTCCATGTCCACCACCTTTCCCTGCCCAAGAGAGAGACCATGAAGGGAAGGCCGGGCAGGGCTGCTCCAGGTCAAAGAAGCCGAAATCGTGTGACAGCCACATGCAATGAGGAAAAACCAGTCACACACACTGGGATGAGTGATGAGCCTTGAATGCAGGCTGTGAAATGGACAGCAGTGTCTTGAGAATCAGACACCCTGGCTAAGTTGAAGGTCCTCATTCCAGAGGATATACGCGGGCTTTATAGGGAGAAAGGATCACACTGTCTCCAACTCACTCTCAAATGACTCAGGATAAAAACAAAGCAGGCTGGGTGCCGTGGCTCACACCTATAATATCAGCACTTTGGGTTGGCTGAGGCGGGAGGATTGTTTGAGCTCAGGAGTTCAAGACCAGCGTGGGTAACATGGCAAAACCCCATCTCTACAAAAAATACAAAAATTAGCTGGACATGATGGCACGCACCCACAGTCCCAGCTGCTCAGGAGGCTGAAGTGGGAACACTTGAGCCCGGGAGGCCAAGGCTGCAGTGAGCCGTGAATACACCACTACACTCCAACCTGGGTAACACAGCAAGACCCGGTCTCTCTCTCAAAAATAAATAAATAAATAAATAAATAAAAATTTAAAAAACTAACAACAAAAAAGTTGGGCGTGGTGGCTCAAGTCTGTAATCCCAGCACTTTGGGAGGCCGAGGTGGGTAGATCACGAGGTCAGGAGTTCGAGACCATCCTGGCTAACACAGTGAAACCGCATCTCTACTAAAAAATACAAAAAAATTAGCCGGGCGAGGTGGCGGGCGCCTGTAGTCCCAGGGGCCCAGCTGAGCGCCCCTGCTGCCCTGCCCTGAGCCTGAGCTCCCATCACAGGCAGGGAGCAGGCTGGCCTTCCTTCAGCAGCCCCTGTCACCGCGTGGCCTGTGCATGGGGCTGGGTGGCTGGGGACAGCAGCAGGTATGCTAAGCAGAGCATGTGGCCAGTGAGGCTGGACCGAGGCTGTCCCGGGGAAGCAGAGCCACTGGGTCTTCATGCCATGTCCTGTGGGCCTCAGGCTCTGAGACTGTGGCTTCAGCAGCGCCCCTGCCCCCCAGCTGTGCATCCCACACCCTGAAGCAGAGCACTCGAAGCAGGGCGCCCATCACACGCACAGGCTGCCTCCGGGGAGCAGCAACGCCGTGGTTCCTCTAGTCCTAAACAGCCCCCAAAGCAAGGCTGATCCTACGCCCAGCAAAGCGGCCTCAGAAAGGAGACACTTTGGTGGATTCCCAGAGGCAAGGGGCCTGGTCCGGGGTCTTCAGGGGACACCAGTCACCTGGCCGCCCTCTCTCAGGTGCACAGTGGGTGACAGAGATGCTTTTAGGAAGCTCTATGGCCAGCACATGAGAGAGACGCCACAGGGCTCTGCAAGGCCGCGAGGGAGCTGCACAGGACTTCCCAGGACGAGGAGCTCCTGGCAGACGGAGATTTCAACAGCTTCAGAGTCACTACAGGGGAAAGCAGGAGGGACTGGTATCCGGTGGTCCTCAGTGACCAACACCGGGCTCTGGAGAGTCGGCCAAGTCACTTCTTCTGTCCCCACAGGGCAGTGCCTTCAAGTTCTGCCTGGTGGATTCTGAGCCTTTGTTCTTGGAACTCTTGCCAGGACATCAGGGGTCGACCCTGACCCTGGAGGAGCCTTGGCAGCTGAAGCTCAGCCCACCTGGGTGCCCCCAACTGCCCCAGAGAGACACTCGGGCCTACCCTGTTCCCCCTGCCCCTGGTCCACATTCACCTTCGCTACCCCTGCCTGCCCAAAGCCTACAGGCAGCATCCTTCCACCCTGAACAGGCTCCGAGAGCCTCTATCTCCCTGGGGTGGGCTCCAGGCAGGGTCTCAGGACAGATGAGTGAGAAGTTCCTCCTACAGGCTCACGGGGCAGTGACCTCAAGTCTGGCTGTGCAGAGCTGCAGGCCACCCTGTGCCGTGGGGGCTGTGCAGAGGGAGGGCCCACATCTGTCAAGTCCTCTGTCAAGTCCTAGTTCCAGGGTCTCAGTGCAGACAGGAACCAAGGCTCCGGCCCACACATACACAGGGCCCTGCAGTGAGGATCCCAGGGGTGCAGAATCCAAGTCCAGTTCTGCCTTTCATGAGCCCATGGTCTGCTTGCACATAGATCCTGGCACACAGTAGGTGCTTAATAAAGATTTGCTGGCTGAACAAATGCAGGCGGAAAGAACCCTGCCAGGGAGCTGACGACTGCGTTCTGAAGCCTCAGAGTGGCCTGGGCGGTGGGGACCGGTCTTGGCTGGGTAGCTCCCAAGTGACAGGGACAAAAAGGCAAGCGAGCCCACAACCCCACAGAGGGACACGACGCTTCCCAGAGCACCCTGCAGCCCTGAGGAGGGAGTGGGTACCCCCGTCCCTGGGCAACTAGTCTAGTGGGGAGTTGCCCCTGAAGCAAGTGTGCAGGACGGGGCTTTGTCAGACCCGTAGGAGCTCACCAGGCAGGGAGGAAGAGAACCCCTAGCGGGCGGCAGCTGCAGAGGGAATCAGACCTCGGGGTGGGTTGAGGAAAATCTTGAGTCACCCACTGGTTCCCCAATGCGGGCGAAGGTGCCTTCACTTCTGCGTCTTTTCCCGGCAGCAGCAGTAAGGGCGCTGCGGGAAACCGCCTGAGGCCGTGCGCAGAGCAGGCTTCTCATCACAGCAGCTGCGGGTACCAGGTGGAAAACACCAGGTGAGGACCTGCGGGCCTGCGGGCGCCCTGAGCAAGTGGAGGCCAGAGCGCTGAGGACAGGACCCCACCTTCTTCCACAGAGAGGAGCCCGCCCAGGGCCGTCACGGAGGCCCAGAGACTCTCCACAGGGTCTCTTTGTTGCTGGGAGGGAAACTGAGGCCTTGCTCTGTGCTGGGAGGGAAACTGACGCCTTGCTCTGTGCTGGGAGGGAAACTGAGGCCTCGCTCTGTGCTGAAGGGACAGCAGAAACCCAGGCAGTGAAGGCTCCAGCTGGCGGGAGGGGTGGGCCACCGGGCGGGGTGGAGGGAGCCTCAGCAGAGGGGAGGAAGCCGCAGCGATGACCTCATCCCCTAGGCCTCCGGGGCCGCCGCTCACGGGGTTTTTTAACCACAGGCATTGCAGGACAATTCCCTGGTATGTTCCCCACCAAAGGCGCGGACGAGCCATGTTTGTGTTGTGCTTTTGAGTGCCTCTCTCTTTGTGTGGGGTTTGACAAAAGCCGTGATCCTGGAGACAAAAGCCAGGCCTTCACCTGGGCCAGGGCAGGGTCTCCTCCTGCAGAGAGCGGGGAGAGGGGGGGCCGTTTCTGGCAGCAGCCGGCCTCAGCAAGAAACAGGAGAGCCACCCAAACCGAGAACTCCTTCCCAAGCAAGAACACGCAAAGCACACACACGTCAGACACACGCGTGCGCACACACAGCAGGCACATGTGTATGTGCGCACAGAGCTACCGACAAGCACACACACGTACACAGTACACACATGCACACGTGTGCCACTTCCACAGACGTGGGCACACAGATGTGCACACGCATGTACGTAAACACGTGCACACACAGCCCCCTCTGAATTCAGAAACTAGGCTGGGGCCCTCTTTGCAGCCCAGGAAGTGGCTCTCCTCCCTGGGAGGCCATGAGCAAATCTCCCCTGCCCAGCAGATTTCCGACGTGCTGTTCACGTGCTGTTCACGGTGTGGGCCGGACCCCAGCCGAGACCAGATTCCTCCCGAAATGGCTTTTTCAGGCCCACCGCATATCCCTGGTTCAGCAGAATGCCTAATCCCTCCGAGGCCGCGCTGGGGTTTCCTTAGCCGTGCTGAGATAACAGCTTTCTGGCACTGCAAAGCAGGGCGGACGAAAAGAAACGAGAAAACAGGGGCTCCCTGGGAACACGCCGCTTTGATCAACTTTTTCCCCAACATTTAAACACCGTGCTCCCGGAATCCCTCACGCGGGTCCTGCACCCGGCGGGCCCCTCCTGGGTTCCCCAAGGCTGCGGTTTGGGCTCCCCGTGCTCAGCACTCCTTGGCAGGGGCCGGCAGCTCCGGAGTTGCATGTAACCCGAGCGCCCTCTGGCGTCTGCAGGCGTCCCCGCCGCCTGGCCCCAGGGGCTGCAAACACTTTTGCTGCTTGTGCCCCCTGCCAGTGCCTCCAACCGTCCTTCCTGCAACCCTGCACAGCCCCCCTCTGCTGGACTCAAGAACCCAACAGCCGTCCTCACTCCTCCAGGCCTGAAGCCTCAGGAACCTGCTGTCAGCCCCTTCCCCAGGAAGTCCCCAACTTCTGCCTGTGCTCTGAGCCCCGCTGCCCTGTGCCTGCCCTGCGCCTGCCCTGCGCCTGCCCTGTGTCTGCTGTCCACTGGAAGCTGTGAGCCCTGGGAGGGGTCCCTGCCTGCCCTGCAAGCACCTGTTTACCTCCTTCTCACTGTGCCCCTCCCACCTGAGCGCCCCCTCCTCCAAGCAAGTGGTCCCTGTCCCTGCAGATAGTCCCCACCCAGAGCCTATGCCTCAGTCTCGGCTCTGCCTTTGATGATGACTGAGTGACAGCTGGACCCTCAAATCCCCTTGAAGGATTTGACTCCACGAGGCCAGTGCTTCGAGAGACTGCTGGGAAGTGTGGCGAGGCAAGTGGGAGGGCGTCTCCCACCCCTCCACCATGCAGGGGCAGCTGAGACCAGGAGCACATACCAAACTGGGGTGTCCTCATTGGGCAACTCTGGCCTATGGACTTGAGGCAGGGAGGGACATGCACAGCCAGGAAGCGCCATGCTGAGCCTGTGGGGATAGCGCAGCCACGGGGTCCTGCCCTCAGGGAGTGTGGAATGGCCTGAGGTAGACAGATGCTTCTGAGCCTCCCAGAGCCCCACCAACCCAGAACAGGGCAGGTTGGCGGGGATGCTGCGCAGGATGGCCCCAAGCAGAGGCCTGAAACCTGACAAAAGGCTGAGTGCTGACACTCCCGAGGACAGCCAGGCCCAGGGCAGAGGGCATGCGAAGGCCCTGGGGCAGCCAGGAATGTCCAAGGCTTGGCCTGGAGTGAGTGAGCCCAGGCTGGGGGAGGTGGAGAGGGGAGGGTTACAGGTGACGGACCTGAACGTGGCACCTTGGGGAGTGTACCCTAAACGTCACAGGGAGCTTCTGGAATGATCAGATTTTTGTCTTAGAAAGTCCTCCCCAGCTGCTATGTGCAGGGTTGCCTGGTGAGACGCGAGGTGTGGCAGGGAGGCAGCGGGCATGAGAGAAGGAGGGACAAGGGAGGCGGCCAGGGTCTCTGCCTTCCAAGCAGTGGAAAAGGCAGAGGGGACTGCAAAGGGGACTGCAGCAGAAAGGGGGCTCTCTGCTTGGGGGTGCGGGCTGCTTCTCTGCCATCCCACCCCAGCCTGGAGGAGAGGGAGCTGCAGGGCAGTGAAAGGCCTGGTTCCCGCTGACCAGGGGTCTGTGGCCACAGTTCAGCAAATAGCCACCAGGTGGCGCACAGACCCCAGGGATGCGTGGACAGTGGGCAGGGCTGCCGGGATGAGGACCATCCTGGAGGCTTCCCTGGGGGCACAGCTCAGCACTGTGCCTTGAAATCTAGGGTCTGCCCTCCTGCCTGGGCAGGGCTGCATCCTAGGGAGCAACCCTACCTGGTCTGCTCCACACCCCTGTCCCCTGCCTGGTTTAGATGCCACACGGGGGCCCTGGGGCGCTGTTGGTGATTCTAGGGCTGCAGATGGGCACGTGGAGCCCAGGGTACGTCTAATTCTTGAGCTGTAGATGGGTGCATGGAGCCCAGGGAATGTCTAATTCTCGAGCTGTAGATGGGCACGTGGAGCCCAGGGCACATCTGAAGGTCCCTGCAGGTCGGGCCTGGGTGCAGGCTTCTCCAGGCTTTGCCCTCCCAGCTGCCTGGGAGATGACCACCTAGGAAGTCAGGACCTGAACTTAGATGCTGTGGTGCTGACAGCCCTGGCTGGGCACGGGCACCTGGTGGGCTCACGTTAGCACCGGGGCTCCATGCTCCATTTAAAACCAAGCAAGTCCCAGACCACGTCGGGGACGAGGGGCTAACCACCCAGATCCAAGTTAGTACATGAGGGACAGGACAGGCAGGATCTCACGTCTCACACACAGCACAGGCATGAACACACATACATACACATAGGTACACACACACAACACATATCTATACATAAATACACACAACGCAGCCATACATAAACACACAACATATGCTCACAGGTGCACAGTACAATGTGCCTATATGTGGCCACATTTACACATGTGTACATGCTCAGATACACACATGCACACATGTACACACATTGAAACAGAGCCAACCATGCATGAAAGTCCCCACGTGCTCATGTGTATGCACGCTTACATACTCAGATACAGATGCACACTTAAGCACACAGCTCACCCATACACACACACGCGTGTACACACAGCCACATGTGTACACATTCCCATGCATATGGGCACACACATACACACATGTACACACACCTGCAGAGGTACAAAGGGCCTCACACGGAGACCCTCCAGGGGAATATTTGGCAATCCGGCTCTCACAGCCTGGGAACCACTGGCATCCTTGGCCCCAGGCCCTCCAGGGACAACTACCAGGTCAGGGAACCCCCTACAGACCCAGCCCCCATGGCAGAACCAGCAAAGGACATCCCATGCCCACTCCTGAAGTTGAGCCAACCCTGTCAGTTGGCGAGGGCAGAACGTCCTCCTGCTAGTCACAGCCAGAGACTTGGCTGGGTGCTCACCTGAGAACCGGGTCTGTGGTAGGTGCGGAGGACTTGGGGATCCTGGACAGGTGCCGTGGGGACCCCATAAAGCATGGGGCCCGTGCTGCCAAGGCTACTGGACATTGCCCTGTGGGGGAAGGATGGCCTCACCCCAACCAACATGGCACAAGACGACACATACACCCCACTTCACTGGTGCAGTGCAAAAGTCTGAACAAAGTATGAGGGTAGAGTGTGATGGGACATGAACCTCAAATGCCAGGACCAAGAGGGTTTGTCCCCGGAAGGCAAGGCGGGCCCCTCACCGACAGGAGCACCTCACAGAAGCAGGAAAGACCCCTGACCAGAATCCACGTGGTCACCGTAAAACCACACCAGACATCGGACCTGAAGGACCCTTCCTAAGTGCGGGAGGTGCACACCCCCCGCCCAGCAGCCAACCCGCCCACGGAAGCCAGGAGGGCCCAGCTGGCCGCAGGCACCACCCCCAGCTCTGGACAGACCCAAGCAGCAATCTGCCCTCCTGGGCATCCCTTATCTGGAAACACAAAAGAATGCAAAGGATAGAGGGAAAAACTTCTACGACCACAGTCATGAGAGGTGGTGGGGCCACAGGCTGCAGCAGAAATTAACAGCTTTCACAGATGCCAGCAAAGTGCCTGGAAACCATGATAGACTAGAGACTCCCTATGTGATGGGAACAATAACAACTTATTCTCATCAATATTATTATCATCAGGAATACACTTAGCAAAAACTGCCTGAAATATACATAATGAAACCATAAAACGCTGCCCATAAACACACACACCGCGCTCCTGGAGACCACCGAGATGTCGGTCTCCCCCAATTCATTTACCCACTGCCATTGGGTTTCTTCCTGGGGCTGGATAAGGTGATGGCAACATTCACTGGGAAAAGCAAGGCTGCAAGCACCACCAGGAAACCCCCCAAAAAGAAAGCCCCGCCGAGGCATACAGTGGCATCATGAAACTGACTTTAGTACTGGGAGAACCACGTCACTAGGGCCCCGGTAAAGGAAAAGTCCAGCAGACCAGTGGGACAGAATAGAAAAACCCCCAAAAAATCCCCAAAGCAGACCCTTCCTATTGCCTCTGGACCTCTGGTTTACAGAGAAGACAGCCCCTCCAATCAGGCAGGACAGATGGACTGTGGAAAACATGGCGCTGGGAGAACTGGGAAGCACAGCAGGCCTGTGCCTCACACCACTTAACCAGGAAACTCCCAGCCACCATGGAGCACACACAGTTAACCTGGTGAGGGCTGGAGGAAACCACAGGTGAATTCCTCCAGCTATGGCTCAAGGTCCAAAAGCAACGAAGGAAAGCTAAAATGGACTCCCTAGAAATGGGATGGATTCCACCACTGAGGCCATCATGAGAGGACTCTAGACCCCGGCGGGACAGGCTCCCCTGGCCAGGAAGACACAGCACCAAAAAGCAGCAAGAACCCAGCCCACAGCTGCCTGTGCCAGGACCTGAGTCGTGACTCTCTTTCTTCACAGATACTGGAAATATTCCACGACAAGACAGGAAAACACGAAAGCCCAGCCACGGAGAGGTGCTGGACCCAGTCCTGCCGGAGTTGTTGCCCACGGCCCACATTCAGGCGGCTTACGTGGGGACCCTGTGGGTTCCAGACACAGCTGGTCCCTGCACCCCGCCTTACGGGCAGCCTCACGGCTAGATCAACTTTGGGGTTTTCCACCAGGCTATGAGCCTGCCCTGCCCTGCTCTCAGCACCTGCCTGGCACAAATGGCACCGACACCACTCAGGCCAATGGAAGGGACCATCCAGGTGCCTGGGGTGAGGGCTGCTGCTGGGACACCAGTAGGGCCTGTGTGCCAGCCATAACCCAGGGGCAGGTGTCACCCAGACCCCAGGGACACTGTGCATGAAGGCTCAGGCAGGCCCGAGCTACCACAATGCCAGCTCTACCCTCCCTCCTCCTTCCTTCCTTCCAGCCCAGCTTGGAAGCCCCTCCTCCGGGAAGTCCTTTCAGACCACCAGCTCCAGGCTCCTCTCAGTCCTTGGCCCCCCTCGCCTGTGGCACATACATCCCGAGTCACTTGGCAAGTGTGGGGTCTGGGGAGGTGCCCCTGTATCAGGGCAGGGCCAACGTGTGGGCAAGGGGCCGGGGGCGGCTCTGCCCCACCTTATGGGGCCCAGCGCTGGGGAGATGCCAGCCTCCAGGGCAGCTGTGACATCCAGCCACGCCCTCAGATGCTACGTACCATCCAGAAGAGGGTCCCCGTGGCCAGGGCGGCATACTGCTCGATGGTGGACAGCACGCTGAAGATGAGGCAGACCAGGACGATGAGGAAGCTGTAAGACAGGGACACGGTGGTCAGCGCCACGGCCTCCGCCCACCCCACAGATGCACCCGGCGAGTGGAGGGGCCCTGGCCTCCGCCCCGCCCCTGGTAGGACTAGACAGTGCTATGAAAACTCAGTCGTCTGTTAGCTGGTGAGCACACACTTGAGGTAGGTCCACACGAGGGATGCTGTCCTGCCATGGGAAGGGACGAAGCACCAACAGGTGCCGCCACGTGGACAGGCCCTGGAAACATGGCGCCAAGGCCAGACACAGACAGGTGACCACCTGCTGACCACCTGCAGTGTGGCTACGCCTTGGACAGCCAGAGCCACAGAAACAGAAAGCAGGCTGGTGGCTGCCCCAAGGCAGGACTGCTACGGGCATGGGGTTTTCTTTCGGGGTCATTAAACATTCTGGATATGGATGGTGGTGATGGCTACACAACTCCGAACGTCCTAGAGCCACAGGGGGCCCACTTTCCATAAGTGAACTGTGGCATGTAGTCACGTCTCTGCAAAGCTGATTTTACAAATCACTTCCAGAGGCCGGGCGCGGTGGCTCAAGCCTGTAATCCCAGCACTTTGGGAGGCCAAGGTGGGCAGATCACAAGGTCAGGAGATCGAGACCACGGTGAAACCCCGTCTCTACTAAAAATACAAAAAATTAGCTGGGTGCAGTGGCGGGCGCCTGTAGTCCCAGCTGCTCGGGAGGCTGAGGCAGGAGAATGGCATGATCCCAGGAGACGGAGCTTGCAGTGAGCCAAGATCGCACCACTGCACTCCAGCCAGGGGGACAGAGCGAGACTCCGTCTCAGAGAAAAACAAAAAAAACCAAATCACTTCCAGAGAGCAGTCAACAGCCCCCTGTCCAGAAGTTCAGGGCCCAGGGCAGGGGTGCTGGTGGTCACAGCACAGAAGCCAGCCCGCCAGGTGGGGGTCCTGATACCTGCACCAAGTATCTGTTTCCCAGGGGAGCCTCGAGGCTGCAGGCTGAGGGTGGCTCTCCTCCAGTTTCACTTCCTCCTCCCCAAGGTCCGGAGGCCAAGTCACAGAACTCATGAAAAGGAAGGTGCACAGAGCCCCACCCCGGGGCAAACGTTCTGTACTGTGGGCACGCAGAGAACAGACGGGCGGCCCACTCTGATCCAGGGAACCATAAAGATAAGGAGCTGCTGCCTCTGCAAAGGTACCCTCCAGGGCCCGCCCGGCCTTCCTCCCGCCTCTGGGGAGATTCCCGTGGGCTCCGGAGACTCCAAGGACCCCCGTGGATCCTCAGCGACAGGAGAGCCAGGAAGTGGCCACACAGCCCCGAGGGCCCAGGGAGACACAGAGAAAGCCACACACAGACCCTGAGGGCCCTGGCATAGATCCTCCGCCCGGCATAGGGTGCCCCAGGCCCCCTCTACTCCCTGAGATCCTGCCATCCCAAGTGGCTTCCAACCCATCCCAGGGCAGCCAGAAGGCCCCCTGCATTGCCTCTCACCCAGCCTCCAGAACTCAGCCCCACCCGGAACCCATCCTCTTCCACCTGTCCGGATGTGTACAGCCCAGCCCACCCTCCCCAGGCCCCCGGAGCCCACAACAAACAGGCTACCTCCCAGCACAGCCTGCCTTGGTTCATCCTCCCAATGCACGTTTCTTGGGGAGGTGGGGGGGGCTCTGCACCCCTCTTCCCAACAAGCTCCTGTGGGCAGGGCAATCCTTTCCTGGCCTCTGGCAGCCCTACCCAAAGGCCCTTGATGGCTCACTCAACCAACGACCCTGCTCAGGCCCCCTTCCTGGGTTCCTCCCTCCCCATAGCCATAGTCCCACTGCTGGCACTGGGGCCAAAACCTGCAGCTACCATTTCCTCAGCCACCTGCCTCACCAACACCCCCCGTCCCTCCCACACTGGTCAGCTCTGCAGCCAGCCCGTCTGCACCCTGCCCATCCATCCTCATCTTCCCCTGACCACGGTGCCCACCTCCACCCGTGGCGTTCCCAGCCCACATACCCAGCCAGTCAGTGAACCCTCAATGTCACACCCCAGTATTACACCGCAATGGCCCCAGACCACCCCAGCCCCTCCTGGCCCTTGTTGCCAGTCCTGACTATGCCTGGCCCAGCGCACCTCAGGGCCCGTGCACCTGCTGCTGCCCAGCCTAAAAGCCCAGCTTCAGGGTCCTACCAACAGGCCCTGTCTCATGGGCAGAGGCCAGCTCTGATGTCTGACCCTGGCCCCCACAACACCCCAACTGTGTCCTTTATACTCAAGTATCACCGCTGGGACCAGAGTCTGTTGTGCACCCCCTAGACCATGAGCACCCCAAGAGTGGGGCTGTGGGCTGCAGTCCACGCCTAGGATGCGGCCTGGTGCACAGTAGGTGATCAGTCCCGTGGGACTTCCTTCATTTAATCTCTAAGCCCCAATGCTGCTGCTTCATCCCCTTCACCATGACCCTTCCTCTGCTCCCTGAGGTTACTCCCCAACTGGGACATTCGACCCAAAGCACAAGTCTGATCAGCCATGTGGTTCCAGGAGCACCTGGAAGGCTGGCACGCAGCCCTGCCTTTCCCTGGGCCTCAGTCTTTCCAGCCTTTCCCTGGGCCTCAGTCTCCCCAACCCCCGCCGGCCCGAAGCTCTGGCTGCATAAGCTGCACGGCATTTGCCAATGCGGTGCTTCCAGCCAGGGACCCTCTCTGCACCCCCACCCTCCACACTGCTTTGGCTCTGAGGACTCTTCCTGGCCAGCGTGGACAGGATGCCCTGGCCTTGCCAGGCTCCCTCCGGCTGCTCCCACACTGACCACTCCTGCCCTCATCTGTCTCTGGGACCAAAATCCACACGGTGCTGGCACGGGGTGGGTGGGTGCAGAGTAATTAGTTCAACAGACACAGCTGGAGCCTCTGGGCCAACCCTGTGGGGAGCCCTCCATAGGGTGATTCTGTGGATCTCATGGGGATACAAGCAAAGATTGGTTGGAAGGGTGAGTGCCCATCTGCATTGGGCACCATTCCAGGCACTGGGAATGGGCTCAGACTGGCCCAAATTGCACACAGCATGCTGCCCACTGCCGGAGCAGGGTTCCCTCCAGGTTCTTAGAAGAGCCTTTGCGCCAAGCCACAGGCCCTGGCCCCACACTCTGCAGCCCCCAAGGCAGGGCTGGGTCTCTGCCCCTTGTTGGTACAACTGTTGGCTCTCTCACCCCACCAGGGCTCCCTCTGCCATGACTGCCACACTTAATCCTCCTGGACGTCTGTTTGTTTTGATTTGCAGTGAGCAGGGAAGTGAGATTAGACACAGCCTGGCTCAGCCACGAGGAAGCAGAGCAGGGCTGCCCAGGGCAGAAGATGCCACCTGCCTGCTCC
The DNA here is from genome assembly GCF_008728515.1 of Papio anubis. Taxonomy (NCBI): domain Eukaryota; kingdom Metazoa; phylum Chordata; class Mammalia; order Primates; family Cercopithecidae; genus Papio; species Papio anubis. The sequence goes on from NC_044987.1 coordinate 121,360,619, forward strand.
CCAGGCCCACGGGGTGCAGAGAGGCCCAGGGCACCATCTGCACATGGAGATGCAGCGCCCACCGGTGCCCCAGGCAGCTCCCCTGCCTCAGTTTCCTCATCAATACAAAGAAGTGGCCCACAGGTGCTTCTTCCCAGGCTGTGGAGGGAAGTGTCACCCGACGTCCAGCAGGGAGTCAGGAGCGAGTGTCGACGTCACCCTGAGGCCTTGGATAAGCCAGAAGCTCCCGGTGCTGTCTCCTGCCAAGATGTGGCAAAACCTACCACCCAGCAGGGGCCCTGGGGAGGATCCACTAAGTTGCTCTCTGTCCAGCAACAGGAAGTGCTCCTGGGGGCTGCAGGCCACTGCCCGGTACCCACACCCCTGCTCACTGACCACCAGCTCAGCCAGTGCTTTGCAGACAGTAACACAGACCCCCACGAGACCCTGCCAGACTGTGACGTCACTGCCACACTGTCATCAAACACATGCTACAGGTAGGGAAACTGAGGCTCCGAGGGCTTCTGAGGTCACAATTGGGGTAAACTGAGGAGACAAAGGACTGCAGTCTGGTTCCCCGACCCGGCATGGCTGGGGTTCCTGGAGGCCGGGCCCTGGGTCCCTTTGGCCCTCAGTGTGAGACGACTGCCGGGCTCTGGTCTCGGTGCATGTGAGCAGGGATAGGGCTGCAGTGAGGGGGGCACTGCAGCTTCCCCATCGCGGAGCGTGGCTTCCATCCTCCCGTCTCCTCCTCCAACTCAGATCCTCCTGCTTCTCTTAGAAGAACCCGCACAATCACAGTGAGGGCCCACCCGGGTGACCCAGGACAACCTCCTCTCTCACGAGCCATCCCTCAGTCGCCCTGCAAAGCTCCTTTGGCCACACAACCTAACTTGTTCACAGGACAAGGACACGGACACCTCAGGGGCCACCGTTCAGCCAAGTGATAGCCATGTCTGAGTCACGCGCCCGAATCCACGCCACTGCCCCAGCCTCTCAGTGACCTGCACGGAAGGCGCTGCACTCACCCCACTCTCAGATGAGCAAACGGGGGCCTGGGGAGGGAAGGGGGCCATGGGCAGGACCCAGATCTGCTGACCCTGCAGCCTCCAGGCTCAGGTTGAAAGCTTTAAAGAAAAAAAAAAAACTGTAAACTTCCTCCGTGGCAGAGGCGAGCGAACAGAATCGCCTGCAGCTTCTCTTCCCTTCACAGGGGCACCGTGATGGGTACCTGCGACGTGGAAGCTGAGATAGCCCCACTTCACGGCCACTCTTCTAAAAGACCACAGGCGACACTGCCTTCTGTATCTGCCGTCGATTCTTGTGCTGTTTGGGCGACAGCCGGCCATCACAGTGGCAGTTGGTGACCTCAGCCACGGCATAGAAAGCAGTGATGGGGCTGGGTGCAGTGGCTCATGCCTGTAATCCCAGCACTTTGGGAGGCCGAGGCAGGAGGATTGCCTGAGGACAGGAGTTCGAGACCAGTCTGGCCAACATGGTGAAACCCCGGCTCTACTAAATATATGAAAAAATTAGCTGGGTGTGGGTGATGGTTTGCGCCTGTAACCCCAGCTACTCAGGAGGCTGAGGCAGGGGGACTGCTTGAACCAGGGAGGTGGAGGTTGCAGGGAGCCGAGATCGTGCCACCGCACTCCAGCCTGGGCGACAGAGTGAGACTCCGTCTCAAAAAGATAAAAATTAAAAAAAAAAAGCAGTGATGGATGCTGGTTAGCACCATGTGCAGAGTGGGCACTCACTCACAGGCCGCGAGTGAGGGCTTGGAAGCTTGGTGACTGGCCGCCAACGCCAAGCGCTTGGGCTTCATGGCACGGATTCCAGCTGCAGAGGCCTCTCCTGCCCATGTCCTGTGCGCGGGAGACACAGTGGGCTCAGGTGTGTGGAGTTACTCCAGCGGGAAGATTCTTGACTGGGCCTTGCGGGGGAATACAGGATCTGACCAGGGAAGACTACATGTGGGTGGTCCTGGACCAGCCCCCCCAGAGTGTGCACCCAAGTGGGCGTTCACCCCAACCGCCTGGGCAGAGGTGCCTGGGAAAGTCCCGTGCAGTGGAATCGCGGCTGAGTCAGAAGACGGGGCTCCGGGGCCCGGGCTGGGAGCCAGCAGGGGCTGAGAAATGATCCCCCACAGGCCAGGCAGATGGTGGGGACAGGTGCCCATGGGCCAGGCTGGCTGTCAGCCTTGCCATATTCTGAAGGCTAAATGATGCTTCCGATATTTTGATACACCGTGCTAGCCTCAGAAGGAATTATATGACAAAGGTTACTTTTATCTACTCCAGATAAAAAGAGTTTTATCTTATTTACCGCTTTATCTATTCTTGTCTCAGGCGGCGCTGGGAACCTCACAGGTGCCGAGCTGGCGTCCCTGCCCTTGAGGCACTCAGGGCCTGGGGTGCCTGTGCACCCTCCTGCCTCTGCAGAGCCACGTGTCACCCCCTCTGCCTCAGCTCCAAGGCCAGGCAGTCGCAGCCCCCAACTCTGCAGAGCCGGGAAACCGAGGCCCTGGGAAAGGATGAATCCCATGCATGTTCTGGACACGGAGTGGGCAGCAGGGCAGGCTAGCGAAGGGCAGGGAGAAGACACCGAGCTCCCCCCAGGTCATATGGTTCCCTGAATGCTGTCCCACCTGAGCTCCCGGGACAGCGTGGTCATGCAGGGGGCACTGCATGAGTGGGGAGCCCACCACGCCCCAGGAAACAATCCCCTACTTGTCCTCCTTGGCAGCAAATCGGCCTCAGGAGCAGTGACGGCGAGCGCCAGCCCCGAGGGCACCTGGTGAATTATCCAACGTCATTTCAACATCTCAGCCCCAGGTGCCCGAGAACACGGGAGAATGCAGGAATCCTGCCAGGGTCATAGCCCGAGACACTGCGGGAGGGTTCCCCCAGCGTGCAGGCGGTGGGCCTGGGTGGGCTCCACGGCTCAGATGGCCTGGGGCTAAAGCAAGTTAAAGGCTGCAGACTCCATGACCTGCCCTGTCGCACACACTAGGGCCCCTGAGCAGTGCCCCTAAATGGGCCTGATTGATCCAGGTGCGAATCCAGTCCAGGCAGGGGCCATGCTGGGACTCTGGCCTTCTGTGCGCACTCGAGGACAGGCCCCACACACAGTGAGTGACAGCCTTGTTAGCCCATGGGGGGGTCACTGATATATAACCCTGAGATATTTCCCAATAAAGCTGAGAAACCTGAAAGACAGCCTCCTACTTCACGTGCAAAGACACGTGGGCAGCTCGAGGGGTGCCCTTAGAACTCCAGCTCGAAGCCACTGCACCATGGAGCTCACCCAGGGTCGAAGCTGAAACCCCGGGACGCATAACCCCTGGAGCGTTTCATAGAACTTGGCACTCTCGTGTCCGTATGCTTAATTTCTTGAAACTGTAAACATTAAAAATTACGTTAATACTTGAAGAGTTTTGTCAGTCTGAAAGCATCATGCATGGAAGGGCGTGAGCACAGAGGCACCTTGAGCGCCGCACCACGCAGACTGCCAGTCACAGAAGCGCAAAGGCCGCAGGGCTCCACTCGGGAGGCACCCGGAGCAGCTAAATCCACCGTCGCAGGGAGACGGACAGCGGGACCGGGGGATAGGGGATCTGTGGACACGGGGAGGATGGATCCATCCATGGTCGCGGAGAGCAGGACGGCAGGGCTGGGGGGAGGGAGTGGAATTTCATGGGTGCAGAGTTTCAGTTTGGGAGAGAAGTTTTGGGGTGGATGGTGGTGATGGTTGCACAACCATGTAAATGTACCTAATGCCACTGAACTGTAACCTTACAAAGAGTTAAGATGGTAAATTTTGTGGTATGTGTATTTTATCACAATAAAAAAAAAAGCACTTTTTAAAGGAAACCGTAAACAACATTCATAGAGCAAGCACCAGAAGGTTCAAAATGTTTCACGTGGCTGGTGAACGAGATCGAGCAATGTTCAAAGACCCCTACTGCGGACAGGACCTCGCCAGGCTGATAAGCAGACAATGGGTTAAGCGAACGTAAAGCCGAAGGCGGGACAGGGCCTTGAATGTGTAACCTCGAGAGATTAAATATTGATGCTTAAACCCCAAACCACATCCAGGGGCTTAAAAAAAAAAGTCATCCTGGAAGACTCCAAATGCCTCCAAAACCCACGTGCCCCAGGAAGGAAACACTGGGGGCTGGAGGGGATAGGCTTCCCCTGCTCGCTCACTGGCCACCAGCAGGTCTCCATCCCTGATGTGGCTGCCGGCTCCAGGGCAGCTGAGCTCAGAGTCCTGGGATGTGGATGCCCAGGGGCAGAGGTTTCAGGGCCTGCCAGGGCTGTTCCCCAGGGCTGAATCTGCACCTCAGTAAAAAAGCTACCAGCTGGTCACCCCCCTCACCAGTGGCTGTCAGCGGGCAGCCTCAGCAGGGTTTGGGGGTCACCAAGGTTACCCACAGGTTCACCTGCTTCCTGGCTCTGCATGGGTGGAGCCTGGGCCAGGCATCTCCTGACCCCTCCCAAAGGGGTGAGTCCTGGCCCGCACAGAGGGCCCCACACTGGGCTGGACACTGGGCACAGGTTCCCCCCTCTGAACCCCATGTCACATCATGGAAGGTGTCACATCATGAAAGTCCTGGTGAGGAGACAGAAGCTCTGGTGAGGCATGTCTGGTCCCAGGCTGCCCCCCGGAAGCCCCCTGGACTGGGGCCAGGAGGTACTACCAACCGATGGGGACGCTGGGCTCAGACACAGCATGGGACGCACCCAGACTGGCTGACTCCAGGACCCCCGGCCCCACCACTCGGTGCCACGGTCCTGAGGCAGGAATGCCATAACCAGGCCATGCGTCATCCTGGGTAGGGGTGGGGGCTACAGGGCCCTTTTCAACCTTCCAGCCTCTGCGGGCTCCCGTGTCCTGGGTTTGTGGCGGCCTCACTCCCGTGCTGTGTGGTACATGGCCGGATCCTCCTCTGTTGAATCTATCCTGTCTTTTAGGAGGACAAGTGTCACTGGACTTGGGCCCCTGGGTAACGCAATCACGCCTCTCCAGACCCTCAGCCTTGGCTGCAAAGGGGTTTTTTCTATGTCAGGTCACATTTGCAGCTTCCAGGGATGGAAACCAGTCTTGGGGGCCACCACCTGGTGTCCTATGACATATCATAAGTATTTAATACATTACTTATGATCATTATTGGTCGATTTTGAATTCTTAAACAGCCGAATTGGGTATTGGTCAAAAACATATATTAGCTTTTTTTTGTTTTGTTTTGTTTTGTTTCGTTTTGAGACAGGGTCTTGTTCTGTTGCCCAGGCTAGAGGACAGTGGTGTGATCCTGGCTCGCTGCAGCCTCAATTTCCTGGGCTCAAGCGATCCTCCCACCTTGGTCTCCCAAAGCGCTGGGATTACAGGCGTGAGCCACCATGCCTGGCCGATGTCTTCATTTTTAAAACATAATTCAAAATGTACTCAAAACTCAGAGTTTCCTTTTCATCCTCTCACCTCCAGATCCTTCATGGAATTGCATCTGCAAAAATTCTTTTAAAAAGAGGGTGGCGTCCATGCACACTGGTGTCAGCATAGGGACGTCTCCCTCACCATTCAGCCCACAGGGCATCACCCAAACCCTGTCGTGTTGGAGAGAAGGGAGCTGGGGGTGACAACTCCCAGCACAGGTAGGACCCGGCTGGTCCATCTTCAGCAGGCAGCTGCCATGTCAGGAGTAGGTCCACGAGGCTCCCTAGCACCCCAGCCCCTCAGGGACCAGCACTTCTCACCAGAAAGGCAACAGCTGCCCCCAACCATTGCCCCTCAGGCCCCCACAGAGCACCCTGTCTGTTGTCCACACATCCCAGCTGGCTGGCAGGGCCTTGGAAGCTTCTCCCCTGGCAGCTACAACAGAGCACAACCCACAGGAGGAGCATGGATGTGATCCCACACCCGCTTCACAGACCCACAGCCTGGGCCTCCCGGTCCAGCACTGGGTGCGTGGACGCCTCCCCACCCGGCCGGGCCTTCTTGGCCCAGGGCTTCCGTGGCCACCCCATGCCTCACGCTGTTTTGAACTCTTTAACTGCGACTTGTTCCACAGCAGCTGAGTCTCATTTCTTTCAAATGTTCTTGAAGGCAACGTGATCCACAGCCCGAAGGACACAACAATGGGTGACTTGGTGCAGCCGGGGGTAAGATTTCTGCCCTCATTGTCTCCAGAAGCCCCAAGTGTGCTGCCCCCGTTAGACACAGCCACCAGCCGGCCTGTCAAGGAGCCATCCGGAGATTAAACCTGTGTCCCGCAGCAGGACTGAGGCTGTCTCCAGCCTCTTGGGGTTTCAGCTGACACTTTTCCCAAAACAGATCTGGACTGGGAACCCCCAGAAACAGGTCCCTCCCTGCCAGCTTTCGGCTGGGCCCCCACAGAGCTCCTGTGCCTGCAGTACCTCCCCAGAGGCTGGTCCCCCTGCCGGGGCCACCGGGCCTGCACCCCAACTGCGGGGCTACCAGGCCTGTACCCCAACTGTGGGGCCTCTCAGGAGGCCTCTGGCTCTGGCTTGTACCACTTCATGGACCACCAGGCAGTCATTGCCACCACTGCCTCCCCGACCAGAGCAGGGGCTCCCCAAGCAGGGGCCCACCAGCTGCATCCCCTCCGAAGGCCCAGTGCCAGGCTTGGGATGCACGTCTGTGAAGCGTTTACTGAATGACTGCTGGTGTGAATGAATGTTTACGGTAAACCCTGAAGCTCAGTGAATGAAGTCTCCGTGCTGCCTCCTCCATGCAGGCCTCCAGAGTGAATCTGGAAGTGAGATTAGGCTCCTTAGGCTCTGTTCTTTTCCTTCCTATCCCGCCCCACACCACAGGCTCAGCCTAGCCCCCGAGTGGCCTTTGAGCAGGACATAGTACTGAAGCAGCGTTCTGCAACCCCCTCACCCCCAGGCTGCATGCCAACAGCACAGGTTGACAGGTCGCTGGGAGCCTCCTGGGGTGGGCTCTGACGTGAGCTGCGGGTGCACGCATGGCCACCCCAGCAGGCAGGTGTGAGCGGACAGGACGTGCAGGCACATGCTCCCAGGGCCATGGTCCCACTGGCCAAACCAGTCCCTCTTCCCCGAAGGAGCAGTGTCTTAGGGGCTGCCCCTAGAAGACCAACTCAGGACAGGTGCAGGAGGTGGGGATCCTGCCGGGGGAAACCCTCCCAACCCACCTGGCTGCCACACCACATGCCTGGACGTCCTGAGACAAGGTCCTGCCTTTACTTCCATTCTGCCTGAGTCCTGCCAGACAGAGAGGTGAGGCGCCACAGGCCAGACAGTGACGCAGCTGGGACTCAACACGCGTGGGGTGGGGAACGCGTCCCAAATCCCACCTGTCCCAGGGCTTCTCAGCCCTGAGCCCCCTTCGGTGCAGATAGAAAGCCAGGTCTCCCACCAGAGCCCTCCAGGGTGTCCCAGGAGCTGTCCCTGGAGATCCATCAGGTACATCTCACCCCATCCTCATCACCAGGAACCTGGATGCCCCCGAACCAAGAGGCGACAGGTGTGCGTTCCCTTTTCAACAGCCCTGCAGGGTGTTGGGTTCTGCTGAGGGACTGCTGGGTTCAGCTGAGCACAGGGCTCCTGGATGCTCAGGTTGTGCAGTGGGGATGAGGGCTGGCCCCGCCTGGCAGCTACTGAGGGCTCATTCGCAACTCATTCTCTGACGCCCGGGACCCTCGACCACACCTCAGTGCAGAGCCTGGAGCCTGGGCCCTGATCCCTCCTTTCCAAGAGCAGCCTCGGGGCAAACACAGCCATGCTCGAGGCCCCTGCCGCACCATCCTGAGTGTCACATCAAAGCCCTTCAGAGGCACTAGAGGGACAGGTGCTGGGGGAGCCTCAGGCTATCAGGAAGCTTCCCAGTGACACCACTAGGAAGTCAGGGCAAGGTGGGGGAGAGATTGGGGCAGGGGGGTCAGAACAATGTCCCTTCCTATCAGAAGAGCCCAATGCAGGCCTGGCACACCTCTGGGGCAGAGAGGAAATGTCCTAGGTGTGGTGGGGCAGGTGTCCTCTGTGGCAATATTTGGCTGGGCATGGCTGTGTCCTAATAAAACTTTATCGACAAAATCAGGTGGTGGCTGTAGCATGAAGACCCTGGCACAGAGTACTGCTGAGAACCCTGGGCTCTGGCAGGATGACGTGGCTGTCTGCACCTGGGTGTTGGTTTCGTGGGACCTGCTGCACGATCAGGAGCACCCAACAATGGCACGTAAACATCAAGCTGAGGGCAACCGAATTGGTAATGTCTGGCTCCCTGTCCATCTCAAAGGCTTTCTGGGGGCCAATTTTGAGCCCAGAAATTGAGAATTCAAACAGGAACGTGTGCCCCCAGAGCTGGCAGCCACATCCCCTTTACAAACAGGCTCTATCGTGGCCTCCCAAGAAGCACAGTGGGTCAGTGGTCCCAGGCGTGAGGGGAGGCTGGGATTGAGCCGTGTAAAGTCCACTTCCTCCTGTCAACTCTAAACTTCATGAGAAGCCTGAGAAGTTGACTCATCCCTCATTCACAGGACAGGAGGAGGCTCCGAGAGGTTAAGGGACCTGCCTCGAGTCACACAGCACTGAGCAGTTGGCGAGAACTGGATTCCAGGTCTGCCTGACAGCGTCACAGGTCCCCACTGCACCTCAAAGCACCCTGAAAACTATAAGCCAGAAGTAAGCCTGGAGTGGTGGGCATCGGGCAGCCTGACTTTCCAGAGGGGGATTCCAGCAGGAGCCCTGGCCTGGGGGTGGGCAGATAGGCCCAGGGGCCCAGTGAGGAGAGCAGTGGGATGCCCGGCCCCTGGGGTCAAAGCTGTCACTGCAGCCACGGCACACACAGAGGTGGCCAGGGCCTCAGCAGAGGACGGGGGTGGCCAGGCTCTGGGGTGCAAGCAGGAAAGGCACGAGCTTCTCCTGGGGCCTGGAGGGTGCAGGTGGCCAGGCACAGGCACAAGCCCGCCAGGGCCGAGGGCTGCTGGGGACGGGGCTCTGTGCTCTCAGGGCCGGCCACACAAAGCCTGGCTCCCTGGGCTGTGATAAGACACCCACAGAGAGTATATTTAGAAGGCGCCGGGAGGACAAACTGAAGTGACCCCATGGATGTGGCCCTATCTGCCCTAGGACACTCGTCTTTGTGAGAGGCCTGCCCGGGGTGGGGAGGAGCTGGGCAGACCAGATGCACCTGCACACCCCCCACCCCAGAAATGGCGAGGCTCTGCCTGGGCATGGCCTGGTCACAGCAGCCTTGTCCCCTCACCCCCACTGATGGCGGTGGCACTGTCCTGGAGCAGAGGGTGGTGGTCTTGCCAGGCAGCAGGGGCCTCGGGGACGTGGGAGGGGTGGCCAGGCCTCCCCACCCCCAACACACAGGGCAGGCTTTAAAGCCTCCAAGAAGTGAATGAAACCGTGTCCTTTGCAGCAACATGGATGGATCTGGAGACCATGATCCTAAGCAAACTAACAGAAACAGAAAACCAAACACGGCACGTTCTCACTCATGGGTGGAAGCTAGACAGATGGGATGCTTGGACGGAAAGACGGAGAAAGGTCACTCTGGGACTCCAAAGGGGAGGTGGAGTGGGTGGGAGGGGGAGGGTTGAAAAATTATCTTTTGAGTGTCATGTCCAATACCCGGCTGATGGGCACACGAGAAGCCCAAACCCCACCATTACGCACATAACAAACAAGTATGTGTACTCCTCAAATCTAAAATAACATAACATAAAAAATAAGAAAGACTTGAGGAAGCCGGCAGAGCTCCCAGAGCACCTCCACTTGGGAAGGGGGCGAGGTGCGGAAGGACAGAGAAGGCCTCAGGTGCCCGGGAGCCACAGGCAGCCAGGTCAACGCAACTCACTGGCAGCTCAGGGCGTGGGTCCTCAGGGTTCATCCCTACTTGGGAAAGTCGCTCCTCACATCTAGCCCAAGTCTTTCTTGCTGTAGCTTGGTCTCCTGCATAGGGAAACCTCCTACCCACTACAGAGAACACAGGGTGTCCCTGGAAACAGAGCTGCTGTGTGGCCTCGAGCCTCAGTTTCCCCACTGGGACATGGGAATGCATCTAGGGCACCCGGCAACCTGAGCCACGTTCATCCTCAGATCAGCCCCAGCCACACCTCAATATTCCAGAGATGGGGCAGCCCCAGGCTCCGGGACCACAGACACCTGGCAAGATGCTGCCAGGCTCTATGACCAGGCTAAGAGCAAGCTGGGAGGTGGCCAGTGTCCCAGCCAGCTCCCTCAGCTCTTCTCACTGCCTCCATGGCCGCCAGCGAGGTAAGGTGTGACGATGGCAGGCGAGGGGGGCATCTTCCCCTCCGTGGAGGGCCAGGCTAGGAGCTGAGGGCAGCTCAGGTTGGGGAAGCTGGCCCGGGCACCTGGAGTGACCTGCACACCCTCCACCACCGCCGATGGAGACAAACAGTCCCCCAATGTCACTGTGGGGCCCGGGAGCCACCTGCCTCTCTGAGCAGCTGGGTGAACCAGCATGGGACAGGTCCCATGCACACACCTTGCAGGCCGGGGGGCATCAGGGGCCTTGAAACAGGCAGGTGGGGCTTTAGCCGGGCAGGTGAATTCTCTTTCTGCACCTGACCTTCCTCCCTCTCCCAGCGCATTGGAAGGGGCAATCAGGGAGGGCTTCTCAGAGGTGGAGGCCCAGTCCAGGCAGACAGAATGGCAGCCTGTGCAGAGCCCAGAGGAGAGAGAAGAATGCAACCTACAGGGATGGACGGAGCTCAGGAGAGAGGCCAGTGCAGACGCAGAGAAGCAGCGGCTGGGGTGGCTGGGACAACCCCAGTCTGTGGTGATGGAGGCTCCCAACAGCAAGTGGGTGACCATCTCTCCCAGTAGGCCCCAGTGTGGTGGACTGGTGTCTGTGGAACCCTACACAGGACAGGGGTGCCTTGGGCCCGGCAGGGACCTCAGGCCGGCAGGTACTTAGGCCATGCCCTGGGGAAGAGGGCCCAAGACCCCCTAGGCTCTGCGGCTCTGGGGGACTGCCCAGCACTTTGAGGGCAGGGCAGGTGGATCCCATCCCAGACACTCCCCTTTGATCCACAGGGCAAACAGCTGCCCCACCCTCATGTCCCACCGGTCTCTTGAGGTCATGAAACCTTTCCAGCTAAGTCTAGAACTGACACTTAGAGATAGTCTTTGCATGCCCATACCAGGTGACAGCCAAGAAGAGCAAATAGGGCTCAGGTGAGTGATGCCCCCTGGAGCTGTGCAATGACATGGCCAGGAGAGGACAAAGGTCCTGGTGGGGTCCCTGCACCCACATCACACAGGGTCAGGATTCCCCTCCAGATAAGACCTGGTAGCCCAGAGCACAGCACAGCATCACAGCTCTCTCCTCGGGAGCTGTCTCCTTGGAGGACGGCTCTTCCCAGTGACCAGGCCAGGGCACGCGCAGCCTCCTTCCCGAGCCACCAACTCTCCGACCTCCCAAGGTTCCCGCTCCAGGGCCCACTGCCTTCCCAGAGCCAGAGCTCCTAAAGCCCCATCATCGACTCCCCAAGACCCCGGGCCAGGAAAACCCTCTGCTGACACAGCAAGGATCTCGCCAACGGGACAGACCCCCTCGGGGAGCAGGACACGCCAGCCCCCACAACTGGGGGTGCCTCCTCATTGGGGTTGTTTACCTGAACTCCAGGCAGGCAGGCAGGTGCCCTCAGCCTCCATGACCAGTGGTGGCCCTGAGGCATCCCCTGTAACAGCAGGCTGGACCAGAGAGTGTGGCCCCAGGCACCCAGGGACCCAGCCCAGCTCAGCCTCAGGCCCAAGGCATGCACATTCCCACTCACAGAGCAAGAGGTGGCCAGAGGGCCTCAGGGCAGGGCTGCCCATCCCCAGAAGCCGCAGAGGGACACTTCAACTCACAGCCGCTGGCCCCATGCGGTTGTGGCCACACTTGTCTTGAGGGAAGACTGGGAGGGGCTGTTATTCTAGGTGGCCGTGCGTCCCATTGGAAATCCGGGTGTGTGGGGGCAAGGATGGGGAGGAAACGGGGATTCAGAGGGGGGTGGGGTGGGCATATTGGCATGGGGGACAGACAGTTCTCCTGGCTGCCCATCTTGGGGGCATCACTTTTCTGCCAATCCCAGTGGCCCCAGGCATCGAAGGGGAGGATGCAGAGGCAGGGGCAGCCTGCGGCCCTCTCCCGACCCGGCTCCAGTACCCATAGGGCCCTGAGTCCAGGGAAGGCTGAGCATGTGCAGTTCTCATTGTCACGGGCTGGGCAGGCCGAGCGCTCAGTGAGCTTATGTCCCAGGTTTTGTGCAAATCTTGTTCGACTGAGGGTGCACGGCCCATGGAAAGCCCTGGCATGTAGGAGGCACCCAACCCTGGGATGAGACGCAAATCTTGCATGCCGAGCCCGACAGCGCAGCCCCTGACGTCTCTGCCCTGCAGGAAGCGGTCCCATTTCCTTTCTCCAGCTGGCCCGAGACAAATGCTCGCGCTTCCTCCGCACTGCTTCCTCATGCCCTGTCCACGCCCACTCTGACCTGTGCCCTCCACCAGGGAAAACCACAAGTTTCTCCCTGCACAGGGGCTGCAGGCCAGGCCAGGCTCCACAGGGCAGATTGAGGGGCCCGCGCGTGTCCAAGCACCCGCTCCCCTGGGCTCCTGCATGGAGGTTCTCAGGGCACAGAGGACCTTCCGGGCCACAGTTCCACCAGGCCTGGCTTTCACCAAATCGCGGAGTCACTCGTGGGCCTGGAGGGAGGAAGTGGCTAATTTTGCAACAGGCCTGGCATGGGGCATTGAATTATTCAACAACAGATGCATTTAGCAGTTTTATTTCTGTCTCAGTATCCTCAGTCCCGCCCAACAGGAGCCCAACTCTGGCAGGAGGGGCAGGTTGGCACCTCTACACAGCAGCTGGGAGCATGGAGACCACTCACCTGTCACCTGCCACAAACCACCAGTCATGGAGGGTGGACTCCCAGGCCACAGACTGACCAGGACTTGGTTAAGCCATATTACCACCCACTCAGAGACTGACCCTGAAGGGCTCCTGGGCCTGACGAGTTGGTTCTGGCTCCATGGGGGTTGGGGAGAGGGAGAGGGCATTCAGAAACAGGAATCAGGTGGTGCCAGTTGCCTCCCCAGGAAGCCCTCCAGTGGCAACCTCTGGCTCTCACTTCTGGTCCTGATGCCAGGAACAGTAGGGGCTGTCCCCTTCCCCACCCCACATCCCCTTTTCAGTGACAGCCACACCCAAGCCACATCCCACAAGAGCCACATCCCATGCCTTCTGTCTCTGCTGCCCCCAACCCAGGAGGCACGCTGGGCCCCAGGGGTGAAGCGACAGATGACAGACACAGGGAGAGAGAAAATAAACCAGTAAATGAACACATAAAACCACCACCAATGGGGAAAAGAGAAAGGGTGATGTCTTGGGGAGAGGCAGGGCAAGAGGGCTGCCCCAGAAGTTGGTGTGGGATCTGAATCGAGTAGAGAGCTAGAGGCAGACCCTGCAGGCAGAGAAAACTGTATGTGCAGAATCCCCGAGGCCTGGCCTGGTCTGGGTGATGGGAGCAGCGTGATGGGCAGGGAGAGTTGCTTACACTGCGATCGGAGGAAGGCCACGCCCAGGAGTGCCTCCAGGCCCAGGAGCAACATGTGAACGTGCCAGCCTACCCAGGACCTGGAGGCAGGCTCTGGCCTAGAACCTGCTGCTAACCAGAGAAGCGCCTGGCCTGGGCCTCAGATACTTCAGCTGGATGGAAAGTTAGAACAATACCAGCGTGGCTTCACTTTCATGGGCATTGCCCAGAAGCAGAGAAGCCCAATAAGCCTTGTTTGTTTGTTTGTTTGTTTGTTTGAGACAGGGCCTGGCTCTGTCCCCCAGACTGGAGTGCAGTGGCACAACGTGAGCTCACTGCAACCTCCGCCCCTGGGCTCAAGCGATCCTCCCACCTCAGCCTCCAGAGTAGCCCGGACTACAGATGTGAGCCACCACGCCCGGCTAATTTTTGTATTTTTAGTAGAGACGTGGTTTCACCATGTTGCCCAGGCTGGTCAGGCTGGTCTCAAACTCCTGGCCTCAAGCAATCCACTTGCCTCAGCCTCCCCAAATGCTGAGATTACAGGCGTGAGCCACCACGTCCAACAAACTTTCATTTATTTATTTATTTATTTATTTATTTAGGACACAGGGTCTCATTCTGTCACCTAGGCTGGAGTGCAGTGGCAAAATCATAGCTTCTGCAACCTTGCACTCATGGGCTCAAGTGATGCTCCTACCTCAGCCTCCCGAGTATTTGGGACCACAGGTGCATGCCAGCACACCCAGTTAGTATTAATATTTTAATTTTTTTGTAGAGATGGGGTCTTGCTATGTTGCCCAGGCCGGTCTCAAACTCCTGGGCTCAAGCAATCCTCCCACTTTGGCCTCCCAATGCGCTGGAATGACAGGCCTGAGGCACCACGACTGATCCCAATTAGCCTTTAAACACGAGGAAACCAAAGTCAGATGCCAGGACACATCTAAAGAGAGAGGCGGCCCTGTCAGTGGGTCTGTTCCCAGCTGTCACTTGTCACCTCCATGGGCATTTCCCAAGCCAGGCTACATCACACCACCATTGGCCGGCCCCGCCAGGGTTCCCTGTCCACGCCTCCCAGTCCACTTGGCTCAGCCAGCAGCCACCCAGCCCCGCTCCCCACCCCCGGAAGCCCCTCTTTTCTTTCTCTATCCCAGGACTGTCTCCTGGCCCAGACCCAGACAGCTCACAGCTGAGGAGGAACAAAGCAGAGGAAAGGGACGTGGTGTGACGTGGTGGGAGTGAAATGCTGACACCTCCGTGGCCATCTGGGACCACGGCCTGCACTACTGCCCTCATACCCGGACCTGGAGCTGCCACTTCCTGCCTGCCTCCCAGAATAGCCGGGCACATCCTCTGAGCAGGCTGCCCTGCCTTCCCCTGCCTCTCCTCAGGACAGAGACTCCTCCTAAGACACCGAAGGCACCCCACACAGCACAGACCCAGCCTCCCAGCCACCGGCCACTCACTGGAGCAAAGGGAGCCAAGTCTGGCTTTGGAGAGGAAGATGGGGTTTGCCAGGCAAGGGGGTGCAGAGATGCTGAACTTGAACATGGAGGGGAAGCAATGATGATGCCGAGGGAAGGGGCCCTGGGATCCTACCAGCCCCTTCCCCAAAGTCCAAAGCCATTCTTCATGAAATATTATGTGATATTAAAAACTTAAATTTTCAGTTTCATGAAACAGCAAATAAAAGCCTTGAGATAGGTGCTCTGTCTCCCAACCTGTGCTATGTTTTTGGTAGCAGAGTCCTTCCCCCAGGGGCCCCCAAGTTCCCCAGAATGGGGCATGTATTGTACTAATTTCAAGACCTCTATTTCACCCTGAGCAATACCTCCTCCTCCAGGAAGCCTTCCAGATTGCTCAATCAAATCCCATGCAGACTCTGCACACACTTGCCCAGCACTGTGCCCCTTCCCCATGGCCCTCATCCAGCTGGAGCTCTACTTTCTTCGTTTGCCTCTGTGAGTGTAAGGTGCCCTCCAGTGCCCACAAGGGCCAGGCTGTGTGCATCAGGCACATGGGTGTGGAGGCAGTACGTGTTCAACTGTGACTTTCCTTAGCCCTCCTCAAGCCTGTGTGAGAGCAGGGGAATTGATGGCTTTCTTCCTAAAAAGCTTAGTTCAACAGTCTTGCCCATCCCTCCCATTCGGGGAGTTTCTATAGAGGAAGCCAGGTGGTCACTGCCATCTTCAAGGATTCCCTGGGGGTCTCTGAGCAACAACAGGAGATCTGGGTCACCCACACCCTCTGTGCTCTGAGAAGCCCACCTACTAGTCTCCTGAGACCCTGTGAGCCAAGCGAGACCCTCACCCCACCTGCTGGTTATATCATCACCCTGTCTGCATGACACATGGGACACTCCACTCAGGACCCACACTCCTCCCCGTGCAGAGCAGCCAGGCCCTGGGAGCTGTGTCCTGACCTGAGATGCAGTGTCCAGGGCACTGTCTGGACGGTGCTCCCCAAAGCTTGCCCTGCCGAACCCAGGTTCCAGGACAATGATGGGCTCCTGGCCTAAAGTCTTTCCAAATCACATCTCCGCCAGGTAACGGCAAGTCAGACAAGCCGTATGGTCCACACAGGAACCCAAAGACCCTTGGTGACCACCATGGGTTGGTGGAGGTTGTTGCACCTCAAACATGCATGCCTAGTGTTTGCAAACCTCACCTTCAGCAGCAGCAACCCCGGGAACCCCCAGCTCCACTGCTGTGGGGTCAAGGCAGCACGGACCCTGCCGGGGCCCAGGCCAGCTCTGTGGGGCCAAGCTGGGTGTTTGTGCCTGAGAGGTTTCAGGCAGGGTCCCAGCTTCCATGTACGGGGCTGGGACCCACCAGGACCCAGACTCCCACATACATGTGTGGAATATAACTCACAACCCCATGTCACCAAGTCAAGGCTAGTTCTGAAACCTCTCAGGAGTGCTCAACACTGAGTCCTTTGTTCTTCCTCCATCGCCCCTGTGGAGGCTGCAGGACACCCACACTCCTGGATTTGCCTTCCCTGCCCTCAGCCTCCACAGCTGCCATCACTACAGCTCTCGCCCTCTGCCCTTCCACCCACCCAGGCTACGGGAGGCCCTGTCTAGCCCCGGCTCTCGTGTCATTTACACACTGACACTTCCCCTAACCTGTGAGCCAGCCTGCACTCTCTCTCCAGAGCTCCTACCTGCGGGTCTTACTGCCTTCAACTCGCCTCATGTGGCTGCCTCACAAACACCTCCAAAATAACATGTCCCCAGCTGGACTCCTTCGCCCCAACCCTGATCCATGTCAGAAACAGAAAATGCATCCTCCCAGGTGCGAGGGTCCTAGCAGCATCCTTGCCTCTACCTCCCCCTGCGCCCACCACCCAATCTACCCGCAAACCCTGCTTTCGACAGCAGTGGTCCTGACTTCTCACCCTTCCTTCAAACCCTCTAGAGCAAGCCATGCCGTCCCATCCCACAGTCACCTGTCAGTCACAGCCTTCTGCTCGTCTCCTGTCCTGCCCAGTGACCCAACACTCCATGTTCCACTTAGAGGCCAGAGGGGCCTCATGAAGGCTCCAGCCAGTGGGGTGAACTTCTAAGGAAGTGGTCTCAGGCCACCATCTGAGAAAAGATTACCTTAGATCATGCACAAGAGCAAACTCCAAATGGACAAGGAGCTAAATGCAGAAGACAAGGCCCCAAACTTCTAGAAGAAAACACAGTGGATTCCCCTTAACTTCAGTGGAGGAAAAGCCTCTCAACTGTGGCCCTTAATCGAGAGGCAGTAGAAAGAAGCATGATAAAGTTGATGATATGAACATGCAAAATTTCTCATAGCAAAAGGCACCATAAGCAAAGTCAAAGACAGGTGACCAACTAGGGAGACAATTCACATTAGTCCAGACAAATGTTCCCACAATATAAATGACTTAAAGATTGAGAGACCAAGAACCAAAAACCCAATAGAAGAAGCTGGAAATGAGAAGACAGACGATTTACAAATACACACAGACATGACTTTCAGACACAGGGAAAACATTCAAACTCAACGTAATTACAGAAAAACAGATTAAAACAAAGCTATGGACCTGGCAAAAAGTAGTGTGACAGCACACTGCCAGCACAACTGTAGAAAAAACGGCATGCTCAGGCATTGCTGGGGGCGTGCAAATGTGCAACCGTTCTGCAGGGAAATTTGGTCACATCCAACAAAACTATGGGCTTCTCTTTCAGCCCAACACTCCCATTTCTAGGAATCTACCCTGAAGATAACACCTCCAACAATAGGAACATCCATAGATACAAATTTATTCTTTGTAACATTGTTTCAACAATACAATATACATATGTATAAGGCTACACTGTGCAACATTGTTTATCATTGTACAATACCAGAACAACCTAAATGCCCATAAACAGGAGAGGGTTTGAAAAAGCATGGCACATCCAACCATGAAACATGGGGTGGCTATAAAAAAGAATATGGAAGGACCCCACGAACTGATATGTAGCGGTCTCTAGGAAATACTATTACGTGAGAAAAGCAAATTCCAAAAGTTCATGTGTAGTCTTTTCAACAAATGATGGTGGGAAAACTGAGTATCTACATGCAAAGAATCAAGTTGGGTATACAAAAATTAACTCAAAATGGATCAAAAGTCTAAATGTAAGACCTAAAACAGTATAAACGCGTAGAAGAAAATAGAAGGACATTGGATTTGAGGATGATTTCTTGAACATAACATCAAGGGCACAGGCTCCGGTGAACAGTGCCACGATAAACGTAGGAGTGTGGATCTGTCTCTGCTGGACTGATTTTCTTTCTTTTTGAGTATATAACTAGCAGCGGGATTGCTGGATCATAGGGGCTGAGCACATGGACAAATCAAATTTTATGAAAATCTAAAGTCTGTATATCAAAAGGTAATATTGACATTGGCAGAATAGATAAACATGATCCAGCTACATGCTGTCTACTAGAGACTCATGTTAGAGCCAAAGACACAGAAAGATTGAAAGTGAAAGGGTGGAAAGAGTGGAGAAAGATCTTCCATGCAAAGAGCAACCACAAGAGCAGAGTGGCTACTAACATCAGCCAAAAATAGTTTTATAATAAATCTAAAAAGGTTACAAGAGACAAAAGAGGACACTGCATACTAATCAAAGGTTCGACACTGCAAAAAGATGTTACAAATAACCATTATAAATATTTATGCATCTAACGGCTGATGATCAAAAGATACAAAGCAAAAATTTACAGGACTGAAGGGAGAAATAGTTCTACAATGATGGTGAGAGACTTCAATACCACACTCTCAACAATAAGCAGAACAACCAGGCAGAAGGTAAGTTACAGAATAGAGGGCTTAACACAATAAGCCACCTAGATCTAACCAACATACAGAGAACACTCGACCTGTGACCACAGCATGCATGTTCATCCCAAGTGCACATGGAAATGTTCCCAGGAGAGATCAGGCCATGAATTAAGTCTCAAAATACTCAAAAAGATGCCAGTCATACAAAGGATCTTCTCCAACAATAATGGGATAAGGTTAGAAATCGATAATAGAAGTAAAATGGAAAAATTAACAAATTTATGGAAATGAAACAACATACTCTTAACCAATGAATCGAAGAAAAAGGGGGGCAGAGGGAGGGAGAGCATCAGAATAAATAGTTAATGCATGTAGGACTTAATACCTAGGTGATGGGTTGACAGGTGCAGCAAACCACTATGGCACACATTTACCTATGTAACAAACCTGCATGTCCTGCACATGTATCCTAGAACTTAAAAAAAAATCAGAAGAGAAATTAGAGAATACTTAAATGCAAATGAAGATGAGAACACAATGTACCCAAACTTACTGGAACACAACAAAAGTGGTGTTAACAGAAAAATGTACACCTATAAGCTCTTTTTCTTTTTGATTTTTGTGGGTACATAGTAGGTGTATAGACTTATGGGGTCCATGAGATATTCTGATGTAGGCACGCAGTGCATAATAATCACATCGAGGTAAACGGGGGTATCTACTACCTCAAATATTTATCCCTTGTGTTACAAACAATCCCATTATACTCTTTTCGTTTTATTTAATTTATTTAGTTAGACACAGAGTCTCACTCTGTAACCCAAGCTGGAGTGCAGTGGTATGATCTCAGCTCACTGCAACCTCCACCTCCTGGGTTTGAGTGATTCTCATGCCTCAGCCACCCAAGTAGCTGAGATTACAGGTGTATGCCACCATGTCCAGCTATTTTTTCTATTTTTTGTAGAGAAGGGGTTTCACTACGTTGGCCAGACTGGCCTCGAACTTCTGGCCTTAAGTGATCCACATGCCTTGGCCTCCCAAAGTGCTGAGATTACAGGTGTGAGCCACCATGCCTGGCCCTCTTTTAGTTATTTTTAAGTGTATAATTAAATCATTGACTATAGTCACCCTGTTGTGCTATCAAATACCAGGTCTTATTCATTTTTCTATTTTTTTGTTGCTTCCATTAACCATCTCTACTTCCCTCACAACCCCCACTACCCTTCCCAGCCTCTGGTAACCATCCTTTCACTCTATCTCGAGTTCTATTGCTTTAATCTTTATCTCCCACAAATAAGTGAGAACATGCAAAATTTGTCTTTCTGTGCCTGGCTTATTTCACCTAATATAGTGACCTCCAGTTCCATCCACGTTGTTGCAAATGACATGTTCTCATTCTTTTTCATGGCTAACTAGTATACCATTGTGTGTATACACAGCATTTTCTTTATCCATTCATCTGTTGATAGACACTCAGGTTGCTCCCCAACTTTGGCTATTGTGAACAGTGCTGCAATAAACACAGGAGTATGGATCCTTCTCTGCTGGACTGATTTTCTTTCTTCTGGGTATATAACCAGCAGTGGGACTGCTGGATCATAGGTAGCTCTATTTTTAGTTTTGAAGATCCCTGAAACTGTTCTCCACAGTGGCTGTACTAACTTACATTCCCACCAACAGTGTACAAGGGTTCCCTTTTCTCCACATCCTCACTAGCATTCATTATTGCCTGTCTTTTGAATAAAAGCTGTATTAACTAGGCTGGGGTCATATCTCATTATAGTTTTCATTTGCATTTCTCTGATCAGTGATGTTGAGCACCTTTTCATTTACCTATCTGTTATTTGTCCTTTTTTGAGAAACGTCTATTCAGATCTTTTGCCCATCTTTTAATCGGATTATTAGATGTTTTTCTTGTATGGTTGTTTGAGCTCCTTATATATTCTGGTTACTAGTCCCTTGTCAGATGGGCAATTTGCAAGTATTTTCTCCCATGCTGCAGGCTGTCTCTTTGTTTCCTTTGCTGTGCAGAAGCTTTTTAACTTGATGTGATCCCATTTGTCAATTTTTGCTTCAGTTGCCTGTGCTTTTAGGGATTACTCAAGAAATCTGCTCACTCCAATGTCCTGGAGAGTCTCTCCAGTGCCTTTTTAGTAGTTTCATAGTTTGAAGTCTAGATTTAATTCTTGAATCCACTTTGGTTTTTTAATATGGCAAGAGATAGGGGTCTAGTTTCATTCTTCTGCATACGGATATCCAGTTTTCCCAGCATTGTTTATTGAAGAGATTGTCCATTTCCCTGTCTCAGGGTTTTCTTTGTTGGAGGATTTTTAAATTACAGGTTCAATCTCATTACTGCTTAGTGGTCTGTTCAGGTTTGCATTTCTTCCTGGCTCAATCTTGGTAGGTTGTACATGTCTAGGAATTTATCCATTTCTTCTGGATTTTCCAATTTAACACATATTGTTGGCACCTTTGTCAAAAATGAGTTCATTGTAGATACATGGATTTGTTTTCTGGGTTTTCTATTCTGTTCCATTGGTCTATGTGTCTGTTTTTATGCCAGTACATGCTGTTTTGGTTACTATGACTCTGTAGTATAATTTGAACTCAGGTAATGTGCTCCCTCCAGTTTTGTTCTTTAGCTCAGGATAGCTTTGTCTATTCTGGGACTTTAGTGATTCCAGATAAGTTTTAGGACTGTTTTTGCTATTTCTGTGAAGAATGTCATTGGTATTGTGATAGGGGTTGCATTGACTCTGCAGATTGCTTTGGACAATATAGACATTTTAACAATATTGATTCTTCCAATCCATGAACATGAAATTTCTTTCCATTTTTGGGTCCTCTTCAATTTCTTGCATCAGTGTATTATAATTTTCATTGTAGAGATCTCTCACTTCTTTGGTAAAGTTTATTCCTAGGTATTTTATTTGTAGCTATTTTAAATGGGATTACTTTCTTGATTTGTTTTTCAGATTGTTCACTGTTGGCATATGGAAATGCTACTGATTTTTGTATGTTGACTTTGTATCCTGCAACTTTACTGAATTCATCAGTTCTAATAGTTTTTTTGGTGGAGTCTTTAGGTTTTTCCAAATATACAATCCTATCATCTGCAAACAAGGATAATTTGACTTCTTTCTTTCCCACTCAGATGCCCTTTATTTTTTTCTCTTGTCTGATTGCTCTAGCTAGGTCTCCAACTACTGTGTTAAATAACAGTGATGAAAGTGGGCATCTTTGTCATGTTCCAGGTCTTAGAGGAAAGGTCTTCAGTTTTTCCCCATTCAGTATGTTACTAGCTGTGGGTCTGTCACATATGGCTTTTATTATGTTGAGGTATGTTCCTTCTATAACTAGGTTTTTGATGGTTCTTATGTTGAAGGGATGTTGAATTTTATCAAGTGCTTTTTCAGCATCAATTGAAATGTTCATGTGGTTGTGTCCTTCATTCTGCTAATACGATGTATCACATACATTGATTTGCATATGTTGAACTATCCTTGCATTCCTGGGGTGACTCCCACTTGGTCATGATGAGTGATCTTTTTTAAGGTGTTGCTGAATTTGCTTTGCTAGTATTTTGTTGAGGATTTTTGCCTCAATAGTTATCAGGGATATTGGCCTGTGTTTTCTTTTTTTGATGTATCTTTGTCTGGTTTTGGTAACAGGGTAATACTGGCCTTGTAGATGAGTTTGGAGGTATTCCCTCCTCCCTTATTTTTCATAATAGTTTCAGAAGGATTGGTATTAGTTCTTGAAATGTTTGGCAGAATTGAGCAGTGAAGCCATCAAGTCTCAGGGTTTTCTTTGTTGAAGGATTTTTAAATTACAGGTTCAATCTCGTTACCGCTTAGTGGTCTGTTCAGGTTTGCATTTCTTCCTGGCTCAATCTTGGTAGGCTGCACATGTCTAGGAATTTATCCATTTCTTCTAGATTTTCCAATTTATTGGCATAGAGTTGCTCATAGCAGCCACTAATTATCCTTTCAATTTCTGTGGTATCGGTTGTAAAGTCTCCTTTTTTGTCTCTGACTTTAGTTAATTGGATCTTCCCTCTTCTTTCCTTAGTCTGGCTAAAGGTTTGTCAATTTTATCTTTTCAAAAAAACCAACTTTTTATTTTGTTGATCTTTTGTCTTTTCTTCCCTTCAATTTCATGTATTTCTGCTCTAAACTTTATTTCTTCTACTAATTTTAGGTTGACTTACTCTTGCTTTTCTTGTTCTTTAAGATCATTAGGTTGCTTACTTGAAGTTTTTTTCTTTATTGATGCAGGTGCTTTTAACTAGAAACTTCCCTCTTAAGCTTTTGTTGTATCCCACAGGATTTTTATTATTCTTATAAGTTCTGGGGTACATGTGCAGAACATGCAGTTTTGTTACATAAGTGTACACGTGCCATGGTGGTTTGCTGCATCCATCAACCCGTCATCTACATTAGGTATTTCTTCTAATGCTCTTCCTTCCCTAGTCCCCCATCCCCCGACAGGCCCTGGTGTGTGATGTTCCCCTCCCTATGTCCATGTGTTCTCCTTGTTCAACTCCCAATTATGAGTGAGAACATGCAGTGTCTGCTTTTCTGTTCTTGTAATAGTTTGCTGAGAATGATAGTTTCCAGCTTCATCCATGTCCCTACAAAGAACATAAACTCATCCTTTTTTATGGCTGTATAGTATTCCATGGTGTATATGTGCCACATTTTCTTAATCCAGTCTGTCATTGATGGGCATTTGGGTTGGTTCCAAGTCTTTGCTATTGTGAATAGTGCCACAGTAAACATAAGTGTGCATGTGTCTTTATAGCTGCATGATTTATAATCCTTTGGGTATATAGCCAGTAATGGGATGGCTGGGTCAAATGGTATTTCTAGTTCTAGATCCTTGAGGAATCGCCACACTGTCTTCTACAACGGTTGAACTAGTTTACACTCCCACCAACAGAGTAAAAGTGTTCCTATTTCTCCACATCCTCTCCAGCACCTGTTGTTTCCTGACTTTTTAATGATCGCCATTCTAACTGGTGTGAGATGGTATCACGTTATGGTTTTAATTTGCATTTCTCTGATGGCTAGTGATGATAATCATTTTTTCATGTGTCTGTTGGCTGCATAAATGTCTTCTTTTGAGAAGTGTCTGTTCCTATCCTTTGCCCACTTTTTGATGAGGTTGTTTGTTTTTTTCTTATAAAT
Source organism: Papio anubis (assembly GCF_008728515.1). Lineage (NCBI taxonomy): Eukaryota > Metazoa > Chordata > Mammalia > Primates > Cercopithecidae > Papio > Papio anubis. Next base: position 121,384,622 of record NC_044987.1, read on the forward strand.
TTGAGTTCTTTGTAGGTTCTCGATATTAGCCCTTTGCCAGATGAGTAGATTGCAAAAATTTTCTCCCATTCTGTAGATTGCCTATTCACCCTGTTGGTAGTTTCTTTTGCTGTGCAGAAGCTCTTTAGTTTAATTAGATCCCATTTGTCAATTTTGGCTTTTGTTGCCATTCCTTTTGGTGTTTTAGACATGAAGTCCTTGCCCATGCCTATGTCCTGAATGGTATTGCCTAGGATTTCTTCTAGGCTTTTTATCGTTTTAGGTCTAACATTTAAGTCTCTAAACCATCTTGAATTAATTTTGTATAAAGTGTAAGGAAGGGATCCAGTTTCAGCTTTCTACTTATGGCTAGCCAGTTTTCCCAGCATCATTTATTAAATAGGGAATCCTTTCCCCATTTCTTGTTTTTGTCAGATTTGTCAAAGATCAGATGGTTGTAGATGTGTAGTATTATTTCTGAGGGCTCTGTTCTGCTCCATTGGTCTATATCTCTGTTTTGGTACTAGTACCATGCTGTCTTGGTTACTGTAACCTTGTAGTATAGTTTGAAGTCAGGTAGCATGATGCCTCCAGCTTTGTTCTTTTGGCTTAGGATTGTCTTGGCAATGTGGGCTCTTTTTTGGTTCCATATGAACTTTAAAGTAGTATTTTCCAATTCTGTGAAGAAAGTCATTGGTAGCTTAATGGCAATGGCATTGAATCTATAAATTACCTTGGGCCGTACGGCCATTTTCACAATATTGATTCTTCCTATCCATGAGCATGGAACGTTCTTCCATTTGTTTATGTCCTCTTTTACTTCATTGAGCAGTGGTTTGTAGTTCTCCTTGAAGGGGTCCTTCACATCCCTTATAAGTTGGATTCCTAGGTATTTTACTCTCTTTGAAGCAATTGTGAATGGGAGTTCACTCATGATTTGGCTCTCTGCTTGTCTGTTATTGGTGTGTAAGAATGCTTGTGATTTTTGCACATTGATTTTGTATCCTGAGACTTTGCTGAAGTTGCTTATCAGCTTAAGGAGATTTTGGGCTGAGATGATGGGGTTTTCTAAATATGCAATCATGTCATCTGCAAAAAGGGACAATTTGACTTCACCTTTTCCTAATTGAATACCCCTTATTTCTTTCTTCTGCCTGATTGCCCTGGCCAGAACTTCCAACAGTATGTTGAATAGAAATAGTGAGAGAGGGCATCCTTGTCTTGTGCCAGTTTACAAAGGGAATGCTTCCAGTTTTTGCCCATTCAGTATGATATTGGCTGTGGGTTTGTTATAAACAGCTCTTATTATTTTAAGATATGTTCCATCAATACTAAATTTATTGACAGTTTTTAGCATGAAGGGCTGTTGAATTTTGTCAAAGGCCTTTTCTGCATCTATTGAGATAATCATGTGGTTTTTGTCTTTGGTTCCGTTTACATGCTGGATTATGTTTATTGATTTGCATATATTGAACCAGCCTTGCATCCCAAGGATGAAGCCCACTTGATCATGGTGGATAAGTTTTTTCATGTGCTGCTGGGATTTGGTTTGCCAGTATTTTTTTTGAGGATTTTTGCATCGATGTTCTTCAGGGATATTGGTCTAAAATTCTCTATTTTTGTTGTGTCTCTGCCAGGCTTTGGTATCACGATGATGTTGGCCTCATAAAATGAGTTAGAGAGGATTCCCTCTTTTTCTAATGATTGGAATAGTTTCAGAAGGAATTGTACCAGTTCCTCCTTGTACCTCTGGCAGAATTTGAAACATTGAATCCATCTGGTCCTTGACTTTTTGGTTGGTAGGCTACTAATTGTGCCTCAATTTCAGAGCCTGTTATTCAGATATTCAGAGTTCAGCTTCTTCCTGGTTTAGTCTTGGGAGGTGTATGTGTCCAGAGGTTATCCATTTCTTCTAGGTCTTTTTCGTTTATTTGCACAGAGTGTTTATAGTATTCTCTGATGGTAGTTTGTATTTCTATGGGGTGGTGGTGATATTCCTTTATCATTTTTATTGCATCCTATTTGATTCTTCTCTGTTTTATTAGTCTTGCTAGTGGTCTATCAATTTTGTTGATCTTTCAAAAATCAGCTCATGGATGCACCTATTTTGAAGGGTTTTATGTCTCTATCTCAGCTTCAGTTCTGCTCTGATCTTAGTTATTTCTTGCCTTCTGCAGCTTTTTGGTCATGTTTTCATGCACTTCTCTAGTTCTTTAATTGTGATGTCAGAGTGCCAATTTTAGATCTTTCCTGCTTTCTCTTGTGGGCATTTGAGTGCTGTACCACTCACACACTGCTTTAAATGTGTCCCAGAGATTCTGGTAGCATGTTATATCTTTATTCTCATTGGTTTAAAGAACATCTTTATTTCTGCCTTCATTTAGATATGTACCCAGTAGTCATTCAGAGCGGGTTGTTTGGAGTTTCCATGTAGTTGAGCAGTTTTGACTGAGTTTCTTAATCCTGAGTTCTAGTTTGATTGCCCTATGGTCTGAGGAGACAGTTTGTTATAATTTCTGTTCTTTTACTATATTTGCTGGGGTGCTTTACTTCCAACTATATGGTCAATTTTGGAATAAATTACAGTAATGGTGCTTTCCAATGAAGAATACCATATTCTGTTGAGTTGGGGTGGAGAGTCTGTGGGTCTCTATTAAGAGTCCTGCTTTGAACAGGCTGGGTTCAGTCCTGGATATCGCCTTATTTAACTTTCTGTTCTAGTTGGATCTGTCCTAATGACAGTGGGGTGTTTAAAAGTCTCCATTACTATTACTTAAGGGAGTCCTAAGTCTCATGTAAGTCTCTAAGGACTTGCTTTATGAATCCTAGGTGCTCCTATATTGCGTTACGTGTCTCCCCAGAATAGTTTTTTCTTCTTGAATTGATCCCTTTACCATTATATAATGGCAGCCTTCTTTGTCTCTTTTGATCTTTGTTGGTTTAAAGTCTGTTTTATCATAAACTAGGATTGCAACCCCTGCCTTTTTTTGTTTTCCATTTGCTTGGTAGATCTTCCTCCCTCCCTTTATTTTGAGCCTATATGTGTCTCTGCATGTGAGATGGGTCTCCTGAATACAGCACACTGATGGGTCTTCACTCTTTATCCAATTTGCCAGTCTGTGTTTTTTAATTGGAGAAGGTAACCCACTTACATTTAAGGTTAATATTGTTATGTATGAACCTGATCCTGTCATTATGATGTTAGCTGGTTATTTTGCTCGTTAGTTGATGCAGTTTCTTCCTAGCATCAATGGTCTTGACATTTTGGCATGTTTTTGCAGTGGCTGGTACCAGTTGTTCCTTTCCATGTTTAGTGCTTCCTTCAGGATCTCTTGTAGGGCAGGCCTGGTGATGACAAAATCTCTCAGCATTTGCTTGTCTGTAAGGGATTTTATTTCTCCTTCACTTATGAAACTTTGGCTGGATATGAAATTCTGGGTTGAAAATTTTTTCTTTAAGAATGTTGAATATTGGCCCCCACTCTCTTCTGACTTGTAGAGTTTCTGCCGAGAGATCCGCTGTTAGTCTGATGGGCTTCCCTTTGTGGGTAACGCGACCTTTCTCTCTGGCTGCCCTTAACATTTTTTCCTTCAGTTCAACTTCAGTGAATCTGACAATTATGTGTCTTGAAGTTGCTCTTCTCGAGGAGTATCTTTGTGGCATTCTCTGTATTTCCTGAATTTGAATGTTGGCCTCCCTTTCTAGGTTGGGGAAGTTCTCCTGGATAATGTCCTGCAGAGTGTTTTCCAACTTGGTTCCATTCTCCCCGTCACTTTCAGGTACACCAATCAGACGTAGATTTGGTCTTTCCACATAGTCCCATATTTCTTGGAGGCTTTGTTCATTTCTTTTTACTCTTTTTTCTCTAAACTTCTCTTCTCATTTCATTTCATTCATTTGATCTTCAATCACTGATATCCTTTCTTCCAGTTGATCGAATTGGTTACTGAAGCTTGTGTATTTGTCACGTAGTTCTTGTGCCATGGTTTTCAGCTCTATCAGGTCATTTAAGGACTTCTCTACATTGGTTATTCTAGTTAGCCATTCATAAAATCTTCTTTCAAGGTTTTTAGCTTCTTTGCGATGGGTTTGAATTCCTCCTTTAGCTCAGAGAAGTTTGATCATCTGAAGCCTTCTTCTCTCAACTTGTCAAAGTCATTCTCCATCCAGCTTTGTTCCGTTGCTGGTGAGGATTTTAGAATTTAATTTAGAAATTTAGAAATTTTAGAATTTTCAGCTTTTCTGCTCTGTTTTTTCCCCATCTTTGTGGTTTTATCTACCTTTGGTCTTTGATGATGGTGACATACAGATGGGGTTTTGGTGTGGATGTCCTTTCTGTTTGTTAGTTTTCCTTCTAACAATCATGACCCTCAGCTGTAGGTCTGTTGGAGTTTGCTTGAGATCCACTCCAGACCATGTTTGCCTGGGTATCAGCAGCGGAGGTTGCAGAAGAGTGAATATTGCTGAACAGCAAATGTTGCTGCCTGATCGTTCCTCTGGAAGCTTCATCTCAGAGGGGCACCCGGCCGTGTGAGGTGTGAGGTGTCAGTCTGCCCCTAGTAGGGGGTGTCTCCCAGTTAGGCTACTCGGGGGTCAGGGACCCACTTGAGCAGGCAGTCTGTCCATTCTCAGATCTCAAACTCTGTGCTAGGAGAACCATTACTCTCTTCAAAGCCGTCAGACAGGGACATTTAAATCTGCAGCGGTTTCCGGTTTCTGCTGCCTTTTGTTTGGCTATGCCCTGTCCCCAGAGGTGGAGTCTACAGAGGCAGGCAGGCCTCCTTGAGCTGCGGTGGGCTCCACCCAATTCGTCCTTCCCAGAGGCTTTGTTTACCAACTCAAGCCTCAGCAATGGCGGGCGCCCCTCCCCCAGCCTTGCTGTCGCCATGCAGTTAGATCTCAGACTGCTGTGCTAGCAATGATGGAGGCTCCATGGGCATGGGACCCTCTGAGCCTGGTGCAGGATATAATCTCCTAGTGTGCCATTTGCTAAGACCCTTGGAAAAATGCAGTATTAGGGTGGGAGTGACCTGATTTTCCAGGTGCTGTGTGTCACAGTTTCCCTTGGCTAGGAAAGGGAATTTGCTTCCCCCTTGTACTTCCCAGGTGAAGCGATGCCTTGTCCTGCTTCAGCTCTCGCTTGGTGGGCTGCACCCACTGTCCTGCACCCACTGTCCAACATGCCCCAGTGAGATGAACTCGGTACCTCAGTTGGAAATGCAGAAATCACCCGTCTTCTGTGTTGCTCACGCTGGGAGCTGGAGGCTGGAGCTGTTCCTATTTGGCCATCTTGGAACCACTGCCTCCTGTCTTCCTTTTAGTGGAGGTGATTTTCTCTAGTGGTATGCTTTAATTTCTTGCTTTTTATTTGTGTGTGTGTCATTTGAGGTTACCATGAGGCTTGAAAATATCTTATAATTCATTATTTTAAACTGATGACAACTTAACACTAATTGCATAAACAAGCAAAAAAAAAAACACACACACACACACAAAATCAAAAACTCTACACTTTAGATCTGGCAAGATGGCAGAATAGGAACAGCTCCAGTTTGCAGCTCCCAGTGAGATCAACACAGAAGGTGGGCGATTTCCGCATTTCCAACTGAGGTACCCAGTTCATCCCATTGGGACTGATTAGGCAGTGGGTGCAGCCCACAGAGGGCACACAGAAGCAGGGTGGGGCATCGCCTCACCTGGGAAATGCAAGGAACTGGGAGACCTCCCTCCCCTAACCAAGGGAAGCTGTGAGGGACTGTGATACCCGGCCTGGATACTATGCTATTCCCATGGTTTTTGCAATCTGCAGATCAGGAGATTCCTTCATGTGCCTATATGACCAGGGCCCTGGGTTTCAAGCGCAAAATTGAGTGACTGGACAGACACTGAACTAGCTGCAGGAGTTTTTCTGTACCCCAGTGGTGCCTGGAACCCCAGCAAGACAGAACCGTGTACTCCCCTGAAAAGGGCGCTGAAGCCAGGGAGCCAAGTGGTCTCGCTCAGTGGGTCCCACTCCCATGGAGCCCAGCAAGCTAAGGACCACTGGCTTCAAATTCTTGCTGCCAGCACAGCAGTCTGAAGTTGACCTGGGATGCCCGAGCTTGGTAGGGGGAGGGGTGTTTGGTATTACCGAGGCTTTGGTAGGCGGTTTTCTCCTGATAGCGCTAAGGAGGCTGGGAGGCTTGGACTGGACAGAATTCACCAAAGCACGGCAAAGTAGCTGAGGCCAGGCTGCTTCTCTAGACTCCTCCTCACTGGGTGGGGCATGTCGGAAAGAAGGGCAGCAGCCCCAGTCAGGGGATCATAGATAAAACTCCCATTTCCCTGGGACAGAGCACCTGGGGGAAGGGGTGGCTGTGGGCACAGCTTCAGCACACTTAAACTTTCCTGCCTGCTGGCTCTGAAGAGAGCAGCTGATCCTGACAAGGGGGAGTCTTCCAGCACGGTACATGAGCTCTGCTAAGGGACAGACTGCCTCCTCAAGTGGGTCCCTGACCCCCGTGCCTCCTGAGTGGGCAAGACCTCCTAACAGGAGTCAACAGACACCTCATACAGGAGAACTCTGGTTGGCATAGGCTGGTGCCCCTCTGGGACAAAGCTCCCAGAGGAAGGAGTAGGCAGCAATCTTTGCTGTTCTGCAGCCTCCACTGGTGATACCCAGGCAAACGGGGTCTGGAGTGGACCTCCAGCAAACTGCAGCAGACCTGCAGGAGCGGGGCTTGACTGTTAGAAGAGAAACTAGCAAACAGAAAGCAACAACATCAACATCAATAAAAAGGACCCCCACACAAAAACCCCATTCAAAGGTCATCAGCCTCAAAGATCAAAGGTAGATAAATCCATGAAGATGAGGAAAAACCAGCACAAAAATGCTAACAATTCTAAAAACCAGAATGCCTCTTCTCTCCCAAATGATTGCAACTCCTCTCCAGCAAGGGTGCAAAACTGGATGGACAATGAGATTGACGAATTGACAGAAGTAAGCTTCAGAAGGTGGGTAATAACAAATTCCTCTGAGCTAAAGGAACATGTTCTAACCCAACGCAAGGAAGCTAAGAACCTTGATAAAAGGTTACAGGAACTGGTAACTAGAATAACCAGTTTAGAGAGGAACATAAATGACCTGATGGAGCTGAAAAACACAGCATGAGAACTTTGTGAAGCATACACAAATATCAAGAGCCAAATCAATCTTAAGTGGAAGAAAGGATATCAGAGACTGAAGATGAACTTAATGAAATAAGGCATGCAGACAAGATTAGAGAAAAAAGGATGAAAAAGAACGAATAAAACCTCCAAGAAATATGGGACTATGTGAAAAGACCAAACCTACAATTGATTGTTGTACCTGAAAGTGATGGGAAGAATGGAACCAAGTTGGAAAACACACTTCAGGATATTATCCAGGAGAACTTACCCAACCTAGCAAGACAGGCCAGCATTCAAATTCAGGAAATACAGAGAACACCACTAAGATACTCCTCAAGAAGAGCAACCCCAAGACATGTAATTGTCAGATTCTGCAAGGCTGAAATGAAGGACAAAATGTTAAGGGCAGCCAGAGAGAAAGGTCAGGTTACCTACAAAGGGAATTGCATCAGACTAACAGCAGATCTCTCTGCAGAAGCCCTACAAGCCAGAAGAGAGTGGGGACCAATATTCAACATACTCAAAGAAAAGAATTTTCAACCCAGAATTTCATATCCAGCCAAACTAAGGTTAATAAATAAAGGATAAATAAAATCCTTTCCAGACAAGCAAATGCTGAGAGATTTTGATACCACCAGGTCTGCCTTACAAGAGCTCCTGAAGGAAACACTAAATATGGAAAGGAAAAACCAGTATCATCCACTGCAAAAACACACCAAAATATAAAGACCAATGACACTATGAAGAAACTGCATCAACTAATGTGTAAAATAACCAGCTAGCATCATGACAACAGGATCAAATTCACATATAACAATATTAACCTTAAATGTAAACGGGCTAAATGCCCCAGTTAAAAGACACAGACTGGCAAACTGGATAAAGAGTTAAGGCCCATCAGTGTGCTGTATTCAGGAGATCCATCTCATGTGCAAAGACACACATAGGCTCAAAATAAAGGGATGGAGGAATAGAAACCAAGCAAATTTGCGATCCTAGTCTTTGATAAAACAGATTTAAAATAAGAAAGATCAAAAAAGACATGAAAGAGCATTACACAATGGTAAAGGGATCAATGCAACAAGAAGAGCTAACTATCCTAAATATATGCACACAATACAGGAGCACCTAGATTCATAAAACTAGTTCTTAGAGACCTACAAAGTGACTTATATTCCCACACAATAATAGTGGGAGACTTTAACACCCCACTGTCAATATTAGATCAATGAGATAGAAAATTAACAAGGATAGTCAGGACTTGAACTCAGCTCTGGATGAAGCAGACCTAATAGACATCTACAGAACTTTCCAACCGAAATCAAGAGAATGTACATTGTTCTCAGCACCACATAGCACTTATTCTAAAATCGACCACATATTTGGAAGTAAAACACTCCTCAGCAAATGCCAAAGAACGGAAATAATAACAGTCTCTCAGATCACAGTACAATCAAATTAGAACTTAGGATGAAGAAACTCACTAAAAACCGCACAACTGCATGGAAATTGAACAACCTGCTCCTGAATGACTGCTGAGTAAATAACAAAATTAAGGCAGAAATAAAGTTCTTTGAAACAAATGAGAACAAAGAGACAATGTACCAGAATCTCTGGGACACAGTTACAGCAGTGTTTAGAGGGAAATTTACAGCACTAAAGGCCCATATCAGAAAGCTAGAAAGATCTGAAATCAACACCCAAATATTACAATTAAAAGAACTAGAGAAGTAAGAGCAAACAAATTCAAAAGCTAGCAGAAGACAAGAAATAACTAAGATCAGAGCAGAACTGAAGGAGATAGAGACATGAAAAACCCTTCAAAAAAAAAAAACCAATGAATCCAAGAGCTGGTTTTTTGAAAAGATTAACAAAATAGACTGCCAGCCAGACTAATAAAGAAGAAAAGAGAGAATAATCAAATAGATGCAATAAAAAATGATAAAGGGGATATCACCACTGACCCCACAGAAATACAAACTGCCATCAGAGAATACTAAAAACACCTCTGTGCAAATAAACTAGAAAATCTAGAAGAAATGGATAAATTCCTGGACATACACACCCTCCAAGACTAAACCAGGAAAAAGTTGAATCCCTGAATCAACCAATAACAAGTTCTGAAATTGAGGCAGTAATTAATGGCCTACCAACCAAAAAAAAAAAAAAAAAAAAAAAAAGCTCATGACCAGATGGATTCACACTCAAATTCTACCAGAGGCACAAAGAGGAGCTGGTACCATTCCTTCTGAAACTAATCCAAACAGTAGAAAAGGAGGGACTCCTCCCTAACGCATTTTATGAGGCCAGCATACCAAAATTTGGCAGAGACATACAAAAAAAGAAAACTTCAGGCCAATATCCCTGATGAACATCAATGCGAAAACCCTCAATAAAATACTGGCAAACCGAATCTAGCAGCACATCAAAAAGCTTATCCACCAGGATCAAGTGGGCTTCATCCCTGGGATGCAAGGCTGATTCAACATATGCAAATCAATAAATGTAATCCATCACATAAACAGAACCAATGACAAAAACCACATGATTATCTCAACAGATGCAGAAAAGGCCTTCAATAAAATTCAACATCCCTTCATGCTAAAAACTCTCAATAAACTAGGTATTGATGGAACATATCTCGAAATAACAAGAGCTATTTACGACAAACCCACAGCCAATATCAGACTGAATGGGCAAAAGCTGGAAGCATTCACTTTGAAAACTGGCACAAGACCAGGATGCCCTCTCTCACCACTCCTATTCAACATAGTATTGGACGTTCTGGCCAGAGCAATCAGGCAAGAGAAAGAAATAAAGAGTATTCAAATAGGAAGACAGGAAGTCAAATTGTCTCTGCAGATGACATGATTGTATATTTAGAAAACCCCATCGTCTCAGCCCTAAAACTCCTTACACTGATAAGCAACTTCAGCAAAGTCTCAGGATACAAAATCAATGTGCAAAATTCACAAGCATTCATATACACCAAGAACAGACAAGCAGAGAGCCAAATCATGAGTGAACCCCCATTCACAATTGCTACAAAGAGAAGAAAATACCTAGGAATACAACTTATGAGGGACGTGAAGGACCTCTTCAAGGAGAACTACAAACCACTGCTGAAGGAAATAAGAGAGGACACAAACAAGTGGAAAAAAATTCCATGCTCATGGATATGAAGAATCAATATCATGAAAATGGCCATACTGCCCAAAGTAATTTATAGATTCAATGCTATTCCCATCAAGCTACCATTGACTTTCTTTGCAGAATTAGAAAACTACTTTAAATTTCATATGGAATCAAAAAAGAGCCTGTACAGCCAAGGCAATCCTAAGCAAAACAACAAAGCTGGAGGCATCACACTACTTGACTTCAAACTATACTACAAGGCTACAGTAGCCAAAATAGCATGGTACTGGTACCAAAACAGATGTATAGACCAAGGGAACAGAAGAGACCTCAGAAATAAAACCACTCATCTACAACCATCTGATCTTTGACAAACCTGACAAAAAAGCAATGCATAAAGGATTCCCTATTTAATAAATGGTGCTGGGAAAACTGGCTAGTCATATGCAGAGAACAGAAACTGGACCCTTTCCTTACATCTTATATAAAAATTAACTCAAGATGTATTAAAGACTTAAATGTAAAACCTAAAACCATGAAAACCCTAGAAGAAAATCTAGGCAATACCATTCAGGACATAGGCATGGGCAAAGGCTTCATGACTAAAACACCAAAAGCAATTGCAACAAAAGCCAAAATTGACAAATGGGATCCAGTTAAACTAAAGAGCTTCTGCACAGCAAACACACGACCTACAGAATGGGAGAAAATGTTTACAATCTATCCATCTGACAAGGTCTAATATCCAAAATCTACAAGGAATTTAAATTTACAAGAAAAAAACAAACCCATTAAAAAGTAGGTGAAGGATATGAACAGACACTTCTCAAAAGAAGACATTTATGCGGCCAAGAAACATGTGAAAAAACAAACTCATCATTACTGGTCACTAGAGAAATGCAAATCAAAACCACAATGAGATACCATCTCACGCCAGTTAAAATGGCGATCATTAAAAAGTCAGGAAACAACAGATGCTGGTGAGGCTGTGGAGAAATAGGAACACTTTTACACTGTCGGTGGGAGTGTAAATTAGTTCAACCATTGTGAAAGACAGTGTGGCGATTCCTCAAGGATCTAGAACACAAATACCATTTGACCAAGCAATCCCATTACTGGGTATAAACCCAAAGGATTATAAATCATTCTACTGTAAAGACACATGCACATGTATGTTTACTGCAGCACTATTCACAATAGCAAAGACTTGGAACCAACCCAAATGCCCATCAATGATAGACTGGATAAAGAAAATGTGGCACATATACACTATGGAATACCTTGCAGCCATAAAAAAAGAATGAGTTCATGTCTTTTGTGAGGATGAAGCTGAAAACCATCATTCTCAGTTAACTAACACAGGAACAGAAAACCAAACACCATATGTTCTCACTCATAAGTGGAAGTCGAACAATGAGAACACATGGACACAACGAGGGGAACATCACACACTGGGATCTGCTGGGAGATGGGGGCCAAGGGGAGGGAAAGCATTAGGACAAATACCTAATGCATGTGGGGCTTAAAACCTAGATGATGGGTTGATAGGTGCAGCAAACCACCATGGCACTGTATACATATGTAGCAAACCTGCACGTTCTACACATATATTCCAGAACTTAAAGTAAAATAAAAAATCTCTACACTTCAACTTTTGTCTCTCTGCTTTTTAAGTTTTTGTTGTCTCTATATCTTATTGTACTGCCTATTGTACAGCAAAAGTTGCTGTAGTCATTATTTATCGTTCTTCTTTTCATTACTGTAATCCCAGCACTTTGGGAGGCTGAGGCAGGCAGATCACCTGAGGTCGGGAGTTTGAGACCAGCCTGACCAACATGGAGAAACCCTGTCCCTAATGAAAAATAAATAAATAAATAACCAGGCATGATGGCACATGCCTGTAATCCCAGCTACTCGGGACACTGAAGCAGGAGACTCGCTTGAACCCAGGAGATAGAGGTTGCAGTGAGCTGAGATCACACCATTGCACTCTAGCCTGGGCAACAGGAGTGAAACTCTGTCTCAAAAAATAAATATTAAAAAAAAATACTGCCTTGGTGGTCTTAGATAAGATCCAGAAGAATTCTCTGCATTACCAGGCAGAGATTCTTATTTTCTTCTCTTACTTTCTCCCAAGGAAATGGAGTCTCTCTCTGTGCTGAGCCACCTGAAGCTTGGGGTGGAGTGACACAAGCTTACCTGTGGCCACCACCACTGAGACTGTGCTGGTCAGACCTGAAGCCAACACAGCACTGGGTTTCACCCAAGGCCCGCTGTAAGCACTACCTGGCTACCAACTATGTTCACTCAAAGCCCTAGGGCTCCACAATCAGCAAATGGTAAAGCCAGCCAGGCTTTTGTCCTTCACTTTAGGGTGGTGAGTTCCCCCAAGTCCAAGGTGGGTCCAGAGATGCCATCCAGGAGCCAGGGACTATAGTCAAAGACCTTAGAAACCTACCTGGTGTAGTATACTACAGAGGCTAAGCTGGCACTCAGTAGTAGCACAAGACAAAGTCATTCCTAGATTTCCTTCTCCTTTCCATAGGCAAAGGAGTCTCTCCCTGTGGCCACCACCACTACAGACCCATAGGCAGTACTGTCAGGTTACCATCGTTGTTCACTGAAGGCCTGAGGGCTCTTCAGTCAGCTTGTGGCGAAGGCTTCTAGGCTGTGGACTCAACTTCTAAGGTCAGTGGGCTGTCTTCTGGCCTAGAGCAGGTCCAGAAGTGCTGGCCAAGAGCCAAGGCCTGGAATCAGGGACCCCAAGAACCCGTTTGGTGCTCTATCCCACTGTGGTCAAGCTGCTACCTGAAGTCAGTATGCTTCAGAATCTCATCCAAGGCCCACAGGATACTACCTGGCACTGCTGGTTGTTCAGGGTCCAAGGGTTCTTTAGTCAGCTGATGATGAATACTGACAGCAATAGGTCCTTTCCTCCAAGCCAATAGATTCTCTTCTGGCCCAGGGTGTGTCTGGAAATGTCCAAGAGCCAGGGCCTCAAATGGGTGCCCATTGACGCTGCCCAGTGCCCTCTCCTACTGTGGTTGAGCTGGTATTCAAGATGCAAGACAATGTTCTCTTTACTTTTCCCTCTCCTCTCTTTAAGCAGAGGGAAAGAGTCACTTTTGTTTCTGTGAGCTGTGCTGCCTGGGGTTAGCCACCCTGGCTGGTGTCTCACTAGGTTGTGTGCCCCCCACGTCCACTGGCTCTGAGCCCATTACAGCAATAGGACTTGCCTAGGAATTGCAGTTATTGTGGCCTAGACTGCCTTACAAGTTTATTTAGAACCCCAGAGTACTTTAGCCCATGGTGGCAAGGTTTTCTGGAACTCAGTTTCTGACCTCTAGGATATGTGATTCCCCTCTGGCTAGGGCTGGTTTAAATTCTCCCTCTGTGCTGGGTGTGGGCTGAATTTAGCCTGGTTCTGCTTTCTGCAGGCAACAGGGAATCAGAGCTCAATGGAAAGTCCCAAAGCACTGCACTTTCCCTCCCCCAGGCTCTCAGATTCTCTCTCCATGCCACATAGCTGGGGGATGGGACAGCAGTGCTGTTTGTGATTCAATGCTGTCTCTCTTGTCCTCTTCAGTGCCTCTTCCAGCAATATAAAGTTAAAAGTAGGTACTGTGATTGCTTATCTGATTTTTGGTTCTTATGAAGGTGCTTTTTTGTGTAGTTATCAAATTTAGTGTTGGGAAGGGCAATTGGAGGCTTCTATTTGGTCATCTTGCTCCACCCCCTCCCTAAAAATTGCTACATTAATAAACAAGAAAGATCTCCAATAAATAACCTAACTTTACTGCTTAAGGAACTAGCAAAAGAACTAAACCCAAAGCTAGCAGAAGAAAGAATACCACAGCAGAGATCAACAAAATAGAGAATAGAAAAACAATAGAGAAAAATCAATGAAATCAAAGTTGCTTCTCTGAAAAGATTTTAAAAATTGACAAACCTTTAGCTAGATGGACTAAGTAAAAAAGAGAGAAAACTACTAAAATCAGAAGTGAAAATAGGGACATGACTATCAATTCTACAGAAATAAAAAGGATTATAAGAGAGTATTGTGACCAATTGTGTATCAACAAATTGGATAACCTAGATGAAATGGACAAATTCTGAGACACACAAAACCTACCAAGATGAAATCACAAAGAAATAGAAAATCTGCATGGAACTATAACTAGTGAGGAGATTGAATCAGTAATCAAAAAACTCTCAACAAAGAAAACCTGGACCTGATGGCTTCCCCAGTGAATCCTACCAAATATTTAAAGAATAAACTCCAATCCTTCTCAAACTTCCCCCAAAAAATTAAAGAGGAGGGGAAACATCTCTAACTCATTCTATGAGGAAAGCATTACTCTGGTACTGAAGTCAGACAAAGACTACAAGAAAACTACAGATCAATATTCCTTATGAAAACTGATGCAAAATTCTCAACAAAATACTAGCAAACTGAGTTCAGAAACATATTTAAAGTATTACACATCATGACCATGTGAGATTTATTCCTGGAATGCAAGGATAGTTCAACATACAAAAATAAATCCATGTAATAGAGCATATTAACAGAATGAAGGAATAACACTCACATGATCACATGATCTCAATTGATACAAAAAAGCATTTGACAAAATTCAACATCCTTATTAAAAATTCTCAACAAACTAGGAATAGAAGGAAACTACCTTAACATAATAAAAACCATATGTGAAAAATCCACAGCTAACATGATAATGATGAGACTGAAATTTTTCCCTCTAAGGTCAGGAATAAGCCCAGGGTGACCACTTTCATCACTTCTATTCAACATAGTACTGAAAATTCTAGCCAGAGCAATTTGGCAAGAAAAACATTAAAAGAAATAAAAGGCATGCAGAATGGAAAAAGAAGAAGTAAAACTATTTCTATTCACAGATGACATAATCTTATATGTAGAAAACCCCAAAGATTCCACAAAAACTTATTAGAGCTAATAAATGAATTCAGCAAAGTTACAGAATCTAAAGTCAGGCAAAATCAGTTGCATTTCCATATACTAACAATGAACAATCCAAAAATGAAATTAAGAAAAACAATTCAATTTATAATAGCATCAAATAGAATACATAGGAATTAACTTAACCAAGGAGGTAAAAGACTTGTGCAGCAAAACTCATAAAACATTACTGAAAGAAACTTAAAAGATGCAGATAAATGGAAACATATCCCGTGTTCATGGATTAGAAGACAATGTCGAGATATCAACACTAACCAAAGTGATTTATAGATTCAATGCAATCCCTCTCAAAATCCTAATGACATTTTTTGCAAAAATAGAAAAACCCATCCTAAAATTCATACGGAAATCTCAAGGAATTCCAAATAGCCAAAAACAATATTGAAAAAGAAAAGCAAAGCTGGAAGCCTAACACTTTCTGATTTCGAAACTTTACTGTAAACTTACAGTAATCAAGACAGTGTGGTACAGGCAAAAAGACCAACATATAAACCAATGGAACATGAAAGAGCCCAGAAATAAACCCCAGCATAAATGGTCAAATGATTTTTGACTAGGGTTCCAAGACTAGTCAATGAGAAAAGGACTGTCTTTTCAATAAACGGTGCTGGGAAAACCGGAAATCCACATGCAAGAGGAAAGCTGGACTCTTACTTCATACCATATACAAAAACTCAAAATGGATCAAATATCTAAATGTGCAACCTAAAACTATAAAAATCTTAGAATAAAACATAGGGCAAAAGCTTCATGACATTGTATTTGGCTATGATTTCTTGGATATGACATTAATAGAGTTTAGATGCTTGTCCCCTCCAACTCTCACATTGAAATGTGATACCCAGTGTTGGAGGTGGGGCCTGGTGGGTGCCGTTTGGGTCACGGGGGCAGATTCCCCATGATTAGGTAATGAGTTCATGCAAGATCTGGTTGTTAAAAGGAGACTGAAACCTCCTCTCTCTCACTCCCTGTCTCATCATATGAGATACCTACTCCCGCTTCACCTTCTGCCATGATTGGAAGCTTCCTGAGGCTCTCACCAGAAGCAGATGCTGACACCATGTTTCTTGTACAGCCTGCAGAACCATGAGCCAATTAAACCTCTTTTCTTTATAAATTACCAGCCTCTGGTATTCCTTTATAGCAATGCTAAATGAACTAACACAAACAGCAAAGGCACAGGCAACAAAACAAAAAATAGACAACTTGGACTTCATGAACATTAAAAATTTTTGTACACCTAAAGACGCTATCAACAGAGTAAAAAGACAACCCACAGAATGAGAGAAAATATTTACGCATCTTATATCTGATAAGGGATTAATATGCAGAATATACAGAGAAGTGCTAAAACTCAACAACAAAAACAAACCTCTCAATTTAATGAAGTGGGCAAAAGAGCTGAGGAGATATTCTCCAAAGAAGACATACAAATGGCTAATAAGAACATGAAAAGATACTCAACATCACTAATCGTAAGAAAATGCAAATCAAAACTAAGAAAATGCAAATCAAAACTATAATGAGATACCACTTCACACCCACTAGAATGGCTACTATTAAAAAACCCCAGAAATTACAAGTGTTGGTGAGGATGTGGTAGCCACCGTGGAAAACGGCATAGTGCTTCCTCAAAAAATTAAAAAGATAATTACCATATAATCCAGAAATTCCACTTCTAGGTATATACCCAAAAGAATTGAAAGCAGGGCATTGAAAAGATAGTTGTACACCCATATTCATATCAGCATTATTCACAATAGCTAAAACATGGAGGCAACCCAAGTGTTCATCAAAAGATGAATGGATAAGCAAAATGTGGTCTATCCATACAATGGAATATTCTTCAGCTTTGAAAAGGAAAAGGAAGGAAATTCTGACACATGCTACAGCATGAGTGAACCTGAGGACATTTCGCTGAGTGAAATAAGCCAGTCACAAAAGACAAACAGAGTACTCAATGATTCCACTTACATGAGGTTCCTGGAGTAATCAAATCCATGGGGACAAAAGGTAACTGGTAGGTGCCAGGGGCTGGGGAAGAGAGAATGGGGGAGTTGGTGTTTAATGGGGACAGAGTTTCAGTTTGGGAGGATGAGGAAATTCTAGAAATGGATGGTGGTGATGGTTGCATAACAAAATCATTGCACTTAATGCCACTGAACTGTGTGCTTAAAAATAGTTAAAATGGTAAATTTTGCATTACATGTATCTTACCACAATCAAAGATTTACAAAGGAGTATCGATAGTGTGCTTCCCTTTTTGTAAGAAAGAGGGGATACGGGAAAACACACGTGTATTTTCTCATCTATGTGAGAGGCCTGCAAGAGAGACATAAAAGGCTGAAGAGCTGGTTTTATCCAGGGTTGGGGGTGGAGGATGGAGGGGGAAGGGAGGGCCTGGCAGGGTGGGCGCCTAGCTCTCCTCTGAGGACACCTCTTCCTGCAGGTCTGACTCCGGGAGTCATAGCAGCTTTACATTCCCTTCACACAGACCCCCAGATAAGTAACTAAAACAAATCAGAATCGGGGGACACCCAAAAAGGAATACCAACCTAACAGATGAATCTAAACATATCACAGATGAATGACATAATCACACTGAAGGGAGTAGAGAAGTAAAGAAATACCTGAAGTCACTGTGGGGAAAAGCACTGATGGGACGCGGTGAGGCTGAAGACAAGACGTGCCGTGCACAGACGCCATGCACAGACGCCGGGCTCTGGGTGGTGGGTCGTTTCTCATGGGGGCACGCACCAGCAAGTGTGGAGTCAGTTCCCTTGCAGCTGGGGTCGGACAAGCAGGTGAAGGTGTGACAGCCAGGTTTCTCACTATCGAAGAAAGATGTTACAACAGAGAGAACTGGCCCCACTGGGGCAGAACTGGAGTTGGAGACAGTATGAGCCCAGGTATGTATGAATATATCTGCAGATGAACACAGAAACATAGACGTGAGGGTGCCCTACACATATACCCCAGCTCCGTCAGCTGAGTGGGCCCAGAGCAGCAGCTCCACAGTGGCGATGAGCACACCACACACCCAGGCCTGGGTGTCTAAAGACCACTCTCCAATGCAAGGAACCCCGGCTCCTCGGAGAAGTGGCTGATTTCAGAACTGGGACAAAGAAATACAAGCTGAACCCACAGCGTCTTGGGGTGCCGGGAAGTCAGTGTCCAAGAAAAGACAGGGCACACCAAAGGGGCATGGAAGCTGGCTGGAAGGTGTTTCTGGGGCCAGAGCCAGCACAGTTTGAGCAATGAAAATAAATAATGAGGCCAGGAGTGGTGGTTCATGCCTGTAATCCCTGCACTTTGGGATGCTGAGGTGGGTGGATCATCTGAGGTTAGGAGTTCAAGACCAGCCTGGCCAACATGATGAAACCCAGTCTCCACTAAAAATACAAAATATTAGCTGGGTGTAGTGGTTCATGCTTGTAATCCCAGCTACTCAGGAGGCTGAGGCAGGAGAATCACTTGAACCCCGGAGTCAGAGGTTGCAGTGAGCCAAGATCATGCCACTGCACTCCAGTCTGTGCAACAAGAGTAAAACTCTCTCTCTCTCTCTCTCTCTCTCTCTCTCTCTCTCTCTGGAGAGACAGAGGAAAATAAATAATGATAGCATTGGCTTATAGCCCATAACACAAAAGAAGTATCTATGAAACCATGTTGATATAAATAAGCCACTGGATACATAACCAGAGCAAAGGGGACAGCTCTTCCTGGAGAAGAATCCAAATTAACAAACATAGAAAGAAAGCGGGAAATAAATCCCCATTTGGCAAGCACCAGAGACTTTGCCTGTCACAAGCAAGACCCGCTGATGGGTACTAAAATCAGCGGGGCAAAATCTCAGGAGACAAAAGGCATCTGCAATGTCTCGGTGCAGCTTCCTCAAGGGGTTTACTAATTAGGAAGCGGAAAATGGTCATTTTGCAGCTGAGAAGCCCGGCTGACACACTCCTACCTGAGCAGTCAAGGTCAAATGAACCTGCCCTAAGTCATGCTAACCTCACACAGCCCTGCCACGGGGACTCCTCAGGACCCAAGAACACCCCCGCGGTGTTCTTGCCAAAAATGCACAATCTTGATCTAATCATGAGAGCATATCAGAGAATCCAAACTGAGGGGCGTTCTACAAAAGAGCGGCCCAGTACTTATCTCAAACATCAAGGTCACAAAAGACAAGGAGAGACTGAGGAGCTGGCACAGGCTGCAGGACACGAAAGGAGACCTGGCAGCTGAAAGCAACGTGGCGATCACAGAACAGAAACCGGACGCTAGAAAAACGCGGGATTTGAATCGGGTCTGCAGTTGAGTTCACAGGAACACATCAGGTGTCGGTTTTGATCCATATACCCCGTTATTAAGATGTTAATACCAGGAGTCTACAGGAACTCTCAGTACTGTCGTGGAACTTTTCTGTAGGTCTAAAATTACTTCAAAACAAAATGATTTTTTTAAAGTACAGAAGCCAAGAGAGGACTGATGTTGTCCCTCATCACTCACAACCCCACCCTCCGCCCCCATTCCCCCCGCATTGCTCTTGGGATCTTAACCCTCATGGCCCTCCTGTCCTATCTCCAGCACTTTCCCCACACCATTCCTCACATGCACCAAGCACGTTCCCGCCACAGGACCTTTGCATGTGCCGTGCCCTCTGCCTGGGTGATCTTCATGCAGAAGCACACACTGCCCACTCCCTCAGTTCCATCAGGTCTCTGCTGAAATCCCATCTGGCCCAGGAGGCTGTGTCCGACTCCCCTCCACAAAAGGCACTCCTTCAACCTCCCATTCCCCCATGCCTGGCTTCTTCTCAGGGTCTTACTGCTGAGAGACACGCGCCATATAATACCACGCCATCCCAGTCCATGACTCTTTCCACTGTCTTGCATATCACTTCCTGGAGGGTGACCCTCCTGCTCCACTCACTCCCAGTTTCCCCAGCAACCTAGATGACAGTCTCACTGCTGCAGGTGCACGAGGGGCAGGTGGGCCAGTGAATGGGTGGCTAAAATACAAAGAAATCAACAAACATAAACACACTCCCCTCACTAAGAAAGAGGAAGGATATTCTATTTTTGCTTCATCAAAATGGCAGTGTTTTTAAGATAATACCCAGCTTTGTGGTGCGGTGGGGGGTAGGGGGTGGCGGGGGGAGTCAGTGAAGTCCAGCAACACAGTAGAAGCTAAATTAGGAAAACAGTCCCGGAAGGTGATTTGGCCAAAGGTGTCAGAGCCATAAAAATGCAGGAACCCTTTGATCCTGTCAGTCTTCTCCTGAAAATGTGACCCAAGGAAATAATCTTGAGTTCCAGGCAAAAATGAGTGTACAAGGATTTGCATCACAATGTTATTTACAGCAGTCAATTAGGAAATAACCCAGCCATCAGTAGAGAGTTGGTTACATTCAATAACACAGGGGAAATGCCAGGCAGTCATTGAAAGCTCACATTTGGAGGAAGAACAAATGTGAGACATGTCTGCCATGTGTCAAGAGGTAAGAAGATACAAATGAGTTGTCTAGTACCCTCCCAATTTTACCAAGTATTTGCACAGACACGCATAGGCAAGTACACACACACACACACAGTGATAGGGGTTACCCTGCTCAGCACTTCCTGAGCTGGCAAGAAGCTAAGAGTGCTGGACAATGAGTTCATTCAATCCTCAAACCACCATATGCGGTGAGGGATCCCATCGTTCCCATTTCAGAGATGAAGAAACTGAGGCACAAATTCGTAAAGCAAACAGCCTATGGTCGTGGTCCCCAACCTTTTTGGAACCAGGGACTGGTTTCATGGAAAACAGTTTTTCCACAGACCAGTGGTGGGGGTGGTTCTGGGATGATTCAAGCACATTACTTGTATTGGGCACTTTATTTCTACTGTTAATACATTGCAATATAGAATTAAATAATTATACAACTTACCATCATGTAGAATCAGTGGGAGCCCTGAGCTTCTTTTCCTGCAACTAGACAGTCCCATCTGGGGGTGATGGGAGACAGTGACAGATCATCAGGCATTAGATTCTCATAAACAGCAGTCAACCTAGGGCCCTCACATGCAGTTTGCAACAGGGTTCACACCCCTATGAGAATCTAATGCCACCACTGATCTGACAGGAAGTGGAGCTCACGCGGTAATGCAAGCGATGGGGAGTGACTGTAAATACAGATGAAGCTTCATTTGCTCACCCACCGCTCACCTCCTGCTGTCCAGCCTGGTTCCTAAGAGGCCATGGACTGGTAGTGCTCCATGGCCTGGGGGTTGGGGACACCTAGCTGACGGCCACACAGCCTCGGGGGAGCAGTCTAGCTATAGACCTGCAACTCACTCCTGACTGCACTGTGTGTGCACACGCCCTTAACACACACACAATGACCAAGAAGAAATATGTGCCTGCACACATGCACACACACACACATGCTGAGAAAAAGAGACTAGCAGGAAACTAAAAGCTGGCATCTCTGGTTTTTGGTATGATGAGTCATTTTCCTTTTCTTCTTTAAAATTTCCGCACGTTCTCTGATTAACATTTCTGGACTTTACAATCAGAAAAACTGATCTACTAAAAACATTTTCTCATGTCTGGTGAGGAGATAACCGTAACCCTCCCAGCAGTGACTGGAATTGTCACCTGCTTTGGATGAGAACTAGTGACATCACACATCACATCAGTACACTGCAGAAAAGACCACCACCCATTCTTGTGGCTATGAGTGAAATCCAATGTGATGTGGTAATTCTCTTCTAACTTTCGATTTATATGATTTCATTTCAAACTTAAAGAGAAGTTGCAAGAATAGCAGGAGGAACTCCCAAACGTGCTCTGCCGAGACTTGCCTGCGGTTTCGACACTGTCCCCGTCCTGCTCCGTCCTATCCCTCTCCAGCCTTTCCTCTTTCAGCTGAATGTTTCTGAGCCCTTGGAGACACCATGCCTGTTTTCTGCTAAATGCCTCCTCATGGATTTCTTAGGAATAACGGTGTTCTCTTCTGTAACCATGTGGTACTGTTGTCGAAATTGGGAAAGAACACTGATATGCACACTAAAGGTCTCTATTGCACACTACAGTTCTCTACCTCACACCCTCATGTCATCAGCTGCCCCAGCGCTGGCTATTGCAGCCTTCTCTTCCCAGCCAGGATTCAACTCTGATATGGTTTGGCTGTGTCTCCATCCAAATCTCATCTGGAACTGTAGCTCCCATAATTTCCACATGTTGCGGGAGGGACCCGGTGGGAGATAATTGAATCATGGGGACAGTTTCTCCCATACTGTTCTCGTGGTAGTGAATTAAGTCTCATGAGATCTGATGGTTTTATAAGGGGGATCCCCTTGCACTCAGTTTTCATTCTCTCTTTGCCAGCTGCCACGTAAGATGTGCCTTTGCTCTTTCTTCGTCTTCTGCCATGATTGTGAGACCTCCCCAGCCCTGTGGAACTGGGAGTCAATTAAACTTCTTCCCTTTATAAATTATCCAGTCTCAGGTATACCTTTATCAGCAGCATGAAAATGGACTAATACAGTAAATTGGTACTGGGAGTGGGGTGCGGCTGTAAAGATACCCAAAAATGTGGAAGCAACTTTAGAACTGGGTAAGAGGCAGAGGTTGGACAGTTTGGAGGGCTCAGAAGAAGACAAGAAAATGTGGGAGAATCTGGAACTTCCTAGAAACTTGTTGAATGGCTTGACCAAAATGCTGATAATGATATGGACAATGAAATCCAGGCTGAGGTGGTCTCAGATGGAGATGAGAAACTTTTTAGGAACTGGATTAAAGATGACTCTTGCTATGTTTTAGCAAAGAGACTGTCAGCATTTTGCCACTGCCCTAGAGATTTGTGGAACTTTGAACTTGAGGGAGATGATTTAGGGTATTTGGTGGAAGAAATTTCTAAGCTGCAAAGCATTCAAGAGGTGACTTGGGTGCTGTTAAAAGCATTCAGTTTTAAAAGGGAAACAGAGCATAAAAGTTCAGAAAATGTGCAGTCTGACAATGTGATAGAAAATTAAAACCTATTTTCTGAGGAAAAATTCAAGCTGGCTGCAGAAATTTGCATAAGTAACGAGAAGCCAAACGTTAATCACTAAGACAATGGGGAAAATGTCTCCAGGGCATGTCAGAGACGTTAGTGGCAGACTCTCCCATCCCCAGCCCAGAGGCCTAGGAGGATAAAATGGCTTCCTGGACTGGGCCCAGGGCCTCCCTGCTGTGTGCAGCCTAGGGACTTGGTGCTCTGTGTCCCAGCCACTCTAGTCATAGCTAAAAGGTGTCAAGGTACAGCTTGGGCTGCGGCTTCAGAGGGTGCAAGCTCCAAGTCTTGGTAGCTTCCATGTGGTGTTGAGCCTGTGGGTGCACAGAAGTCAAGAATTGAGGTTTGGAAAGCTCTGCCTGGATTTCAGAGATGTATGGAAATGCCTGGATGTCCAGGCAGAAGTGTGCTGCAGGGGTGGGGGTCCTCATGGAGAACCTCTGCTAGGGCAGTGAAGAAAGGAAAAGTGGGGTCAGAGCCCCCATGCAAAGTCCCCACTGGGGCACTGCCTAGTGGAGCTGTGAGAGGAAGGCCACTGTCCTCCAGATCCCAGAATAATAGATCCATCAACATCTTGCACCATGTGCCTGGAAAAGCTGCAGACACTCAATGCCAGCCTGTGAAAGCAGCCAGGAGGGAGGCTGTACCCTGCAAAGCCAGAGAGGCAGAGCTGCTCAAGACTATGGGAACCCACCTCTTGCATCAGCATGACCTGGATGTGAGACATGGAGTCAATGGAGATCATTTTGGAGCATTAAGATTTAACTGCCCCACTGGATTTCAAACTTGCATGAGGCCTTTAGCCCCTTTGTTTTGGCCAATTTCTCCCATTTCAAATGGGTGTATTTATCCAAGGCCTGTACCCTAATTGTGTCTAGGAATTAACTAACTTGCTTTTGATTTTACAGGCTCATAAGTGGAAAGGTCTTGCCTTATCTCAGATGAGACTTTGGACTGCAGGTTTTTGAGTTAATGCTGAAATGAGTTAAGACTTTGGGGCACTGTTGGGAAGGCATGATTGGCTCTGAAATGTGAGGACATGAGATTTGTGAGGGGCCCAGGGGTGGAATGATATGGTTTGGCTGTGTCCCCACCCAAATATCATCTTGAATTGTAGCTCCCATAGTTCTGACATGTTGTGGGAGGGACCTGGTGGGAGATAATTGAATCATGGGGCCGGTTTCCTCCATACTGTTCTCATGGTAATGAATAAGTCTCATGAGATCTGATGGTTTTATAAGGGGAAACCCTTTGTGCTCAGTTTTCTTTCTCTCTTTGCCTGTCACCATGTAAGATGTCCCTTTGCTCTTCCCTCATCTTCTGCTGTGATTGTGAGGCATCCCCAGACATGTGGAACTGTGAGTTAATTAAACTTCTTCCCTTTATAAATTATCCAGTCTCAGGTATGTCTTTAGCAGTAATGTGAAAATGGACTAATACATAACATAGTGGAACCATAGACTCCCACTTAGGGATCACATTTCTTCCTTCCCCTTCGCCCTGAACAGTACTTTATTTAGCCTTTTACGTTTTTTGGCCCTGGCATTTTTGAAGTATTCAGGACACTGTGTGTCTCCCTCCATGTGGGTTTGCCTTATGTCTCCAGATGATTTGACCCTGGACAGCTGTGTCTTTGGCAGGAGTTCTGCTACCAAGGCTGTCCATCCAGAAGGTGGTGAAGCTGGCCTGTCCCGCTCCTGGCGATGCTAACTTGGATCACTTGGCTCGGGTGGTGTCACCAGCTTTGCCCTTGGAAAGTGACTCTTTTTCCTTTGTAACTAGTAAGTAGTGGTGGGAGACACTGAGACTACAACCACCGGCTCTTTGAACACCTGCCCCTGCCACGGGGTTTCCTTGATGGCCTTCCAGCCCCATTGATTCTAATGCGAGAACTGGCTTCCTTTCTTCCACTTATTTACTTGTGTATATACATGGGTGTGTCCCCATGGATGCATAGATTCCTTTTTCATTTCATGAGTTATAATTCATTACCACTGTTGTGTGTGCATGTGTATATGTGTGGTCTTTTTTTTTTTTTTAAACAAAAATATCTGGGGTATCACTATGTCACCCAGGCTGGTCTCCTGAGCTCAGGCGATCCTCCCACCTTAACCTCCCAAAGTGCTGGGATTACAGGCATAAGCTACTGTGCCTGGCCTACATGTGTGGTCATTTTTAACACACTATGGGTTTAGCCTGACATCAAAATGAGGATTTTCATCTCTCTCTGTGTACATATCAGTGGTCTGTAGTTTTCTCTCGGCTAGCGAGGCAGCAG
Source organism: Papio anubis (assembly GCF_008728515.1). Taxonomy (NCBI): domain Eukaryota; kingdom Metazoa; phylum Chordata; class Mammalia; order Primates; family Cercopithecidae; genus Papio; species Papio anubis. Next base: position 121,410,197 of record NC_044987.1, read on the forward strand.
AGAGATCACTTTGTTCACAGCCAATCTGGGCACCCTGCCCATTGAGCCACTAACATGACTGGATCTCTCAGTAGCAGACGGCATCTTACTTCAACAGTGAGAGGTTTTTCCAGAAAAAAACTTTTTGATGACTTTGTAAGGAGCATTTCCTACCTTTGATCCCACATTAAAAATTTTTCAAACACACAGGATGAAAACAGTGTCCAGGGAATGCCCATACAGTATCTCCATCCTGCCATGAACACTTTGCCAAGCACTTTCACCACGTGCCATGTCTCCACCTATCTCACCTTCCAATGCGTTCGACGTCAGCTGTGGGCGTTCTGATGATGGTTCAGATTCATCTCACACATACTGAGATTGTCTCCACTTCTTCCTAATTTTGACTTAACATCTTTTCCCAAAGAATAAGCCATCTCACAACATTTTTCAAATTCGTTGGAGTACAATTTTACAAAGTACTGTCACATTAAAAACTTGGCTGGGTGCAGTGACTCATGCCTGTAATCCCAGCATTTGGGAGGCCGAGGTGGGTGGATCACTCATGGTCAGGAGTTCGAGACCAGCCTGGTCAACATAATGAAACCCTTGTCTCTACTAAAAATACAAAAAGTTAGCCAGGGGTGGTGGCCAGTGCCTGTAAACCCAGCAACTTGCGAGGCTGAGAAGGGGAGCAGTGCTTTAACCCAGGAGGTAGATGTTGTAGTAAGCCAAGTTTACACCACTGCACTCCAGCCTGGGTGACACAGTGAGACTCTGTCTCAAAAAAACAAACAAAACTTTTCTAAATCGGTTGCTGAAGAGACTTCTCATGTCTAAATTTAGTTATATATTTTGGATTTTTCCATGATTGAAATACATTTTTTTCCTCAAAGAACCAAGAATCACCTCCTGAAAAGAACTCTCAAGTCTGTTTTCCTGTTTCCTATTATTTTCTGTTCTTATCTCTTATTTACATTTGCTTTTCTAACTGTGAACTTTTTAACTTACATATTTACCTTTTTCAAAAAATGAAAATGCCTGTAGCTATAAATTTGCCTCAGTGTACAGATACGCATATATACTCCTTTAACGTTCATATCTATTACACAAAACATCTATTTTGATCTATTAATCAAAACGTCTATTGTTGATGTTTTTACTTCTAAGTAGATTTTTCTTCTTTTAGACTTTCATTAATTAAACTTGTAATTAATAATATAAGTTTTAAACATATGTTGAAATCAGAGATATCCAGCACAGGTTCTTAATTTTAGAATGTCTTAAAGTTTTTGCAGTCTAGTATATGATCAATGTTTGTGAGTGTCCCAGAAATACTGTAAAAGGTACACCTTTTGCTTTAAAATTACAAAGTTTATCTATTGATTTAACTATATTAATAATTCAGATTATTTTTGTTTTCTTGATCTACCAAAGACTGGATAAGGAGATTTAAATGTATATTTTCTTTTGCATTTTAAATAGTTTTTACTTTATTGTCTGTATTAGTCCGTTTTCACACTGCTGATAAAGACATACCCAAGACTGAGCAATTTACAAAAGAAAGAGGTTTAATTGGACTTACAGTTCCATGTGGCTGGGGAAGCCTCACAATCACGGCGGAAGGCAAGGAGGAGCAAGTCCCATCTTACGTGGATGGTGGCAGGCAAAAAATGAGAGAGCTTATGTGGGGGAATGGCTCTGTTTAAAACCATCAGATCTTATGAGATGTATTCACTATCACGAGAACAGCGCAGGAAAGACTCGTCCCCATGATTCAATTACCTCCCACCAGGTCCCTCCCACAACACACGGGAATTCAAGGTGAGATTTGGGCAGGGACACAGTCAAACCATGTCATTGTCTTCATGAAAGTTACAGCTTCACAGCTGACTACGTCTTCAGCCATTTAGAATTGCCCTCCTTGCCCTAATTCTTTGAGATTAAGGCTGAATGAAACTTCTGCTATCTTTAGGTGTGTGTACTTGAAAATCTTTAGCCATCTTTTCATTTTGATGGCATCATACTTAATTTGTTGATTTTCATAAGCAACACATATTTGAATTTGTTTTTAAATCCATTCTAAGTATTAGGCGGTTAGGAAGGCACCTCTGGCCACAACAGCCAAAGGCAGGACAACTGCACATAGTCCACCCACACGACAGACCACTACTCAGCTCAGAAAGGAAGGGAATTCCCTTGTGTGTTGTAACACGGTGGACAGTGAGGACAGGATGCTCGGTGAAGGAAGCCAGACACACAGGGCCACGTTTGCCATGATTTCAGGCACATGAAATGTCCAGAAGAGGTAAATCCAGAGGTAGAAAGTGAGCTTGTGGTTGTCAAGAGCTGGGGGCAGGGGGAAAGGAGTGGCTTCTAATTTCCTTTCGGGGATGATGGAAACATTCAGGAATTAGAAGAAAGAAGTGGCGGATGCATAGCGTTTCGAGTAAACCGAAGACCACGAAACATGGGTTAAAAAGGTCAATTTTACGTTACGTGTATTTTATTACACTACAAACAACACAAAAATGCACAAAGGTCAGCTCTGAAGTCGACGCCTGGGTTCCCATCTGGCTCTGCCCCTCACTAGCTATGCACCCCATGCCTCAGTCTTCCCATCTGTAAAAGGGGCCAGTGTGGGGCTGTGATGAAGTTGCCATGGGCAAGTCCCCCGCCGTGAGGACCACCATGCCATCACAATCTGCCATAATCCACCTGGCCATGGACACCCTCCTCCTCGCCTTAACCTAGTCCCACCAACGGCATTCCCAGCAGGTGTGGCTGCCCCAGGTCTGGGCCTCTCCCTGGGAGCATGGGCCCAAGCTCTCAATCCAAGCTCCCGCCCTACATGGAACACTCTGACGCAAGGGCCTTTTGTCTGGGCGGTGAAAGAGCCTCCAGCTGATGTATGAAGTCATAAATGTTTCAGAGACCTGGGCTCCACCGCTGCCCCTCCCTAAGGGCACCAAAGCCACCTGTGCTGAGCCTACAGCCTCAGATGGTCTCTGCATTTAATGGTGCCTGCTATCCGCAGCCACTTAGGGCCCATCATCTGGCGGCTGCCGTTCTGCTCGGCTGCAGACTCAGGACTTGCCACAGCGCTCGGGTGTCCACCGTAGCCTGGGCGCAAGAAGAGGCAGAGAGACCTGCGTGAGCCTCGCTGCCCTGGTGTCTGCCCTAGGCTCACCCTTGCCCTCTTCCCTCCTAGGAGGTGAACAAAGCAGCTGTGGGCCAGGTGCCACAAGAGTCACCACTGGTCACCACCAGGAGACCCGAGCACAGCAGAGTGGTCCCCGAGACCCTGACTACCCCCAACCCTTCTTGACAGACCCTGTATACATCCAGTGTCCCCAGCACAGCCCCACAGTGAGCCCCTCAGTGAGGAAAGCCTGTTTCGAAGGAAGGACAGAAAACCACTCCACACTGGGTGATGTGTGGAGAGACCACTGGGCCAGCACGCTGGTAGGAGGCTGGGGCCAGCCACAGCCCTTCCCCAAGCAGCAGGTTGGCCCGGCTGCCCGCTTACCTCCCTCCCGAGGGCCTTGCAGTGCCCCGTTCCTGGCATCAGGCCTACTTTGCGGGTTTGGTGAAGGAGAACGTCCATTCCTGGAGGCAGGGCTCTCCCAGGCTCCCGTCTGTGAAGAGCGAGGGGTGAGTGCATGCGGCTGTCTGCCCAGCTGGTGCCACTGAGCAACGGCCACCCTGGCCAGCGGGCCCCATGGCCCTGCCGCTGCAGAGAAGTGCCTCCCCCAGCCGTCGGGGGTTTCAATCTGCAGGCTGCCATCTCCAGGACCTGCCCTGGCTCTCAATGCGATGGAGGAAGGCTCTTGGCTGGCAGCCCCGGGCCATGCCCACCGAGGCCCGCTCCCTCCAGAGCTCCCTGGAATGATGCCGACCACACACCCTCGCTCCACAGGCCACATGACACAGCTGAGCGTCCGTGCCGTGCTGAGGGCTGTCCCACGGCAGGGGACTCAACGACAGACCAGGACGGGAAATGGCCTTGCCCCTCGGATTTCCCAGCACAGACCCTTTCCTTCCCCACCCTGCTCACCTGGGAGGGCCCAGCCCCTCACATCTCCAGAAACCAGCTCTCCTGCCTCCTGCTGGATGGGACTCCAGGCAGGACTCACTGCACCACGTGCCCCACAGCTAATGGAAGCCATGGAGGTCCCCAACCCTCCCTGAGTCCCCAGCAAGCCCCCAACCACTATTTTCTTCCATTTATTATACAAATATAGGAACAGCAATAAAGGACATCAGAATTAATGGAGCTCCCTCCTGCCAGACCCTGGTGTCTCGCCTGCTCTCCTTGGCCTGACCTGGCCTCGCCTCAGCCACAGGCAGCAGCTCTTGCAGGTTCCAGCACAGGGGAGCTATTCCCATGGAAGGGAACTGCCCAGGGACAAACCGGGGATGGGACACTTGAGATGGGTGGGACCCTGTGCACCACTCTGCCCAGAAGGTGCTCCCCATTCAGGGGCATGATTTAGGGGGACATGGGATGGTCTCCTCCAACGACAGAGGGCTTCATGTGCAGGCTTCTCCCAGCCACGCCACCCCATCACCACAAGCCCCTCTGCTCATGCCCATCTTGGTGCTGGGGTGATGGGGCCCCTGGAGTATCAGGAAGGGCCCCAGAGCTGTGACTTGGCTCAGAGCCATGGAGTCACCCCCATGCCCCTGAGGACAAAATCACAACTGGCTCCACTCACAGCATGGTTGCACCTGTTCCTCAGACAAGCTGGGGTGGCAGGGCTGGGCAGCCCTACTGGGTACTCCCAGACAGGGAAGGAGACTGACAAGGGGCAGGGGCTGACTGAGGTCGCAGCAGGCAGGGAGCTCAAGTCCTTGGCCGGCTCCCTGTCCAACAGACCTCCCACTCATATTGCACACAGCCAGCAACTCAGAAGGCCCTGTATGACATCCCTCCCAGTCACTCTGCCTTGCTCTTGTCAGTGACAGAGACCAGGACTCAAGCCCACAAAGTAGCCCAGGCCATGACCCTCCTTTTCTGGGTAGAGGTGCTTCATTCACTCTGAGATGAAGGGACCAGCCTCGGCCTCTCCAGTTCTTTCCAGCTCTGTCCTGAGGGACATGCACACATGCATACACACACACACACACACACACACATGCACCCATACAGACATGAACACACACAGCCATACAGACATGAACACACACACACAGACACCCATACAGACATGAACACACACACAGACACTCATACAGACATGAACACACACACGCACCCAGACATGAACACACACATGCACCCATACAGACATGAACACACACAGACACCCAGACATGAACACACACACAGACATGAAAACACACACACCCACAGACACAGACATGCACATACACACACCCCCATACAGACATAGGTACACACCCATACAGACGTGAACACACACACACAGACTTGCACATACACACACACAATCATACAGACATGAACACACACACAGACATGTACACGTACACAATCATACAGACATGAACACACACAGACATGCACACACACACACATGCACATACACACATACACACCTATACACACATAGGTGCACACACACTCATAAACACACCTATACAGACATGCACATACACACATATACACACATAGGTGCACATACACACACACACCCATAAACATACACACCTATACACACATAGGTGCACACACACACAAACACACCTATACACACATGGGTACACACACGCCCATAAACATACACACCTATACACACATAGGTGCACACACACCCATACACGTGCACACACACCTATATACACACGCACACACTCATACACATTGCACATGCCCATACACATGCACACACACGTGCAAACACATGCACACACCCATACACATGTGTACACACATCCATGCGTACGTGCACACACCTATACACTCCTATACACACAGGTGAACACGCACCCACACACACGCACACACACACAAATGTGCATGTGAGGCTGTGATGTTGCCATGCTTAGGACCCAGAGCTGGACCATCAGCGTCCTCCAAGTCCTGGGGACCCGGTGGTGTGTGGGGTGAGATGGATCTCGCAGGTTCCCTGGGTCTCTTGACACTTTAGTGCCCTGGAGTGTCAGAGGCTGTGGCATTGCTGACCCGTGCAGAGGACACCTGGGTCAGGGTTGGGGGTGCAGTCGAGAGCAGATGGGGAGAGGGAGGAAGGCAGGAGAAGCAAGCAGCATTTGGGGTACAGCCCTGCCGATCCCCACTTGCAGAGCAACACAGAGGTGGGGTCTGAAAGGTTGGGGAGCCTGAAACCACACCATTTGGAGGTTCAGAGTCCTAGGTCGCTGAGTCTGGCTGCAGGATGATTGCAGCCGAGTCAGCCCTTGTTCCCCAGCCGTTGGAAGATTTCGATGAGATGGGTTGATACAGGGTGGTGAGGGCGGGCAGAGCTCTGCTGTGGAGGGAGGAGGGCCATCCCAGCAAATGTGCTGGAACCCACAGGCAGAAAGGGAGCCTCCACCGACACCTCTCAGCTAGTCAGACATTAACTCGAAAGGAATAGCCACCTCCGTGTGAAACCTGACACTACAAAATTTCTAGGAGAAAACAGAAAATCTGTGCCCTTGGTTTAGGCAAAGATTTCTGAGATGGCACCAAAAAACACAATCCATAAGGGAACAAACTGATAAACTGGACTTCATCAAAGTCAAAACGTTTGTTCTCTAAAACAGCATTATTAAGAGAATGGCAGGCCGAGGTGGGAGAATGGATTGAGATCAGGATTTTCAGACCAGTCTGGGCAATGAGAAATAAAAATAAAATTCTAAGCACTTTCTCACCTAACTGAATGGATCCCCACCTGGCCGAGGGAACCCCAGAGAAACCCTGGAAGCTGAGTTCAGGGCCATGATGGACATGCGGTCGGATACGTATCATCACACCCCCTCCCTCGACAGTCATTGGGTTTTCCTCCCAAAGGGTGAACAGAAACCAGCCTTTTCATAAGATGACCGCTTGTCTTCCTTTCCAGGCACAGAACAAAGACAAGGTGAGATAACAAGATGTTCTTCCGCCTCCCTGAGATGTTCGCTTCCACGCTCCCTCTTTCCTCCAATGTGCGTCTTCTATAAAACGTAGATTTACTGGCTACTAACTAAAGTCTCGCCAGTATATAATCATTTGTCTCACTTGATGTCCCTCCCCTCTTCAAGAAAACATATAAATATGAATGAAACCTCCTAAGCACCTCTTTGGAAAAAGCAGCCACAGATGCTTCTGTGACTCGAGATTTTCCTGGGCGTGCCCTCAAGCCGGCGCAATAAACCTCGATGATTTGAGAAGTATGCTTCAAGTACTCATTTTGATTGTCAACAACATAGCGAGACCCCAGCTCTACAAAAAATTAAAAAACCAGCCAGGTGTGGTGGCATGTGTCTGTGGTCCCAGCTACTTAGGAGGCTGAGACGGGAGGATGGGTTGAGCTCAGGAGTTGGAGCTGCAGTGAGCTATCATAGCACCACACACTTCAACCTGGGTGACAGAGTAAGAACACAGCTCTAAAAAAAATTGTTTAAAAGAATGGAAGGACTAGCAAGGGACGAGGGAAGCCTTCACAGAGCAGGTATCTGATAGAGAACTTGGTCCAGAATATAGAAACATGTAACATCTTGGCCGGGAGCGGTGGCTCACGCCTGTAATCCCAGCACTTTGGGAGGCCGAGGCGGGAGGATCACGAGGTCAAGAGTTAGAGACCGGCCTGGCCAAAGTGGTGAAACCCTGTCTCTACTAAAAATACAAATATTAGCCAGGTGTGGTGGCAGCGCCTGTAGTCCCAACTACTCAGGAGGCTGAGGCAGGAGAATCGCTTGAACCTGGGAGGCGGAGGTCACAGTGAGCCAAGATCGTGCCACTGCACTCCAGCCTGGGCGACAGAGTGAGACTCCATCTCAGAAAAAAAAAAAAAAAACTATTGAATTCAATACAAAACAACCAAGTTTTCTTAACAAGCAATTGGACAGACACTTCACCAAAGAAGATATGTGGACAACTAAGCAGCTGAAAAGATGCCCCCACACAGAGAGTCACCAGGAAGGCCAGGGACGGCCCCGAAACATCCATTAGATTGGCTAAAATTAAAGACCAACCACATCAAGTGTTGACGAGGAGACAGAGGAACTAGAGCTGTCACAGGGCTGCTGGACTGCAAAAGGGGATTGTTGCTTTAGAAAAAGAGTTGTCAGTGTCCTAGAAAGTTAAACCCACACCCATCCCATGACACAGCCGTTTCACTTCCCAGCCGGCTGTGGACAAGTTAAACCATTTGCTTGCGCAAGAGAAGCAAAAGCATTTGCTCACACAAAGACTCCAACTATTCCTAGCAGCATCATTTGTGAGAGCCCAAACGGGATACAGCCCACATGTCCATCAACAGGTGCATGGAACAGCAAAGTAGCCTCTACCCAAACAACAGGCTGACACACACAACAGACACACAGCTCAAAATCATGACGCTGAGTAAAAGAAGCCAGACGAAACCAGCACTGGCTGCGAAAGTCCATCCAAATAAAGTTCCACAAGACACAAGCCCATCCATCATGGCTGATGGTAGGCAGCGGTGGCCTGGCCGTGGGGACAGGGGGACACTGTGAGGGTGATGGGTGTGCCCACTCTGATGCTGGTTTCACAGGTCTCCAAACGTCAGGATTCATGGAACTGTCTGCTTTAAACTGGGGCAATTTACCACATGCCAAGCACGCCTCCGTAAAGCTACTTAGAAAAAACGTGCATGCCTGTAATCCCAGCACCTAGGGAGGCTGAGGCAGGCAGATCACTTGAGCCCAGGAGCTTGACACCAGCCTGGGCAATATAGTGAGACCCCATCTCTGCAAAAAAATACAAAAATTAGCCGGGCGTGGTGGTGCGCGTCTGTCGTCCCAGCTACTCAGGAGGCTGAAGCGGGAGGATCTCTTGAGCTGGGAATGTCGAGGCTGCAGTGAACCAAGATTACACTACTGCACTCTAACCTAAGTGACAGAGGTAGACCCTGTCTCAAAAAATAAAAAAAATAAATAAACTTCTGGGAATGGGCCTGTGGCCTGTGAAAGGTTAGGAGCCCAGGAGAGACAGTGCATTTTCAGGGTGCAGTCTAAGCACGTGGCTAACAGCCCCTGAAGGAGCTGCTGTTATCCCTATTTTACAAATGAGGTAATGCCGAGGCACATGGCCTGCACCCACAGGGCCACTGGGCAGGTCCCCACACTGGGCCAGCCCATCAGCCTCCCTGCCCTGTCCCTAACCACATGGAAGGCAGCACCTGGACTCAGAGGTCACAGCAGCCCCAGTGCGGGTGGCCCGTGCCATCCGGCAGTGTCCGGCCCCTGCCCTGCTCCACACCTTGAATCTACCTTGCCTGGGTCTGCAGGGGAGGGATCGGGGAGCAAAGGGGTTCCCGCAGCCCCCACTGCAAGATGCACGCCTTCTGGCTGTGTGCGCTGGGCCCATGTGCCCAGGCATTGATGTGGGGGGCAGGTGTCTCTCACCTCACCTGGGCCAGGCCCAGTGGTAGACAGCAGCCTGTCCAGCACAGGAGCACCCCAGGGCCTTTGCCAAACCCCAGCTCCCAGCCTTCCCCCACCTACACCCTGACGTGATCTCAATGGTCTCTTGTGACTCGGATTGTGGTTCTCAGCAGAGATACAAAGCCACTTCCTGAGCCCGTATCTGTCTCCTGGTGGCTTCTCAGCTGAGCCCCCGGCCACACCATATCCTCTGCGGAAGCCTACATCGAGCCAGGGGACCAGTCCCCCACGCCATCCCTGGCTGCTCCACGGAAGACGGAGCAGCCTTCTCTGTGAGGACCAAAAGGGTAGAGACTGACACCGTCAAAGCCAGTCATGCTCTCCTCCTGGGCCCTGCCTCCCTGCTGGACACCAAGGTGCCACGAAGAGCACCCATGGCTCAGCCCACCCCATGGAGCCCTGTGCAATGGGGAGATAAACCCAGACCCCCTCACAGCCCACTTCCACCCCTGCAGAGGCACCCTGGCCCTCACCCCAGGGATGCCCAGGCCCTCGGTCCTGCTGACCAACTCTGCCTGGCTCTCCAGCCACAGCTTGCTCCCTGACTTCCAGGTCGCCTCCTGCCCCTGCCTGGAGTACCCCCATCTGTCGGGTCTCCCCTGGAAGGCATCCCCTCGGGCTCCCACAGCCCCCTGTAGCCCAGCTGCCCACAAACTCACCCCAAAGCCCCTGGACTGTGGCCAGGTCAGGCTCACTGCTGCAACCCAGGGCTGGCCCTCAGAGCAGGAGGCCCGGTGTTCTGGGAGTGGGCAGAGGAGACCACAGAGGAAGAGGGCAGGGGTTGGGCCCTCGCTCTCTATAAACCAAAACTATTATGATCCCTGTTTCCAGATAGGATGACTGAGGCCAAGAGAGGCTAGGGAACTGCCAGGCATGGAGCCCAGCCCTGTTCTCATTAGGACAGGAAGGCCGTCTCCCTCTGCCCCCCGGGCAGGAGGTCCCCTGGACAAGGCTGGCCAGCATATCCGTAGCCTGGCCCCAGGCAGCGGCCTGGCAGCAGCTCTCCTGAGGACTTCTGGCCTGCTGAGGGCTGTGCCCCTGGGCAAGGCTGGCACCACACAGAAGCCCCCGAGGCTGGGCAGATGTCTGTGATAGCATCTTGAACCCCACTCCACGACAGGCCAGCAAGGGTCAGAAGGCTGCAGCCAGCAACAGGGGCCAGCCCCTTGCCCCTCTAAGAACCACAGCCCCAGGCCCAGGAAGGGACCCCCAGCACTGTGTTCCCCCAAAACTCACTCTCTTCTGGGAGCCCCACTCCTCCTGCAAAGTAGGGGACAAACCCCAGCCTGGGGAGGGGAACCCCAGGACTTCTCCCCACAGCAAGCACCCGTCAGGCAGGGGCTCAGCCTGAAAAGGGATCACCTCCCCTTTGGAGATCCCTTCTCCACTCTGGGCCTCAGTTTCCCCAGCTACAAAATGGGGTAGCTGGGCCACAGCCTACCTGCATCTCCTCCCCCAACAATGAAGGTCGCTGCTCCAGCTTCCTCAGCAACACTCCCTAGGCAGAGCCTCAGGAAAACAAAAACGTCCCTGAGCCCCCTGGGTGGATGGGCAGGTCCTGGCTAGGACAGGAAGAAGCGATGCCCCCACAGCCAGTCCAGGAACACTCATGCAGGCCCTGAAGGGCAGGCCCCTGGGAGTCGGCCTGAGCCATCACCAAGCTCCCTCAGGAAAGGACAGGTCGGGTCATGAGCCTGGCAGGTGCAGCCAGGAACCAACCACATCCAGATCCGCCTGGCAGCACTCAGCTCCTGCCTGCCGACCAGGCCCCAAATGACCTTCCAGGAGGCACAACTGGCACCCACCGAGGCCTGAGGGGAGCAATGGATCTGTACCATTCATTGTTCCCAGCCTGCCCAGAACACAGGCTCTACCCAGAGGGACACCAGACAAGGCCACTCCTCTAAAAACCTTCCCCCAGGAAGCTCCGGGAAGCATGCTAGTAGGAGGCAGAGCTCCGCGCCCACCCCTCCCCTCTCTGATTCCACCCCCAGGCAGGCACTGGTACAAGGCACCTAGTGTGAGCAAGGTGTGAGAGGGGCCGGCATGGGGCAGGGGCTGGACAGAGAGCTCTGCTAGCACAAGCTGTGTGACCCTAGGCAAGTGTCCGCCCTCTCAGGCCTCCACCCAACCAAGACGGATGATGAGCTCAGAGGAGTCTCAGCCCTGGTGGGGGCCATGGTTCCTCCCGACTCAGATCCCAGCTGGCTGGGCCTTGGAGGAGCATCTAAGGCCACCTGGCTTGATGGAGGCAGTCTGCTATGGGCACAGAGCACTGCCCAAGAGCTTCCAGCTGCAGCCAGGGCCTCAGAGCCTCACACCTGGACTAGAGACCAGCCTCCCAGGCTGGTCCCTTGGACGAGGGGTCACAGTGCCAGCTTGAGCCCAGGAGGTCACGCTGCAGTGAGTTATGACTGCGCCACTACACTCTAACCTGGGCGACAGAGTGAGACCCTGCTTCAAAAAATAAAAAATAAAAAAACTTCTGGGAAGGGGCCTGTGGCCCGTGAAATGTTAGCAGCTCTGGAGGGACTGCGTTTTCTAGGCGTGGTCTAAGCACATGACTAACAGTCCCTGAAGGAGCTGCTGTTACCCATTTTACAGATGGGGCAAAGGAAACAGGAGCCCATGGCCTGCACCCACAGGGGCTGCCGGGGCAGCTCCCCACACTGGACCGGCCCATCGGCGCCCAGAGCTGGTGCCCAGGACCACAGAGATTGCTGTCTTACTTCCTTAGGCAGGAGGCCTTTGAACTACCTTAACATACAGGAAAAGGGAAAAAAAGTGCCCTGTGGACTCCGGCTCCTTCCATCTCTAGGCAGCGCCCTACAGGTGGGACCCGCCTCAGCCCCAGCCCACCTAAGAGGGGTCAGCAGGGCCACCCTTTCCTCCTCACCCAGACTGTTCTTCCCACCAGCATCCCAGAGTCCAACACGGACCGTGCAATCCTGGCCCCTGAGAGAAGCTGGAATCTGCCAAACAGAGGCACTGCTCATCCCACCCACTCCCGTCCCCCAGGCCTCCCCAAGGACAGGACATGGGACTCATGCCCTGTGCAGGGCCCAATAGAGGGGCAGCAGCCAGGGGCCAGAAGCCCATGGGACCCTGGCACCATGTGGACCCAGGGCCACAGTGCACCTGCCCCCACCCCGGCACCCTCCTAGGTCAAATCACACTCAATTCAGAGCTCTCAGCCCTGAGATACCAGAAGACACTCCAGGGGCTCCAGAACATTCTTACCGGCCTCTCCTCACTTACATATTTTAATTTAAATGATCTTTTATAATTTTTAAAAAGCAATAGATTTTTAATTAGAAAATTCAGATGAGCAAAAATGAAAAGATTAAAACCCACAGCCCACACCCAGGGGTGACCACGATGAAGGCTTGGTATCTGCTGTCAGGGCCATTCCACATCTGCACATCCGTGCGTTCTGGCCCAGGGAGCACCCTCAGCCCACCGCATACAGCTTGTATCTGCTGATGGCAAGCACCGTATTCCACATCCCTGTGCCAGTCAGGCCCAGTCGTTCTAATTGTCCCTTGGGTCCTGCAAACATCTTGGCCCTGCCTGGATCCACCTGGCAGCATCAGTGTCCATTTTCCACAGTCCTGCTTTGCAGAGTCAGGGCCTGTCGCCCCGGTCCACGGTTATCAAACCAGACCCAACTCCCAACAGCGAGCCTGCTGGGCACGGAGCCCTCAGAGCTCCCTCACACCCTGGGGAGAACCTTCCCTCTGATCCATCGGCCAAGCAAGTCCCCCCACAGGGGTGTCTACATGAGCAACTACAGGGAGTCACCACGTGGTAGCCAGGGGCCGGGCCATCCGGCTTCAGGGCTGACCCCCTCACAGGGCAATGTCTTGCGAGCAGCAGAGGTCACCGCTCTGAAACTCAAGTTGCACAAACTCAGGGTTCACATCTTGGCCTGGGCACCCACAGACCTCCCTAAGCCCCTGTGTGTTGAACTCAGTGAAGGGCCCAGCACAAGGAGTACACCCATAAACACGGCTACCGCTGCCCCAGCCCCAGCCCCAGCCCCAGTCCCCGGAAGCGGCAGGACGCCCAGGGCGGCGTGACTTTGAGGTGGCAGGCAGCCTGCCAAAGGGGCACGATAAAAGGGAGGTGGAGCCTGCCCAGGGGACCGAGGCCAGGAAGGCTACAGAGCCCCCAGCCCCGCCCGCCCCTTGCACCAAGGACAACCAGAACATTCCACCACTTGCCCTGTGGTTGCTGCACCTCCGCAGAGCTGCACCGGGCTCCTCGAGCAGCCGCTGATCTGGGAGATAGAGGGGGCAAATTTATCCTTAGCAGAACACAGCCTCTACCTTGCAGGTCAGCGAGAACTTCTGAAAGGCCTTCTGTATTCCTGCTTACTGTTTCACCCACTGGCAGGTAGGGATTAGGCTCACCAGGCACACAGTAAGGTCAGTGGTCCCCCAAGGTCACAGCCGGCAGAGGCTGCGCCAGGGACGGGGAGTCCGGTTCCCCACTCTGACCAAGCACAACCTGGGATCCTGGAATCCACCCCGCCCCCCACTCCCCACACCCTGACAGCAGATATATCCCTGAAAGACCCCCGAGGACCCCCGACTGGCCCCACTTCCCTGGGCCCCCTGCCGCTGCTGCCCCACCTACCAGCTCAGGGGCCTCACCCGAGACTCTTCCACCAAGAGCCTGCAGCCCTCACCCAAGACCCTCCCTGTCTGCTCGGCTCACTGGGAAGAAACCTGAACCCCAGGCTGGGCACGGCACATGGACCCAGGTTCGGTCCCTGTCACACTGGGCTGGGCCCTGACTCACCAGTCCAGGGAGGGTCTCCTTTCTGCTCCTCAAAACTCCAGGCCTTCCCTGCCCCCAGCACCCTTTGCCTGTGGCTCTTACCAGCAGTGCCCACGCTCCCCTTCACTCCACTGGCCCCTCACCTCAGTCCTAGCACTCTAAGCCGTCTAAGTCACAGACAGGGTCACCCCCTACTAGGAGAGCAGGCCCCAGGGCACACAGAGGTCAGCAGAAATTGCCTGCAGGATGGCACATGGGGGTGTGGGAGCACGTCCCTGCCACTCAGTAACAGGTGGGTGTCTTAGAGGGGGCATATGGGGGGATCATGACAGCTTACAGTCAGCTGGTGGCAACATCACAGGTGGTTCCCGTCATGCCAGGAAGAGATGGTGCATTCTAGAAACCAGCAACCTTCACTGGGAGCCCCCAGGCAGGTGTCAGGCTCAGGAGCAGGCCCGTCAGAGAGAGGAGGCAAGTCAGAGGGAGATACAGGGGGAGATGGGGCGGCCCTAGACACTGCCTCTGATGGCCACGCTGCCCTCATCCACAGCCACACTCGAGTGCAGAGTCCTGTCTACCTTGCAGGCCTGGCAGCCCCAGGAACAGCCATGAAGACCCACCCAGCACCCACCGATCCGGAACCCAAACCACCAGAAGGCTCCAGCCAGGCTCCCAGGGGCTCTCCGTGAGATACACCCACAGCGACGCCCCTCAGCCCAGGGAAGGGCTCGGAGTCACTTGTGAATCCCAGAAAGACACAGTGGGGCTGGGTCTCATCCCTGGGCAGCTGCTGGGACGGCGGAAGGAGCAGCAACGCATCCCACGTGTACTGGGGCTAGGCTGGCCGAGACCACACGCACGGAGAGGCCTTCTCCAGATCTTCCCCCAGGAGAGAAGACGGCAGACAGCTGCACCCAGTGGGTGCGGGAACCAGCATGCCCCATCCATTTCTCTCCCTGCCCATCCCTCCGTCCACCTACCCCTTTCTCTCTCCACCCACCCACTACTTGATCTATCCAGCTGTCCACCCATCTACCCGCCACCCATAACTCACCACAATCCATCCCCCCATCCACCTGCCCATCTCTCCCTCTGCCTACCTGTCCACCCCCAGGGTACCTACTCCATGCCAGGCCCCGCACTGTCTCAGGCAGCACAGGCTGTTTCCCAGGGTCCACAGCGGCCACAGGCCTCAAATTCCTGAGAGCCAGAAGCCTGGAGTTGTGGGTGAGAGCAGGGGCCACGTAAACAAAAGCAGCCATGATCTGGGCTGAGTAAATCTAGGCCCAGCACCAGCGCCCTCCCGCACTCCAGACACACACGTGTGCAGGCGCAAAGGCAGGGCCTTCCCGGGGCTCTCACAGCGCCAGGCCATGGAAGCTGGAGGGGAGGAAGGGAAGAGGGGCCACCCCCCGCCCCTGGCCAGCTTACCCAGTCAGCGGCCTTATCTCCTCCACACTCAAGGTTCCCTTCCCGGACAGAGCTTCAGAGGCTATTTCAGGAACGACAGCAACCAGCCCGCAAATCTGCTGCGAGGCGGCCTGAGACGCCATCCCCTCTGAGGTGGAAGAGATGGGGGGCATCAGACAGCCCTGCAGGCCTTCAAACAGCCCTGCACACACAGACTGAGTCCCACACACTTAATCACACCTGACACATGAAGACAAACTCAGAGACGCAAGGTGGCTGCCCAGGGCCTCTCACCCACCCCAGGCTGCCCCCAGCCACGGCCACTGGCTCACAGATCGCCACCCCTGCACCCAGTGGAGGCCAGGAGAGGGAGGCCCATCTGACTCCCGGACACCCCTGGAAGCCCAGGTCCTGTAGCGGTACCACCCAGAACAGGGGCCCTCCACAAGAGGCCACACCCCCAGGCAGCAGACAAGACTGACAAGAGGGCCACCTGCACAGGCAGCGACCCTAAACCAGAAGCAGTCACACCCCAGCCTGGGGCGAAGTGCTCCTCCAAAGGCTTGAAGCAGTCCTTGGCACCGGAGAGATCTGGTCCCCCACTGTGGAGACACACCTACCTCCCTCTCATAAGGGCCTCGGAGCATCCAGAGACAGACCCGGCCACAGCCACCTGGATGGGGAGCTGCTCCCACCCAGCCCCACCACCCCACCAGAGCGAGTCCCCAGCATTCCCCGGCAGTGGGCACAGGGCTTTGGCAAAGGGGCCCATGCAAACTTATGGTCCAAGGTCCCCTTATAGCTGGGCTGACAGTCCCTGTACCTGAGAGCCCTTCCAGACACATGGACACAGCCTTTCTCCAGTAGGCCTCAGAGCCACAGGAAAAAAGGGAGGGAGGAAGGGAGGCGGCCTGTGGAGGCCAGAGCCTTGAGTTGGGAAGCAGGACTGATGCACGGAGTAGACAAGTACCTGTACCCACAGGGCCGCCTGGGGGCTTGGGCACCTGCTCCTCCCTTGGGGCACTGCTGCCCTCCACCAGCCATAGAGCCCCCTGAAAGACCAGGGATATGAGCACAGTATCTGTCCAGCCAGAGAAATACAGGCCAGCAGCAAAGGCTCCACTGCCCTGCAGCCACCCTGCCTGGCCTGCCCACAGAGAATCAGGTCACTCAGGGACTCGCCCTGCCCCGGAGTCCTGCCCCCAGCTGGGCCACAGGCTGGTAGGGGTCTGGGCCCTATTGCGTCTCCGGAGACCTCTGCTGCCCACGGGCGCTACGAGCAAGGACTTGAGTGAGGGGCGCCCTGGGGGTGGCAGTCAGGACACCGAGGCCCGTCTGGGTTTTGGAGGAACTGAGCTTCCACATCTGCACTGGGGTGGGGCTCTGGAGCCTAGAGGAGAAACAGTTGTTCACGTCAACTGCTATTCATTTGTCTGAAAGACTGCAAAACCACACACCTTTTCTGGTTAGCAGGTAACCACATAAAAGAAAAAAAAACAAAAAACAATTCTTACTAAACCAGTCCTCTGACCCAGCCGCGGGTTTTGGCCGCAGGTGTCTCCGCAGGGAAGGAGAGCGGGTTTTAAGCAGAAGTGAACCCCTGCCCTGATTTCACAGACTCCGATCATCTACCTCTGAGGCCCAGGCCTCTCGCCACACAGGGGGAACTCTTTGTAGGCAGGAGGGCTGAGGGGGCCTCCAGGGTGGTCTGGGGGGAGCGACCACGCCCTCACGGTCAGCTGTTCACCCCCAGGGCTGCCCTCCACTGTGGACAGAAGAACAAGCTGACTGGTCCCTGCCTGGTTGGCTTAGAGGCAGTCAGTACTGCCAGTCACCACAGTGCTACAGTCTGCCCTGCACGGAGGGAGCTACAGACTGGCAGTGACCCCTACGTACCCTTAAAGGAACCAGACTGTCTCAGACTCCCACAGCTCCTCATTACCTGAGACAGGTAAGCCTTCACCTGTTCCCACTAAGCCCTGCAGTGAGGAACTACATGGGGTTCTCCTCCAGGAACCCTGATTGCCCCACCGCTCCCCTGCCCCTGTTATGGCCTAAAGTCAGGGAGTGTCACATACGTGCTTTGTCTCTGCCCAGCTCCAGGCAGGCCACACAGCCCCTGGACACCACACCCCACATCCTAACCTCACACCACCAGGCACCACGGGGCGTCCAGAGGAGACAGACCAGTGTCCCCACCACTGCGTCCCGGAGAAGTCTGCCTCTCCTCGTTTTACGGTTGAGGTAACATGGCCAGCTGGGAGCCGGGTGCAGACTCTGGTCTGTCTGCTCCAGAGCGCCATTAAGCCCCTGTGCTTGGGAAGGAAGGAAGCCACTCACAAAAGCATCCCAACAGCCCCAAACCCTCCCAAATGGGCACATGGATCAGAAACGCACCCTGGCAGGTGGGGCATGGGCACAAATGGAACATGTCAGCAAACCAGAAGTAATTTAATACAATATTTGTTGTCATTTATTTAGTGAGGACCTAACTAAGGCCGATGTCACAACTGGTGGATAGGTGGTTCTTTCCTCCTTGCTTTCCCATTATTTCTTGGTCATTGACTTACTGAGGAAATCAGGTCATGTGTCCTGTGGAGCATCCCCCACCACTGGGATTTCGCAAGCGGCCTCCTGTAGTGTCATTCAGCGTGTTCCTCTGGCCCGAGTATTTCCAGTAAACTTGTACTTAGAGCACGAGGTTTGGTGAGATGGATGGATCCATCCATCCATCCACCCATCCATCCATCCATCCATCTGTCCATCCGTCCATCCGTCCATCCAGGCAAGGAAGCATTGTGGATGGGAGCACTTTCCGTACCCCATCCAAAGGCCTTCGCTGCTTTGGAGAGGTTGGCAGCCGTGACGCTCCATGCGGAATCCCGGACCTCCCAGGAGCTGGAGTCTGGCAGGACTTTAGCAGCACCTGCTGCTTCAGGCATCTGCGGGAGTCTCGAAGAAAGAGGCAACCTCATGAGCTGCTGGGTTTCCCCAAGTTACAGTTCACAGGGGAATCACGGCAGGGACACGTGTCAGATTCTCTCCATTTACCCTGCCAGGATTCAACATCATGAGTGATCTCCCTGTCGACCTCCACAGATCATCAGAGAAATGCAAATCAAAGTCCGCTGGTTTTGCCCCTTAGTATCAGGATGAACTTGGGATCTGAACCCCATCGATGCAGCTCATCCACTTCCTCTGTTATTTTCAGTGAGGCTTACCCACTGCATCTTCAGCTTGGGGAGAAGGGGGAAGACAGGGACACCTTCAAGTCCCACTGACATGGCCCTAGAGGGCCTTTGATAACTTCCCTGCCTTCTGCTGTGATGAATACTCCAGGCTTAGCTTGCACATCTCCCGCCACAACCTGGAACCCGCCAGGGGCCCTGGTTTCTTTCAGGGGGAAATGGTACCTAGAGGCCACAGTCTGGGGTCTAGAGATGCTCTTAGCTACTGAGTGGTCCTTGGTCCTGGGCCTTTCCAGTAAACAGAGATATTTAAGTAAATGTCATCATGGATGCATACTGGTAGTCCTCATTCAAATGTAGGGATGGAGGATTTTTGCTTAACCTCTTCTAACTTACATGTTTTTTTTTTCTCCCACACCAAAAGTGTCCACTTTTTTTTTCAACTTTTTTTAACAGGTTCAGGAGGTACAAGCGCAGGTTTATTACAAAGGTATATTGCATAATGTTGAGGTTTAGAGTATAAACGGATCCTGTCTCCCATGTAGTGAGCACAGCACCCACAGGTAACTTTTCAAACCTTGCTCCCCTTCCTCCCTCCCCACTCTTGTATTTCCCAGTGTCTCTTGTTCTCATCTTTATGTCCACATGTATTCGATGTTTAGCCCTCACTTATAATCAGTGAGACCATGCAGCATTTGGTTTCCAGTTTCTGCATTAATTCCCTTAGGATAATGACCTCCAGCTGCATCCATGTTGCTGCAAAGGACATGATTTTCATGTCTGCATAGTATTCCATGCTGTATCTATACCACATTTTCTTTATTCGATCTACCATTGACAGGCACCAGGGTTGATTCTATGTCTTTTGCCATGAATGTATAGGTGCATATGTCTTTTTGGTAGAACGACTAATTTTTCTTAGGGTATAAATTCAGCACATGAGACTGCTGGATCGAACGGTAGTTCAACTCTTGGTTCTCTGGGATATCTCCAAACTGCTTTCCATGGTGGCTGGACTCATTTACATTCCCATCAACAGGATGTAAGTGTTCCCCTTTCTCTGCTGTCTCTCCAGCATCTGTTGTTTTTAGACTTTTTAAACAAAGGCCATTCTGACTGGCGTGAGATGGTATCTCACTCTGACCTTGATTTGCATTTCTCTGATGATCCGTGATGAGCATTTTTTCAGGTGTTTGACTGCTTGTATGTCTTCTTTTAAAGAAATGTCTACCATATCTTTTGCCCACTTTTTTTTTTTTTTTTTTTTTTGAGACGGAGTCTTGCTCTGTCACCCAGGCTGGAGTGCAGTAACGCAATCTCGGCTCACTGCAAGCTCCGCCTCCCGGGTTCACGCTATTCTCCTGCCTCAGCCTCCCGAGTAGCTGGGACTACAGGTGCCCGCCACCACACCCAGCTAATTTTTTTGTATTTTTTTTAGTAGAGACGGGGTTTCACCACGTTAGCCAGGATGGTCTCGATCTCCTGACCTCGTGATCCGCCCACCTTGGCCTCCCAAAGTGCTGAGACCGTGCCCGGCCATTGCCCACTTTTTAATGGGGTTGTTTCTTTGCTTGTTGATTTGTTAATTCCTTGTAGACGCCAGATAGGCCTTTGTCAGTTCAAAGTTTGCGAATATTTTCTCCCGTTCTGTAGGTTGTCTGTTTATTCCCTTGACAGTCTCTCTTGCTGTGCAGAAGCTCTTTAATTAGGTCCTGCTTGTGAATTTTTAGTTTTGTTGCAATTGCTTTTGAGGACTTAGCTATATATTATTTGCCAAGGCCAATATTGAAAAGGGTATTAGGTTTTCTTCCACGATTTTTTCAGTTTGTAGTCTAATGTTTATATCTAATCTTTATTATTACTATTATTATTATTTTGAGATAGAGTTTCGCTCTTGTCACCTAGGCTGGAGTACAGTGGTGCAATCTCCTGCCTCAGCCTCCCAAGTAGCTGGGACTACAGGGACTTACCATCACACCCAGCTAATTTTTGTATTTTTAGTAGAGACAAGGTTTCCCCATCTTGGCCAAGCTGGTCTCAAACTCCTGACCCCATGATCCACCCACCTTGGCCTGCCAAAGTACTGGGATTACAGGCATGAGCCACCGTGCCTGGTCACGTCTAATCTGTTTTTAATTTTTGTATATGGTGATAGATGGGAATCTGACTTCATTCCTATGCATACAGGGAGCCAGTTATCCCTGAGCCATTTATTGAATATGAACCTTTTCCCCATGGCATATTTTTGTTGATTTTATTGAAGATCAGATGGCTGTAGGTATGTGGCTTTATTTCTGAGTTCTCTATTCTGTTCCATTGGTCTGTGTGTCTGTTTTTGTACCAATACCATGCTGCTTTGGTTACTGTAGCCTTGAAGTATAGTTTGAAGTCAGGTAATGTGATGCCTCTGGCTTAGTTTCTTTTTTGCTATTTGGCCTTTTTGGTTCTACATGAATGTTAGAATAGTTTTTTCTAATTCTATGAAAAATGATATTGGTAGTTTGATAGGAATAGCATTGAATCTGTAGATTGCTTTGGGCCATATGGCCATTTTAACAATATTGATTCTTCCAACCCATCAGCATGGAATGTTTTTCCATTTCTGTCATCTATGATTCCTTTCAGCAGTGTTTTGTAACTCTTGTGTAGAGATCTTTCACCTCCTTGGTTAGATGTATTCCTGGGTATTTTAATCTTTTTGTGTCTATTATAAATGGAATTGCATTCTTGATTTGGCTCTCAGCTTGAACGTCATTGGTGTATAAGAATGCTGCTGATTGGCCGGGCACGGTGGCTCACGCCTGTAATCCCAGCACTTTGGGAGGCCGAGGCAAGTGGATCACGAGGTCAGGAGATTGAGACCATTCTGGCTAACACAGTGAAACCCCTTCTCTACTAAAAAATACAAAAAATTAGCCGGGCATGGTGGCAGGCACCTGTAGTCCCAGCTACGCAAGAGGCTGAAGCAGGAGAATGGTGTGAACCTGGGAGGCGGAGCTTGCAGTGAGCTGAGATTGCGCCACTGCACTCGGCCTGGGTGACAAAATGAGACTCCGTTTCAAAAAAAAAAAAAAAAGAATGCTGATTTTTGCACATGGATTTTGTATCCTGAGACTTCACTTACAGTTCCAGGAGACTTTTGGCAGACTCTTTAGGGTTTTCTAGGTATAGAATCTTACCATCACCGGTGAAGGGAGATGGTTTGAGGTCCTATTTTCCTATTTGGATCCCCTTTTCCTTCTCTTGCCTGATTTTTCTGGCTAGGACCTCCAGTATTATTTTGAATAGGAGTGGTGAAAGTGGGCATCCTTGTCTTGTTCCTATTCTTAAAGGGGAATGCGTCTAGCTTCTACCCATTCAGTATCATATTTACCATGAGTTTGTCATAGATGGCTCTCATTATTTTGAGATATGTTCCTTTGATGCCTATTTTTGTTGAGGATTTTTAAATGAAGGGATGATGCATTTTATCAAAAAATTTTTTCTACATCTATTGAGATGATCATACGGTTGCTTTTAATTCTGTTTATATGTGAATCATATTTTGTAAAACCTCCATTCTTGGTGACACCAACACAATTACTTATCTTAAATTGCAATTCCCATGCAGCACTCTTAGAATAATAAAACAAATAGTATCACAACAATGATGTGGTCACTGCATGCAGCTCTATTCGTCTTCAGCAGTAACCCGCTAGAAATATGTCACCTGAAATCAGTCCTTCTGGGTGGTTAAGCCACTAACGCAGCACACATTTTTAGGCTCATTTGTTTCATTTCAGTTTTGAGGGACTGCTTTTTCTGGTTAAGATTTATTTAGGGATTTTTCACTAAGCAATTAGGAACAGCTTTTTTAAAATTATGCAAACTATTTACATGGCTCCAAAGTGAAATCTATAAAACAAGGTACGTTCAAAGACATCTTGATTCCATACCCCCCCTCCTTTTGAGGTAAACTTTTAAGATTTGGAGGCTTCCATTGCTTTTGTTTTTAATATACATCTAGACTTGCATCTTCCCCTTTATCAGACGAAGAATAGCTGCTATATTTTTATTCACTGTCCTTTTT
Source organism: Papio anubis (assembly GCF_008728515.1). NCBI lineage: Eukaryota > Metazoa > Chordata > Mammalia > Primates > Cercopithecidae > Papio > Papio anubis. The sequence goes on from NC_044987.1 coordinate 121,433,201, forward strand.
CACTTAAAAAGTATCCTGATATGCTGGGTGTGGTGGCTTATACCTGTAATCTCAGCACTTTGGGAGGCTGAGGTGGGAGGATTGCTTGAGGCCAAGAGTTCAAGACTACCCTGGCCAACACAGCAAGATCCTGTCTAAAAAAATAAATAAATCCTGATAATCATTCCATAACAAGAGAGATCTACGTATTCCTTTTTCACAGCTGCATAATATTCCACACATCTCTGATTCAACCAGTCTCCTACAATGGGCATTTGCAGTTTTCCAAACAGTACTTTCGCAAGCAGCCCTTCACACGTGGCTCTTCCTGCCTCTGCCGGTGCCGGTGCCGGTGCCTTCAGGTAGGTTCCGGGGTGGGGGATTGCTGGGTCAGAGGTCAGTGCAGACAGTTTTGCTAGATGTTGCCAAATCCCCTCCTCACAGAGTCTACCCTCTTGCATGCCTGCTAGCAAATGCCAAAGGATTTCTGCCAGCCCGACGGGACCTCAGTGACATTTCCTCGGCACCCCTCTCGCCAGGAGTGTAGGTGGCACCTTCTCACATGTTCAAGGGCCCCCTGTGGGTTGCTGAACTATGAGTGGTGTTCATATCTCCTGCTGGCTGTGGGTTTTCTTCTGTTTTCAGAAACTCTTTCTATAGTAAAGAGATTAACCCTTCATCAAACAGCACATTCCCCCAGCCTGGCATTGGCTGTTTCCCGTTAAGTTTGCTTTTTCTTTCCCCCCCCTCCCCCGATATGGAGTTTCACTCTTGTTACCCAGGCTGGAATGCAATGACGCAATCTCGGCCCACCACAACCTCCGCCTCCCAGGTTCAAGCGATTCTCCTGCCTCAGCCTCCCAAGTAGCTGGGATTACAGGCATGTGCCACCACACACAGCTAATTTTGTATTTTTAGCAGAGACGGGTTTCACCACGTTGGTCAGGCTGGTCCTGAACTCCTGACCTAAGGTGATCTGCCCGCCTCGGCCTCCCCAAGTGCTAGGATTACAGGCGTGAGACACCGTGCCCGGCCAAGGTTGCTTTTTTCTTATGTGGTCAAACGCATAAATCTCCTCCTCCACACATCTAGCTTTCAAGTCACAGAAAAGGTTCTTCACTCTCCGGTTAAAGAATTCCAGGCGCTTTCTTTTGGTACCCAAGTGGCTTTCTGCCCCCCTGGAAGTCTACCCTGGTGTGTGATGTGACAAGTGGGTACAGTCTGATCACTTTCCACGTGGCCACCCACCCACGCCGCAGCACGCATGAAGCTGCCCATCTGTTCCCCACTGGTTGGAGATGCTGCCTCTGTCTTTTACTAAAATTCATATACAATGGAGTTACATGCGGTTTTGAAAAGCTGTTCCATTGGTGATCTGCCTGCCTATAAGGCAGTGTCATGCTGTTTTAATTAGCAAAGCTGTATGTTTTATAATATTTGAGCCATCCTAGCCAAGAGCACAGACGTGACTCTTCACAAGAGAACAGCTGGAGACGTCATGGAATAGAATGCCAAGCCCAGGGCCCGCCAAGATCAAACGCTTGAAGCGCATGGCTCCTGGGGCTGCTCAGACACAGCCAGAGGAGGCTCCCGCCCCCTGTCTCCAGCTGCTCCCCTCTGTGGGGCTGCCTCTGGGAGGGGTCTGCCCCTCTCAGTCAGAGATCCTTCTGCTCCCTCCTCTGAGCTGCCCAGGCTGCTCTGAGTGGAAGTCGAGGAGGCAGCCCCTGGCCCCAGGGTGGGGTGAGGGGTCCCAGTGCAGCTGGGCTGTCTCCATGCAGAGGAGCGTTCCAGGGCCGAAGGGAGTGCAGGGGTGGGGGTCCCTGTCCAGCTGCTCTGCCTGTGGTTCCTGCTTTCTGAATCTCTTCAAGTCTCTGCCTGGAGCAAGTTCAGCCAGGAGCTGGGGAGAGCTACTCAGAGCACCCTTTCAGTGTGCCCCAGAGTGTGATTTGGGAAGGCAGCAGAGAAAGGCGTGCACCTTAGCAGATATGGAGGGGAAGCCAAGAGCCACCACCCCAGGGAACCTGCACCCTCTGGGTGAGGGCGGCCAGAGTTCACCCGCTACCAGGACGCAGGCACAGAGCAAGGCTTTGGGAGCCGCCTCTCAAAGGGGACAGTCCTCAGGGTGCTTCCTCGTGGCAAGTTCTAGGTGGGAGTGGGGGCCAGGAATAGTGCGTCACCTCACTCGAGACCACAGCATCCTAAGGACTTCTGGGCATGCTAAGGGTTTCCTGGGTGTGGCATGAGCAAAGTGGCCAGGCCTGGCTGTCTCATCTGTAAGGCGACCCAAATGCCCCCGTCTGTGCATGGATGAGCGACATGGGGAGCAGAGCCCAGGCCCCAGGCCCCAGGTCCCAGGTCCCAGAGTGGGCAGGGGCATGTCCTGGGGTCAGCTCCCCAGCCCGGCTCTTCAATCAAGAGAAGTTCCTGCCAGAGATGGCCAGGAAGATGCCAACAGACTCCAGGCGGCTCATCCCGACAGTCCCGTGCCGATGACGGAGCCACCACCCTCCTGGGAGCCTTTCTGCTGGTCCATCCCACACAGTGCCTGGGACCACAGTCGGGTCCTTCCGGCGCTCAGAGCCCTCCAAGGGCAACGACAGTGCCGATCCCACGGCCCCGAGCCTCAATCCTCTAAGACAAGGTTCCCCAACCCCGGGTCCGTGGCCTGTTAGGGAGCAGGATGTACGGCAGTGAGTGAGTGTCAGGTGAATGAGCATGACCACCTGAGCTCTACCTCCTGTTGGATCAGCCCTGGCATTAGATTCTCACAGGAGCACAAACCGTATTGTGAACTGCGCACGCGAGGGATCTAGGTTACGTGCTTCTTATGAGAATCTAATACCTGATGATCTGAGATGGAGCCGTTTCATCCCAAGATCACCACTGTCCCGGTGGAAAAATCTTTCTCCTATAAAACAGGTCTCTGGTACCAAAAAGGTTGAGGACTGCTGCTCTGTGGGGAATGGTGTTTCTGCAGAAGGGCTCAGGCACGCCCTTGGACACACCACCCTTAACCTGGATCCTTCTGGAAGCACCACGCCTGCTCAGACAGACCCCACACCCTGAATCAAATATTAGAACTTCCCAGGAGATGGTCGAGAAGTGGGAAGACACCTGGGTCCCATCATGGATCTTCCCCACCCTCAGCCAGGGCCTGCTCCCCAGAGAGAAGACCCTGCCCAGCCAGCACCCACCCACGTGCGGCTCCCAGAAGGGGGCTGGGCCGGGCAGCGGAAGCCACACTCCATCACATGGTCAGATGCCTCATGTAAAACCGGCCCCCTGGACTAGGGTCACGCGGCATCCCTGTGGTCACCCAGCTGGTACCACAGACACCAGCCGCCTCCCTTCATCAACCACCATAATTTTGCATCCATGAGGTCTGGGGTTTCTCATGGTGCTCCGAGGAGGCGCTGGAAAGAGACAGCCACCCACCAGGAAGGGGTGGGGAGGCCAGGACGTTCTCACCGATGTGCCTGCAGGGACCCCAGGCACAAGCAGAGCATGGTGTAGGAGCGCCCAGGGGCTGGAGTGACCCGTGGTGACAGCAATCCCATACTGGCCAGCCCCAAGGCACCTCCTGAGCGTGAAGCCAGACCTTGCCGCCCTCCCTTCTGTAACCAAATCCTTGGGGTCTGGGTCAAAGGGGCCCAGGATGGTGACATTCATTGCCTCATTCTCCCCCCCAGCAGCAGATGTTGGGCTTCTGGAAGCTTCTCTGCGGCATCTCCCCAGGCCAACACCATGCTCTCCTGACACTGGCCACACACCAGCATCTCGCCTTGAGCGTCTGCTCTCTCAGCTCCTCCTAGGCCTAGAATGTTCTCCTGACATCACCGGCCTTGGGACCTGTCTCCTCCCACAGGTGCCTGAGATGAGATTGTCCCAGCCTTGTTGTTCTTGCCCGTGGACAGAGTCTTGAATCACAGTGACATATCGCAGGGGTCAAAAGCCAGTTTGGAATGTCAGGGCTAGGGAGGGCTCGTCCACCTCCCAGACAAGGCAGGTGGAATGCAAGGGACTGGGGGCCCTGCCCAGGGCCGAGCAGGGGCTCAGGACCAGGACGCGTGTGTCTGCACCTTGGCTACAGGGACCGGTGGCATTCCCATCGCTGGAAGGCATGAGCTCCCTGGACCTGCTGCAACAGGCAACAGCCCTGCTAACAGCACCCCTGGGACTCGAGGACGCTTGCTCGTCTGAGCAGCTCTGGATCACCCTGGCAAGGGCGTCGAGTGTAGAAGGAGCAGACTTGAAACCAGCCTGGCAGCAGGAGCAGAATTCTCGGCACCCAACGCCTTTAAAAACAGCGGCATCAACCACCCGAGTGGAACTGCCTGCCAATCCCTGTCACTCTGATACCCGCGGTGGGCACGGTGCTCCTGCCCATCTCAGCTGCCCCCAAAAGCGCTCAGCTCCACACAGTCTGTTTCCAGCTCTGGAGCACACATAGGGTGGGTTCGGAGCTGTTCACCCTTCCTGTCCTCTGCAGGACGTGCCACATGCCAGGATGGCACGTGGCAGAACTCATAGCAGCAGCTGACATGCCAGCTCCCTGGCTCCAACCACCTGACCTCGCACTGGACGGCCCAACTGCACCCCAGGCCCTCACACCCAGCAGAATTTCATCCCATCGGCACCCAGGAGTGTCCCTGCAAAGCCCCTCCCTCAGACCCGGACCTGCGACACACTGCAGCCAGCACATTATGTGCAAAGGTTCCAGGACCTCGCAACTGCCAAGTCAAAAGGGACCCCCTGCCTCCAGCACCCCAGGGTTGTAGGCTCAAGCTGCGAGTACCATGCCCACAGGGAGCTGTGGCTTCAGTGCCAGGCACAGACGAATGTTCCCTCCAACTGAGGCACCCTGCACTGAGGGCGCCAGCACCAGTAGCCTCTGCCACAGAGGACAAGACGCAGACTCAGAAGGCCCCGGACCCTGGCCAAGGCGGCCCAACCATGGGGCCATGCGCAGACACAAAACCCTGCCACCTGCTCCACACCCACCAGGCACTGCCCGGGCCACCTCCAAGGACCCAAGTCCCTACCATGCTCCTGACCCCCCTGTCCCCACACAGGCTGGGGAGGCCCTTTCTCCCAGACTCCAGGCTCTTGTGCCACCTGGACTACCCCCTCCCCAGCTGATGGCCAGGGGTAAGGACTAGAGTGAAGCCACAGTTAGGCACTCAACATGTTGGCAAGAGTGGATCCAGAAACACTGGGCTGAGTCTGTAATGGAGGTGAGGTGATCCCAGACAGCCAGAGGATGAGACCAAAGACTCAGGCCCCACAGAAGGTGGCACTGGGAAAAGCCCCAAAAGGAATTCCCAGTTTTACTGGGAATCTAGGGCTGAGGAGTGGGTGGAGGGGTCTTAAAGAAGATGGAAAGAGACCTGATGGCCCAAAGAGCTCCGTCCTCCTCTGTGCCCAGCTGCAGCACCTGCTTCAGCCTCCGGCCTCCCTGCCCAGCTACAGAACAACTGCCCAGCAGCTGCCTCGGACTCCAATGCCAGAGCCTGGAGACAGGAGGGCACTGAGGTCCACAAAGTTGGGTGCTACACCCTGAGAGCTGGCCTCTGCATGGCTTTGTCTTTTGGGGAGGCAACCAGATCGGCCCAATCCACCTCCAGGACCTGCCTCTGGCTCCATTGTTGATTAACATGCATCCGTGAGGGTTCTGCCAACACCCCTGGAAAATTCTTGGGAAACAGGGAAAGGCAAGGCTGTGGGAAGGGGGAACAGCGGCTGCTGAGCCAGGCTTGGGTTTGAGAGCCTACGAGGGCTGTCCCCATGCACTCCAGGTCCCCCCTCAAATCTCTCTCCTTGACCACAACCAGGATCTCCAAGCGTCTCAGCAACCAGAATAGATGCCAGCTGGATGTCCACACCCCCGACGAAGGCTCACAGCAAGGGAGCTAGGACCTCTGGGTGCAGCAGGGCTGTATGGATCCCCATCCCCTCAGCTAAGATGGGAGCTACCCCCAGTGGGGGTGCAAGCAGCCACAGATAACTGGGGGTGTTGGGGGTAGGAAGCCTAAGCGGGCAAGGGTCGTGGCCCAGGTGCCGTGTCCACCCCGGCCAGCCCAGGGAGGCCAAAAGGAACACAGGAAGAGCTGCTCTCCTGGGGGCGGGGGTTCCCCAAGGAGGGGACAGGATATCCTGACTGGCTTCCCCAGCCACACACAGGAGAGTTCGCCTAGCCCTGTAGGGTCAGCGGAACACCGGCTCCTGCCTCAACCCCCCTGGCTCTTCAAGGCCAGGCTTGTCGTCTTCAGGTCAAAAACCACAATACTTCTCATTTCACAATCCACCTAAGGACAGGGCCCTGTCTCTGCCACCATTGCCAAGACTTCTTACAGCAACACAAGGGCTGGACTGGCACAGGGCTGGACCTGATTTTGTGAGGCTGTAGGTAGCCTCCAGCTACTCTGCCATCCTGGCTCTATGACCAGGTCTCCCCTTGAGAGACTGGTCCTGCCAACCTCCTAGAGCACTGAGGGTGGGAGTGCATCTCCCAGGCCCCCACCAAGCCACATGTCCTGCCCAGCCAGGGTCCACCTCCAGTCCCACCCCGCATGTAGGTACCTGGGAAGGGGCTGTTCATGACAACTTCCCAGGGCCAGGCACACATCTTACAGGGACAGGGCCCAGAGCTGGAAAGGACCAGCCCCGGGTCTGGCCACTTCACAGAAGCATCCCTTTCCTGGCCACCCCCTCACAGAAGCCCTCCTGCCCCTGTGCCCAGAAGCCACCCCTGCCTTGCCAGCTCTACGGAGGCTGGGTAAAGGTAGACTCTGCTGAGCAAACTTCCGAGACCTAAACAATCCAAATCAGGAAGAAAACACAAGTGCAAGCAGAGACTTCCTCTGGGGCGCGGCGAGCCCTCTTCCTCCTCTTCCTCCGCACGGGTGGCTGCAGTGAGCCCAGAGGCACATGTCCACAAACCTGAATACAAGCGAGAATTGAGGGGGTCTGCAGGCGCTTTGTCTTGGCCTCTGGCTGAGGGGGTCTTCCCACCCCCGGACATCTCAGAGAGTCTGGGGTCCAGGAGGCAGGTGGCCAACAGCACACAGCACCTGTGAATCTGGCATCTGCTGGACATTTGCACAATGGCATCAGACTTGGGTGGGTTCCCCTGGGTCACTGCACACAAACATCTCCCAAACCCCAAGCCAAGCCCCCGCTGCTGCAGCCATGAGCAGAGCCAGTTCCTCTCACAGACCAGCAGCGGCTGCGGCCCAGGCACCCGCTGACATGTCAGGAGACAGGGGCTTGGGAGCCGGGGTGGGGAAAAGTCTCCAAGATAACACCCCAACCACATCTTTGAGGATAGAGGTGGTTGAGACTTCCCCTTCCTGATGTGGAAGGCCACCTCTCAGCAAGGAAGGCAGTAGCCCTGCAACCTCTACCCCACCCTCTCACCTGAGACCAGGCTTGAAGCTGGCTGGGGCCTGGCTCCTGCTGGTGGCAGCTGCCAGCAGGCATGGACAGGCCCCTGGATGCCCTCCAGCCAGTTCTCTACTGAGCCTGCCCAAGGCAGAGGAGATGCTTCCACCTGAGGATGCTCAGGGAGACCACCCTTCAGCCCTCAGGTGAGCCCCACGGCCATCAGCCATGGGATGGCTGGGTAGAGGCTCCCAGGCCAGAGGCTGGCACCACACCAAAAGGCCGCTGGCTGGGCAGCCAGGAAGTAGGGCCACTGGGGCGGCGGGGGAGGGCCCCAGGCAGGCACCGAGGAGAGCAGCCTGGACCTTTCCGGAGGTGACTTCCCGGGCCCATCCCCGAGAAATCCAGTGCCCAGCCCTGCTCAGGCACGCTGTACCGGGAATTGGAACCACCTGGTAACAGGGAGGGCCAGGAGCCTCTGCTACCAGCGCTACCGTCTGCGGGAGCACAGCTGCCTCTGAGTGAGAGCTGCAGACGTGCCTCTCCACTCTGCATCAAGCCAGGTTTTCATGAGCTTGGTTCGGTTAATATGAGACCGGTGGGGACGCCCCATGGCACGCTGAGCCCTCAGGGAGCACTGCCACCGTCACCTTCCTCTCCTGGACAGCCCCCTGCCCCAGAGTACAACTGGGCCTCAGAGGGGTCTGAGATGTGGCACCAGCTGGACATCAGGCGCCTTCTCTCTTGGGGGCTCCTGAGCCTCGAGTCTCAGCCGACCTTGAGGAGTTCTCTTACTGAACCCAAAGGTGCGCTCCCCAGCAGGCTTCTCTTCCCAGAAAGAATCACACCTGGACCGACCCTCCCCGGACGTGTGGAGCCAAATTCTGGGCTCCAGGTGGTCCCCTCCCCAGCCGGCTCCCTCCCCATGCCGGGCCTCCGAGCAGCTGCGCACCCCCAGACACAGCAGCGCCCCTAAACTTCAAGGGGGAGTGCAGTTTGTGTTTCTGCGTTTCCCCACTTCCTTCCCTCCTCTGCTCCAGGGTCGCAGCCCCTATGGGGCAGGTGGCGCTGGGACAGAGCTCCCCCACACAAGCTCTCAGGGAGCACCTTCGTGCCGGCCGTCGCCGGTGGCGATACTCACACGGCGAAGTGGTAGACGAAGCATTTCCAGCCGGTGGGACGCTCGAGGAAGTTGTAGACGCGGCCCTGGACGTGGGTGCGCGCCAACAGCGGGCGGCGCGTGCTGTAGATGGAGACGCGCGGATCTAGGTTCACCCGCGGCCGCGGGCCAAGGTCGGAGGCAACTGGGGGCGCTGCGGGCGCGGCCGGGGACGCAGGGGGTGCGGGACCTGGGGCGCCGGGCGCGATGGGCGCGTAGAGCGCGCCGCCCGCCGGGCCGCCCTCCGCCAGCTCCAGCGAGAAGGGGCACTTCTTGGCCAGGCCCGCGCTGCCCCGCCGGGCGCCTGGCAGGCGGCCCCAACCCCAGCGCTTCCTCTCGGCCCTGGGCGGGGAGGAGGCCGCGGCCATAACAAGGAGAGCCCGCGGCGGGCCGGCCCGGGAGGCGGCACCCGGAGCTGCAGCGAAGGCGAGCGCCCAGGCACAGTGCCGATGGCAGCCACCAAGAACTGCACAGCCAGGGCCGCCGCGGCGGGGTCCGCTGCCGGCATCCATTTGCCCGGGCGCTCGGGGCGGGGCCGGAGGGGGCAGTGGCCGAGGACCGGTCTCATGGAGCGGCGGGCCCCGCCCCCGCCTGCACGCCCCGCCCCCGCCAGCCCGGCGCGCTCATTTCGTCCCTACCCGCGCCCACCGGCTTGGCCCGCCCTCTCCCTCAAGGACCGGCTTGGACCAGCTGCCTCCGCCTGCAACCACTGAGCTTGTGCCTGTACCCCCCAGTGGGAGCTGTGCGGGTGCTGCTGGGAAGCGGGGCGGCACAGCCTGAGTCTGCACCTGGCTCGACTGCTGGGCATAACGGGCGGGGCTGCCTGGGCAGGTCAAGGGAGAGGCGCTTGCGCCACCCTAGGGTCATGGAGAATGGGCGCCTTGTCCTCCCTACCCTCCGGACCGCGCTGCCGCTGCGCCCTGTGGATTCCCCTGGGTGGGGGTGGGTTGGTCACATCGGAAGATTTTCACAGGACTCTGCACTGCCTCCCGCCCGCTGCTGGCATTTGGGTCTCAGCACATCTCAGGCTTGGGGTGGTGGTGGGGGGCAGCCAACAGAAAAGACCAGCTTTTTTCAGGATGTTGCACACAGACTCGAGGCAAGAACTGAAGGTGAAGCTCAGCGGTGACTCTCAGCCCGGCCAGGAGACCCATAACTCCTGCGACACTTCCAGGTCATCGCTGAGCACCCTGGGCCAATTTGACGTATCCACCACCCCACTGTCCAGCCCAGGCCCTTGACACCTGGGTGCACAGTCTGTATTTGCAGCAAGAGTGGATGGAGTGGGGTCCCAGCTTCCCAGCTTGTGCTGGGCACTATGATAACGCAGGGGATGCAGAGGAGAGGATACCTTCCTGGGAAGCATATTGTACAAAAGGGCAGCGGGCCAGAAGATGGGGGCAGTCAGTCAGCTCTGCAGGGCACACAGCACGCATTCAGCAAGTACTGCCTGCATGGAGTCTCTGTCTTCCCCTCCCACCTCAGCGGGAGGAAGGTGAGCTTTGAATAAGCAGTGTTTGGACAACTGGACAGTCATAAAGAAAGAAAGAAAAAGGATAGCTTGGGTCCATCTCATCACACACAAGAATAAATCTCAAATGAATCAGAAGCTTAAGTGTAAAAGGTGAGATGAAGCCATGCAAATTCTACAAGAATGTACAGGTCAATTCCTCAAGAACCTGTGAACTGGGAAAACATTTCCAACTATGACTGGAAATCCAAAAGCAATAGATAAAATAAGAAAAATCAAAATAAAAGCACCATTAGCAAAGTAAAGGAGACAAATGGCCAAATGGGAAAAGTATTTGCAGTTTCTATCACAAAGGATTAATATCACTAATACATAAAGAACATCCAAAACTGAGGTGAGGAACCTGCCAGACAGTCCTATGGAAAAGGGAGCAGAAGACATGAGCAGTTCATAGGAAATGGGGTTCATGACCTTTGCACTTAGGAAAAAATGTTCAACCTCATTTAGAACAAGAAAAATGCAAATTAAAAGTACACTCTGATACCACTGGTTGCTTATCAGATTGGCAAAAATCCAGACCTTTGATGGCAACTCTGTGGGAGAGGCAGCAGGTGCACTCCTCGTCACTGGTAGAAAGCGACCTAGTGATATTACTAAATGTATCATTTGATACAGAAACCCCACTTCTAGGAAATAACCCAAAGATATGTAGGAAAAATAGAAAAGTACATATATATAATGATAGTCAACACAGCATTTTTTATATTAGCAAAAGTCTAGAGACAATCACACTGTCCTTCAATTGGTTCAGCTGTGCCATGGTACAGCCACACGATGGAGTGCCATGATCAATATGGATACTAATACTCAAAGAACCAAAAGATCCCAAAGAACTGTTTGTGTGTGTGTATATATGTATATATATGTTTATATATTTATATTTATATATGTGTGTGTATGTATATATATATCAAAGACACAATGATGCTAAATTCCTTTGAAACCAAGATTTTCAGTATAAAAAAGATGTAGATTTAAAAAATCAAAGAGGTACAAACCAATCCTTAAATTTGAATGGACTATGTTAGCATAGACGCCTCAGCTATTTTATCTTAGGAAAAAGGTATATTCTATTACTGTTCATTGTCAAGTTGGAGAATGGGCTGATCAACAATGGGACAATTTGAGCATCAAAAAGAGTCATGGATTAAAACACATCAAATAGCTGAAAAGCCCATGCATTCATAATAATACTGAAAAATCCTATTTGGTCCTCTGCAGGTTGATTGACTAATTATTCTGAAGACAAGTGAAAATGCAGAGTGGTCAAGCAGGTCAAGCCTCCATATTTTAAAAATTCTAGGCCTGGCACAGTGGCTCACACCTGTAATCCCAGCACTTTGGGAGGCCGAGGCAGGCTGACCGCTTGAGGTCAGGAGTTTGAGACCAGCCTGGTCAACATGGTGAAATTCCATCTCTACTGAAAATACAAAATTAGCCAGGTGTGGTGGCACATGCCTATAATCCCAGCTGCTCAGGAGGCTGAGGCAGGAGAATCACTTGGACCCAGGAGGTGGAGGCTGCAGTGAGCCAAGATCGCACCACTGCACTCCAGCCTGGGTGACAAGAGCGAAACTCCATCTAAAAAAAAAAAAAAAAAGAAATCTAATAACTCACTGGGCAGGCTTCTTGGAGGACCCCAGGGCTGTCTCCTGGGCCCTGAGCTGTGCCACAGCCTGCTGCTCTGGGATTATGGGGTCCCATTGGCTTGGGGACACTGAGGCAGGAGAGAGGCTGGACAAGGGATTGTCTTCATGCTCCCTGCAAACTCCAAGGAACTGAAGGGGGATGGGTGGGGAACTGAGAGGAGGGAGTAAGGCCAGGTGCACAGGTGAGGTAAGGTGGGGCTGGGCTGGGCTGGGTATGGGCTCAGGTGAGGGAGTAAGGGCTGAGGGTGGGGGAGTAAGGGTAGGTGGCCTGGTAGAACAGGAAATACAAGTGGGGCCTGACTGAGCCCAGTGGCCACTCTGTGTGAGCAAGGAGGTGAGGAGGGCCCCTATCAGCTGAGGGAGCAGGACCCCTGGGGTCCCTCCACTGAGGAAAGCCCCTCCTCTATCATTCTGGTGGGTGCACATGTCCAGCCCTGGCTGTCCTGGATGCAAAGGCTGACAGACCTATCCAGCCAGCTTGAACAGGGAGGCAACCCTCCCCCAACCTCTCAGGCCCTCAGGCTGTCCCAGAGCCTCAGAACCTTCTGAAACACAGCTCTCAACCTACCTCACACCAACCTTCCAGGGCTGTTTGCCGACATCCCTCAGTTCACTAGGCTCACCTCATGTTCCTTTGACAGGGTCAGAGGCCCGCAGTGGGAGGAGCCTCAGAGGTCACCAAGAATGCATGAGGAATGGGGAAACTGAGGCTGACCAAAGGAAGCGTGTGTGGCTGCTATGAGATCAGCATCTGTGGGCCAGGGATGGGCTGCTAGAACAGCCAGCCCACCAAAGGCTTCCTGGCCAACATCCTCCTTCAGGTCATCTTCCTACCTATTCATTATTCCTTCATTCATTCATTCGTTCCCCTAGATCCTCGTAGAGCACCAGCTGAGTGCCAGGCACTGTTCTAGGCGCAGGCCACAGAGCTGTGTGCAAGACCACCAGGTAGTGGTGAGACAAAGAAAATGAAGGGGGCACAGGATGGGGTTGCAGACTGTGGAGGATGGTCAGCAAGGGCCCTGGGGGCATCTCCACAGAGACCCTGGAGCAGGCCCCTCAGCGAATCTGGGAGGTATTTGCTGTTGGAGGACTCTGCATGCAGTAGGCACTCAATGCAGAATGGATGGGCAGCTAGGAGATGGTGGAGGGTGGCTGGACAGAGCCACCGCCCTGTATTCCTCAGGCTGATGTGTCTCTTCAGAGGATCCTTCTGGCTGGAGAATGTCTCCTATGGATATGATGCCCCACATCTGTAAGGCATTGCCTCACTGAAGGACCTGTTGCTCTTTTTTAGATTCAGAGGGTATGTGTGCAGGTTTGTTACGTAGGTATATTGCATAACGCCGAGGTCCGGGGTATGGATGATCCCATCACCCAGATAGTGACAATGGTAGCCAATAGTTTTTCAACCCTTCCCCCGCAACCATCTACTAGTTCCCAGTGTCTATTGTTGTCATTTCTTTGTCCATGAGCATCCATCGTTTAGTTCCCACTTTCCCACTTATAAGTGAGAATATGTGGTATTTGGTTTTCTGTTCCTGAGTTAATTTGCTTAGAATAATGGCGTCCAGCTGGACCCATGTTGCTGTAAATGACATGATTTTATGCTTTTTTATGGCTGCATAGTATTCCATGGTGTATACATACCACATTTTCTTTACCCAGCCTACCACTAATGGGCACCTTGGGTTAATTCCAGGTCTTTGCTATTGTGAATAGTGCCGCAATGTACATGGAAGTGCAGGTGTCTCTTTGGTTGAATGATTTTTCTTTTGTATATGTATCCAGTAATTAATGGAATTGCTGGGTCAAATGGAAGTTCTGTTTTGAGTCCTTTGGGAAATCTCCAAACTGCTTTCCACAGTGGCTGAACTAATTTACATTCCCACCCACAGTGTATAAGCGTTCCCTGTTCTGCTCACCCTTGCCAGCATGTATTGTTTCTTGACATTTTAACAAAGGCCACTCTTACTGGTGTGAGATGGGATCTCAGTATGGTTTTGATTTGCATTTCTCTAATGATTAGTGATGTTGAGCATTTTTTATATGTTTGTTGGCCACATGGATGTCTTCCTTTGAGAAGCATCTGTTCATCTCCTTTGAGCAATTTTTATGGGGTTATTTTTTTCTTGTTGAATTGTTTGAGTTCCTTATAGATTCTGGATATTAGACCTTTGTCAGATGCATACAGGCAAATATTTTCTCCCATTCTGTAGGTTGTCTGTGTACTCCGTTGATAGTTTCTTTTGATGTGCAGAAGCTCTTTAGCTTAATTAGGTCCCATTTGTCAATTTATATTTTTGTGGCAATGCCTTTTGAGAAATTAATCATAAATTCTTTCCCAGCGCTGATGTCCAGAATGGTATTTATGATGTTTTCTCTTAGTAGTCTTATAGTTTGAGGTCTTACATTTAAATCTTCAGTCTATCTTGTGTTAATTTGTGCATATAGTGAAAATTGGGGGTCCAGTTTCATTATTCTGCATATTGCAAGCCAGCTATCTCAGCACCATTTATTGAATATGGTGTCTTTTCTCCATTTCCTATTTTTGTTGACTTTGTTGAAGATCAGATTACTGTAGGTGTGTGGCTTTATTTCTGGGTTCTCTATTCTGTTCCATTGGTCTATGTGTCTGTTTTTGTACCAGTACTATGCTGGTTTGGTTACAGTAGCCTTAAACATTAGTTTGAAATCAGGTAATGTGATGCCTCTGGCTTTGTTCTTTTTGCTTAGGATTGCCTTGTCTATTCTGGCTCTTTTTTGGTTCCAAATAGATTTTAGAGCAGTTTTTCTAATTCTGCGAAAAATGACATTGGTAATTCAATAGGAATAGCGCTTAATCTGTAGATTGGTTTGGATAATGTGATTTAATGATGCTGATTCTTCCTATCCATGAGCATGGAATGTGTTTCCATTTGTGTGATCTATAATTTTTTTTAAGACAGGGTCTCACTCTGTCACCCAGGCTGGAGTGCAGTGGCACAATCATGGTTCACTGCAGCCTCAACCTCCCAAGCTAAGGTGATCCTCCCACCTCAACCACCCTAGCAGCTAGGACTACAGGCATGTGCCACCATGCCTGGCTAATTTTTGTGGGTTTTTTTGTAGAGATGGGGTTTTCGCCATATTGGCCAGGCTGGTCTCGAACTCCTGGACTCAAGTGATCCGCTCACCTCAGCCTCCCTAAATGCTAGGATTACAGGTGTGAGCCACTGCGTCCAGCCAATTTCTTTCAGGAGTGTTTCTCCTTGTGGAGATGTGTCATCTCCTGGGTTAGATGTATTCCTAGGTAATTTTTTTTTGTGTGATGAGAGTGGACATCCTTGTCTTATTCCTATTCTGAAGGGAAATGCTTCCAGCTTTTGCCCATTCAGTATGATGTTGGCTATGGGTTTGTCATAGATGGTTCTTATTATTTTGAGGTATGTTCCTTTGATGCCTAGTTTGTTGCAGGTTTTTATCATGAAGGGATGTTTGGATTTTATCAAAGGCTGTTTCAGAATCTATTGAGAGGACCATATGGTTTTTCGTTCTGTTTATGTGACAAACCACATTTATTGATTTGCATACATTGAAACAACCTTGCATCCCAGGAATGAAGCCTACTTGATTGTGGTGAACTAATTTTTTGATGTGTTTCTGGATTCAGTTTGCTATTATTTGTTGAGGATTTTTACATTACGTTCATCAACAGCAAGCCCCTGTTCTTGATCCTAGCCCCACAGGCGACTTCTGGTTCATTGTTACCTCATCTATTCCCTAACTACCTGCCCCCGCATGCTCATAAAGACTGGTCAGCTCAGATCCGCTCCTACCAGCAGGTCTGGGAAGGGACCCCAGGGCAGTTGCCTGGGGACTCTGTAAACAGCTTCCAATGCAGACCCGATGCAGTGGGGCTGGGTGGGCCCCAGGAATCTGCATTTGAGTGTACTCCCCTCTCTCCTGTGCAGAAGACCCTGAGGGTCCCCAAGTTTGGGCACCACAGCAGGACAGAGCCAGAACTTGCCCAAGGTCCTTCAGTTCTTCCTTGACCTGGTCCTTCCTGATTTCAGCCTACGTTGAATGGTCACTCAGCAGTGAGCACTGGCATTGACTGTGCCCCGCACATCGCACTAGAGGCCTTACCTTCGTGAATCTCACAGTGGTGCAGGACAGACACGCCTTCACAGAGAAAGGCACCCCCCCACCCCAGGAGCAGGTCCACATGCACACTGAAGCCAGGGCTCCCTACCAAGGCAACTTTCTCACCTGTGAAACCAGGAGATGTAGGAGATGGGTGTGCCATGGCCTGTCCGCCAATTCACAGCTTGGGTGTACCCTACCTCCTCCTCTTCCAAGATGCCAAGCTGGGAACCGGCCAGGGAAGACTGAGGCTGTATGTGTGTCTGCCCACACGTGTGCAAGTATGTGTAGGCGTGCATGTGTGAATAAGCCTTTTTGTCACCATGAAGGACCTGGGGATCCCCCATCCCTTCTCCTAAGAAAGGCAGCCTTAAAGCAGCAGGATCCGGCAGGCTGGGAAAGGTGCACCCAGGACAGAAAGCAGTGGGGCAGAGTAAAGAGGTGGGGAGCTACACCCTTTGGGCCCATGGCTGGTGGCCGGGCGCTCCCTGCAAGTCACACACCCACACTCACTCCTCCCAGCCCAGGACCCAGGGTCTTGGCCCGGCGCCCAGGTGGGCGAGCAGGGTGCTTCTGACTGTGTTTGCTTTGGTCTGGGGTTAGGTCATCTGATGTCACTGCAGACTTTCTGAGCTGGTCTCATGCCCCCTGTTGTTCTGGGGAAGCTCCCAGATTCCCACCTAGGCCCAGTCCGTCTGCAGAAATCACTTCTAGACACTGCTCCTGGAGCAGCATCCATTCTTGGAGTTGTCGGCATCGCCTTGTGGGGGAGGTTGGCTTCAGCCAGCAGTACAGGGCCCTCCGTTGACCCTCCCGTCACTGGCCACCAAGTTTACCACCCCCAGTGGGAGTGTTGGGTCTGAGACCTCCCCAACCCTGGCGGGGCCCCTGCCCAGGGCAGCAGCCTGCCACCTCCACACATAGCCCTTCCCTGGGCCCAGGCAGGCCTGTGACAGGGGGTGGGCAGCATGTCCCTACATCCTTCCAGGCCATGGTGGGCCACTCCTGACCAGGGCACTCATCTGTCTTGCAGATGCTGCCAGACTGGTACAATGGTGTCAGGGGCTCACCCTCTGAAGCCCACCATGGCCCATCACAGGCCGGAGCCCAGAGCTGGCCCCAAGCCGAGAGTGGACTTGAGGTGGCAGCTGAGCGGGTCACCCAAAGGCTAACAGGGTTTGGGCAATGGGGCCAGAAGCTGAATGGGTGATGAGTAGGGGAGGAGGAGGTGGGATGACTCAGCCAGCCTGACAGGATTTATTGGGCACCTACTGAATTCCCAGCCTGTGGGGGAGGCCAGGGGAGCAGAAGGTGAGGCTCCTGGCCTCAAGGATGGTAACCTCTTCTGTGAGATACGCTGGCTGGGGAGAAACCATGAGAACTACCCATGCTCTTGGGGTGCTCTGGCCAATCCCCCATGGCTACCTGCAAAAGAGCTGCCTGTGCCCCAGCGTGTGGGCATCCTGAGACCAGAGACTGACTCGCCATCCTGGAGAGACCAGGCACTGGGGAGGAGTTAGTAAGTGGTGAGTGGGTGACTGGAGAGAGGAGTGAACAGGTGGGTGAAGATAGATGGACGGATGGATGGATGGATGGGTGGGTGGGTGGACAGATGGACAGATGCACACGGACAGATGGATGAACAGACAGATGGATGCATGGATAGACAGATTGGTGGATGGATAGATGGATGGATGGATGGATGGATGGATGGATGGATGGATGGATGGACAGATGGACAGACAGACAGATAGATGGATGAATGGACAGACAGATGGGTGGGTGGGTGGATGGATGGATGGATGGACAGATGGCGGATAGATGGATGAATGGACAGACAGGTGGGTGGGTGGGTGTACGAATGGACAAATGGACAGATGGGCGGACGGAGGGATGGATAAATGGGTGCATGGGTGAATGATGGGTGGGCAGGCAAGTGCAAGGCTGGATGGTTGGGTGGGTGGTAATGGGTGAGGAGGTGCCTGTGTGCTGGTGGATGTGTACATGAGTGGGTGGGTGAGTGGTTGGGTGGATAGACCAGTAGATGGGCCGCCCTTCCTCCAGTTATTTGCACAAATGGAACCTTCTCCATGAATTCTTCCTCGACCAGCCCATTTAAAAATAAAATCTCGCAGCCACTGGGCCTCCCCTGCTTTATTTTTCTCCATAGCCATTTTAATCATTGATTGATTTTCCTTCTTCCTCACTTATCCCCTTGTTTATGGTCTGTGTCTCCCCCGACACAGTGCCTGGCACATAGAAGTTGCTCAATAAATCTCTCCCCAGGCCAGCTGTGGTGGGTCATGCCTGTAATCCAGTGCTTTGGGAGGCCGAGGTGGGAGGATTGCTCGAGTCCAAGTGTTTGAGACCAGTCGGGGCAGCATAGTGAGACCCCATCTCTACAAAAACAAGTGGATAAATGAATAACAGTAAATCTGTATCCAACGACTGCACGAACTGGTCGTTGATCCGGATGGTTGGTTCCTTCCAAATTCCAGTGGCTGTCATTCCAGAATCCATTTCTCCCCCCCGTCCATGGGGCCAGTCACTGGGCCTCCTTCCTCCACTGTTTCCTGGTTCCTTCCTTCACTATCCATGGGCCACCTGATCCACTTTCCACTGTGATCCACATACCTCCACTGGGTTTTCCATTCTCCACAGACCCCTGCTTCCTTCCTTTTCACACGAGGGTCTCTGCTGTCCTTCCATGGTTATTCCATTCCGGTCCACTGATCCATTCCATTCCACTGGTGTCCTGTTCCATTTCCTTCCACTCGGGTGTTGATCCATTCCTGTCCATTCTTTCCTGGCTGTCTCCACCACTCATTCTGAACCTGTCCTGTCCCTCCTGTTCCACCACCACCCCACTGTCCCTTCCACTGTCCATTCCATTCCTTCCACCATTTTCCTTCATCCACTGAGATTCCATTCTGTCCTGGCCCTGTCCCCTTCCTTTGATCCACCACATGAACTCCACTCAGATCCACACACCCAGCCACGGTGTCTACGCCACTCACATGCTGGTGCTTACAGACACATGCACAGGCACACATGGTGTCCGCACACACAGTACAGCTACACACACACACACACACAACATCCACACAGAAATGCCCACGGTGTCCACACATACACACACACACACACCGTGTGCCCACAGTGACACACACACAGGCACGCTGGTCACTTGCTTCGCACTTACCCAGGCCATGTCCAGGCCCCGGCCCCGCTGGTCCTCAGGACGTTCCAGGCACACTGGCTCAGGCCTCACATACCCTTCAGTGGAGGGAATTCTCATGATCCCCATTTCCAGACAGGAGCTGGAATCACTGAAAGTCCTACTGCAGCCTTGACCACCGGCCCAGTGCCCACTCCACACACAGCACACTCACACAGGTGCACACATGCCAGATGGACAAGCCCTCAGGGACGGTGCATGGAGCCCCCTACCCCAGCCACTGGGCCCAGGCGGCGCTTGGCCTCTCCCCAGCTGGCGTCTGCTCTCGATGGTGGAGTTGGCCTGGCAGGGCTTGTGCACACTGAGAAGGGTACGCAGCTTCGCTGCAGATCCGCTAGTCCTGACCGCCAAGCATCTCTGGGGGCTTGAGGTGAGGGGCGGGCCTCTTCCCTGCATGCGGAAGCTCCAGGACAGAACAGCAGGGGAGAGGGCATGGGCCTTGCCTCGTGGCAGCATTGATATGGGCAGGTCACTGGGCCTCGCTGGCCCCTACAACCTCTACCTCTGTTCACATCTTGTGATGGGGGCAAGGTTGCCCTCCCGGAGTAGAAGGACAGGCATAAGGTGAAGCTGCAAGGATGGTGCCAAGACAGCGGTGTGTGCTTCCGACACTGCAGAGCCAGGGAGCTTAATGGAGTGGGGACGGACGTGTGGCTCTGCTGGTCCCCAGACTCCCGGTCTGCACTGCTGGGCACTCAGGATCTGCCCAGAGGCCTTGGACACAGGCACCACTGGCAGAGCTTGTCCATGGCCCTGCTGCCCCATGGCATGGCTTCAGGCCGCCCCCCTGAGGGGTCAGACCTGACGCCCGCACCATCAGCTTTCCTGTCGGAGGGGCTCCAGCTGCCTCCCTCTCACCGGGGGCTGGACCACGTGTGGTTCAGAGGGAGGTGCTGGGTCGGGGGGACCCACCACACTGGCATGGGGACGGGCCCAGGGCCAGCGGGCCCTTCTCTGGGTGGTGGTTTCTCTCCTCTGAGACGACGAAGAAGTGGGTTGCAAGTCTTTCTGTAAATAAAATGCCACGTGGCACCCAAGAATGTGCCCGGGGTGGAGGCTGCCTGCAGCTCCTCCTCTCAGCGGAGGCCCGAGGACCCCGGTCAGGGACGGCTCATGCTCTCCTGGACACTGGGGTCAGCTTCTGAGCCTGTAGGCCCAGCCTCGCATGGCAGGGCTTAGCAGGAGAGAGCTGAGCCTCTGCAGTCAGCCGGACAGGTTGCTGGGGGTCCAAAGGGGATCCGCTGTCCCAGGGATAGAGGCCCGTGGGGGCAGGGGCTGGAGCCCTGCCCTACGGCATGGCCTCTCCCACAAAGGAAGTTCCAACGTAAAGCCTGCCCAGGGCCAACTGTAAAGGAGACAGAGGCCGCTGAAGGCAAAGCTGCTGTAGAGGGCAGGCAGAGCTGGTTCAACCCCTAGGATGTAAGCTCATGACGGCATGCATGGGCCTTGAGTGAGCGCTGGGCACCTCCTCCCCTGGCAGCAGTGCCCGTGGCTAGAGCGGGCAGACAGTGGAGCCCCGGCCCAGTGTCTGCCCTTCCACCCAAGGCATGAGTGTGGGCCAGGAAGTTACTCCTTGCAAAAATGCAGCCTTCCCTAGACACCTCCGTCTCTGCCTTGATGGCAGTGCTCACACAGAGACACACCTGGACACTCATAGATTGATTCACTCATTCATTCGTTGACTTACCACTTTAGAACATGTCTGTGGTCTGTTCCTGTGTGTTCTGGGCCCCAGGAAGGTGGCAGGGAATGCCCAGGCCTTAGTTCATGTAGGGGACACAGACAAGCAAAAAAGTAAATGAAAGACATTTCAGTGGGTGAGGCATACTGAAAACTAACACCAGGTCACATGGGAAGAGACCGAAGGAAGCACCCTGTGCTGATGTGGTCTAGGGTGAGGGGTCTCTGAGGAAGGACATGACAGCTGAGATCACAGGTGTAGAGGAGCCAGCAGGAGTTCAGGAAGGGAGTGCTCTGGCAAAGGCACAAGCCCAGGCTCAGGCTACTTTAGGTTTAATGTCAAGGTAATAGGGAGCCATGGAATGTTGTAGGCAGGGAGGGACATGACTTGGTACTGAACCAGGGGTGGCTGGGGAAGAACTTCTGCAGTCCTTTGGGTGTCCAGGAGATGGAGGTGGAGGGCAGGACCAGGATAGAGGAAGGACTGTGCCTCCCCAACCCCATAGGCTTACAGGGTCTGGGAGAACCTCCTCATTCTTCACATACCACAGACACTAGCAGAACCTGCTGTAGGACAACGATCCAGGCTAGAGGAGTGGATGTGAGCTCAGGCTGGACTTTCAGGGTCTAGTGGACCCTCTGCCTTGCCCAGGGCCCTCAAGATAGGCCTCTCACCTTCAGAACCAGCATTTTAGGGTCTCAGGCCTGAGGGTTTGTGAGGTCCCTGGTCTCAGTCCCATTTGCCCAGAGCCAAGTTCTGGGTTTCTGAGCTCAACACCAACCTGCATTTACTGAGGAATCTGATATCTGCTTCTCCTCTCAGGATGAGGGTTTCAGCCATGCTAGGGGACAAAGGGACACTTACAGAGCAGCCCGTAGGTGCTCACTTTGGGAGTACCTGGAGGCTTTCTACGCAGAGCAAGCTGCTAGCATTATAACACGGCCTGCTACCACAACCACTATTACCACAACCAGCATCATCACTGTCATCACTACCGTAAGCATGACTACCATCATCACCACGACCTCCATCACCACCACCAAAGCTACCACCACCACCATCACCGTCGCCACCGCCACTACCCTCATCACTGCCACTAACATCACCACCACCACTATCATCATCATTACTACCACCACCATCACTACTACCACCGTAATTACCACAACCATGCACCCCCACCACCACCATCACTACCATCCCCATCATCACCACTGTATTGGAACTGCCTGAGACTAATTTATAGACGGAAGAGGTTTAATTGACTCAGTTCCTTATGGCTGGGGAGGCCTCTGGAAACTTACAATCATGATGGAGATGAAGGGGAAGCAAGGCACCTTCTTCACAGGGCAGCAGGATGGAGTGAGTGCAAGGTTCTTCACTTCAGGTTCTGCCAGTGTCTGAGTGGCAAGAGGGAGCCAGCTGGAGTTCCAAGGAAGAGTGCTCCTGGCAGAGCACCAGAAGCCAAGGTTCCAAAGCTTCTTTGGGTTTTATTGTCAGGGTAATAGGGAGTCATGGAAGGTTGTAGGCAGGGAGGAACATTACCTGGTACTGAACCAGGGGTGGCTGGGGAAGAACTTCTCCAGGTTTTTTTGGGTGTCCAGGAGACAGAGGTGGAGGGAAGGACCAGGATAGAGAAAGGACTGTGCCCCCCAACCCCATAGACTTAGAGGCATCTTCTTCACATGGAAGCAAGATGGAGTGAGGGGAAATGCCAGATGCTTATAAAACCATCAGATCTCATGAGAACTCACTCACTATAAAGAGAACAGCATGGAGGAAACCACCCTCATGATCTGATTACCTCCACCTGGTCCCGCCTTTGACACATGAGGATTATGGTGATTACAATTCGAGGTGAGATTGGGACACAGAGACAAACCATATCAAGTACCCATGCCATCATCATCATCACCATCATCCATAACTATCACTGCCACCACCACCACCATCACCAACATTTTAACCATCCCCCCCACCACATCACCCACACTGATATCACCATCACCATGATCACCATTATCACCACCACGATCACTACCATTGACACTACCACCATCTCCAACATTATCACATTATCAAAAACCACCATCGCCACCACCAGGATCATCATCCCCACCACCATCATGACCATCAGCACCACCACCATACCACACCATCAACAACACCAGTACAGTCATCATCATCATCATCGCCATCACCACCATCACCACCATCAACGCCATCACCAACACCACCAACAACATCATCACCACCACCACAATCATTAACACTATCCCCTGTCCTTCAACCACTATCCACCATCCATCCATACTCATTCCATCCACCCTTCCTTCATCCACCATCCATCCACCACCACCATGTCCATCCACCACTATCATCATCACCATGACCACAACCACCAGCATCACCCGGTGGGCTATGGTCACCACCGCCACCATGATCATCCACTGCCACCATAAAATAACACCATCCGCAGCCACCACTACCCCATCCACCATCCCACTGTCCGTCATCGCCACCACTGCCAGTACCGCCACCACCCGTTACTGCCACCTCCCGTCATCGTCCGCCGCCACCACAGGCCACTAACGTCGCCATCGCCACCACCGCCAGTTTGCCCGACGCTATCGCCACCACCAAATCATCCGCAGCCTGATCGTTGTCGCCGCCACCAAAGTCGCATCCGCTTTCGTCGCCACTGTCCGCCACCGCCATGATTTCCGTCAGTCGTCGCCGTGAGTTTGGTGCCACCCATCCATCCACCTTTCTTCCACCATCCTTCCACCACTGATCCATCCTTCCACTATCCATTATCCATCCATCCACCATTCCTCCATGATCCATCCACCACCATTCCTTGATCCACCATCCATCCCTTTATTCCATCCATTCCATCCACCCCCACACCACCCTCCATCCACAATCCATCCATCCACCATCCACCATTGATTCCATTCCATTCCGTCCATCCACCATCCAATTACCATTATCCACCATCATCCACTTCATCCTTGTCCATCCACCATCCATTCCCCACCACTACCATCATCACAACTATAATTGCCACCACCAGCACCATCACCACCACCATCACCATCCACCGGAATCCGCCACCACTATGATTAAGTCCGCCACCACCGAGTCACCACTGCTTTACCGTCATCCGCCAGTCACCATCACCACCATTGTCACCACCACCACCATTATCACCACTGCCATCATTATCACAGCCAAATCGCAATAAATCACCGCATGCGTTATCCTGCATTGCCAGCATGGACACAGTAAATCCTGACCACCACCACTGTCAGGCACAAACGCCATCGTTTTCCACCATCGCCACCATAAATCACCACCACAGCCATCATCCGCCGCCAGTCACCGCCATCATGATCAGCCACCAGCGTTGCCGCCACCATGAGACACCATCATCCGCGACCATAAATGTTTGCCATCACCGCCGCCGTCGCCATGGTTAATCGCGTGATCGATTGTCGTCATAAATCGTCACCACCGCAGTCGTCGCCATCATCGCCGCCACGTTTGTCAATTGATGCCACCGTCACCATCACCACCGGCGTCATCCAGCGCCGCCGGCGTCGTCGTCGGCCTGCACCATCCTTCCATCCACATCCGCCATTGTCCACCATCCTTTCCACCATCCATGATCGTTGTTATCCTGTCCACTGCCACCATCTGGCCAACATTGAACACCATTGTCCTTCCACTATCATCCACCACAAGCATTCACCACCTCCACCATCATCCACCGTCACCACCGCCATGGTGGTTAATCGCCGCCACCACCACACCACCATGTTCACCTGCACCAATCCACCGCCGTTTCACCGTCCGCCATGATCATCCGGTAAATCATCCGCCGCGCAAATCTTCGCCCACCCCTCCGCCGGCGTCCTGGGCTTGCCGGTGGGATGCACCACCACGGTCATTATCCGCCACCGCCACCAAATCATCGCGATACATCGCTATCATCCGCCACGCCACCACCGCCGTCGCCTGCCAGTGTTCCGCCGCCGTCGTCCGCCGCCACCTTCACCGCCACCGCCATCATCGGCATCATCCATCACCATCTTTGTCAGCGCTATTACCGTCGGCAACAGGCACGGTCACTTCCACTATCCATCTTCGTCCATCCACCACTACAACCACAATCACCACCACCATCACAACCACTGCCACCATCATCACAAACACTACCATCAGCACGGTCCCCATGATCATTGTCACCACCACCATCATGACCATCAATATCATCATCACCACCACCACCACCATCACCACCACCACCCTGACTACTGCCACCATCATCACCACCACCACCACCTTCACCCATTACCACCACTGCCTCAGATTCTGCCTGTGGTCCTTTGGCGCCCTCTGGTGGCTGAAAGGCCAGACTAGCGAGGCCACCAGGGTCCCAGAGAGCAAGTCCCAGATACTGTCCCCCACCATTCCTGGAGTTTATGGTTTGAGGGGCCCTGGACAGGGGGTCCTTGGAGTCTCTTTTGTGAAGGGGCACACAGAGGTATCCCCCAGGCTCTGTTCTCCTCATGTGTTACCTGCAGCCTCCCAGAAGCCAGGCTACTAGAGTCCCTGTTTGACACTCCAAGGTACTGAGGCTCAGAGTGGCTAAGTAGCTCAACAGCTATGCAGGATCCAATCCCAGGACTGTGGGACTCCAGAGGCACACTCTGTCCCACTGGCACCCTGTCCTGACTCCAGATGCAGGGACAGTCCTCACAGAGCATGCCCGGTGCTGACCGGTGACTGGACATCACTCACAGCTGGCCCATGGCTGGGCAGCCTTTCCGGTACAGATGAGACACCATGGGGGCCGATGCCCCGTGGCCTCGCAGGGCCACAGGAGGGAGGAGGCAGTCCCTCTGGCTCCCTGTCCTCCATGGGACAGCTGGGCCCAGCACTCCAGATGACACGTGTGCTCTTGAGGCAGCTCCTGTTCCTACTTACCGTGGAAACTGAGGTTGAAGAGCCCTGTCCAATCACATTTCAGGGTGGATTTCAGCTGTGTTCAGTCCCGGGCCACCCCGCCAGACAGCACCAAAGGAGGCAACAGCAGCAACCTAAGTGGCCTAGAAGCCACGTCCACACAGGGTCTCCTCTCCCAGTCAAATTAGAGATGCCCCCAGGGCCTTGGTGCCAGTCACACCTGAGGAAGGCCAGCGCTTGGTGTCTGGGTGGCTTTGACAACAGCAGGCCTGTGGGCTCGGCCGTGCCGAGCAGGTCAGGTGGTGCCCTGTGTTGGTTCACGGCCAGCTCCCTGGGGCCGGCATTGGCTGCCCCGGCCAGAAGTTGTGGGCGGGGAAGAGGAGGAGGAGAGGCTTGAGAGCTGGGCCCACAGGCACACCCTGCAAGGTAGGCAGACGGCTCCACCCGCGCCTTGGCCAGCAGCCGCGTGTCAGGGTACTGGGGAGAAGGCAGGCAGGTAGGGACCCTCACACCGCTGCCAGCCCAGGTGGGGAGAAGGGGCAGGATTGTAACCCCTCCTCCCGGGCGGGAAGGGCAGGTGGGCACGAGAGGAGTGAGGACCAGGACAGTGCGGCTTTGGCCACACCCTGCCTCTTGCCTCAGTTTCCTTATCTTTAGCAGGGAGGATCCCCGCTTCCCTGGGCTGTGGAGGGCCGGCCCCACTGTGGGTGAGGTGGGGCATTCTGGAAGGGGCTGCCCAGTGCTGGAAGATGGTCTGGGCAGGAGGGCCAGCCCCACGGGCTCTGGATCTGAGACTTCAGGGACAGTGTCTGGCCGGCAGCCTGCAAAGGCAGGTGTGGCTCAGAAGCCGAGGGTGAGGGGAGTGGGGCAGTGGGAGGGGTCTGGGGTCACCAGCTCACTACTGTGTCCTCTCGCCACCACTTCCCTGAGCCATGTCCTCCACTGCAGCCCAGGGAGATGTGGCATCCTCATAGGGAGGACACAGGGACACACATCTGACTTCCTGCCTGCTGCATGCAGAGACCGTTCTGGCACCTTCCTCTTGTGACTCGCCGTTCCCCCAAATCTCACAAATGAGACAGGCCCAGGGAGGCTGAGGGACCCGCCCGAAGTCACACAGCCTGGTGGGGATGAGCGGGGCTGGGACCCCAGGACCTGGTCATCCAGTTCTGTTCTGTGCTGGTCCTGGGGTGCCAGGGAAGCCATGTTTGGCTCTGGCTGTCTCTGGGATGGCTGTGGCTACGGGTGCCCCACTGCCCTGACAGCCCCAGCACCTTCACTGCCCAGGGCGCTGCCTCAGTGTTGCCTCTTGGGAGTTCTGGGATGGGCTTCTGGCCAGGGGTCACGAAGGCCCCTGGCTGTCCCCGGCTCCCTGCCCCACCCTGGGATGCACAGGGAGGGGTGCGGAAGACCTGGGCACCTGCTCATGCAAATCCCGGCTGTTTGCATTGCCTCCCTCTGGGCCCATTTGCCTGGTGCCCAGCACCTGCCCAAATGCCTCCTCAGCCCCTGGGCTGGCCGGTGGGTGTAGGGGGCACCGAGCCTGGGTGTGGGGCAAGGGGTGGTTGCGGCCACCGGGAAGGTGAGGCTGCCCCACGCTGCTGCTGGGCTTCCCTGACCTCAGCTGCCGGGCGCCTAGTTCTGCCCCGTCCTCGGCAGGAAAGAGGTGCTGTGGGCCCTGGGAAGGGCCAGAGCTTGGGTTGTGGCTGCTTCCACCTCTAATGGCTGCTGCTCTTCCCCCCGGGGGGCTTGCACAGAGTCGGGGAGGCACTGCTGAGCTCCAGGCTGAAGGGTGCTCATGGGCGTCCTATCCCAGAACTTCCAAGAGGCAAAACTGAGGTTCACTGGAGAGGAATCCAAGGGTCAGGGAGCCCCGTAGGACCCCTCCCAAGGCCCAGGCCCCCATTAGCTTCCCCACCGGGGATGAAGGGAAGAGAAGAGGGAGTCCCCCATCTACGGCCTAAGCCTAAGAGTCATTGGGAAGGTAAGGATAACAGTGTTGTCCAGCCCAGCCTCGTCCCCCAGGCTGAGGGTCATGGCCAAACCCCAACCCCTACACTCTGTGCTGGGGACAAGTCTGGCCATGCATCCCCAGCCGCAGGGCACATGTCCAGATGTAGCCAGGATTGACCCCAGTGGGTGACCAGGTGTGGCAGGGCCTGGTGGGAATGAAGGCCAGCCTGAGGACCCCCGCCGAGGGTGAGACTCCCACCCAGAGTGAGGACTCCCGCCCAGGGCTGCAAGCACGCATCCCACCTCACTGCCTGTTCTGTGTTAAGTGGTGTCCTCCCAGACGGGGCGACACTAATGGTGGGATACTGTCCACTGCGAAGCTTAGAATGTGACCTCATTTGGAAGTGGGGTCCTTGCACACTGGGGTAGGGCAGGCCTGGGCACTCAGTGATGGCAGAGGAGACAGACAGGCGAGGCGGACCGCACGCCAACCAAGGCGGAGGCTGGAGCCACGAGGCCACAGCCAGGGACACCTGGGGCCTTGGGAACCTGGAAGGGGTGGGAGGGACCCACCCGAGAGCTTCCAGAGGGAGCACGGCCCTGCCGATGCCTGGATTTGGGATGTCTGGCCTCTAGAACTATGAGATCATCGTTTGTTGTTTTGAGCCCCCGAGGGTGTGGCCCTTTGTTTCAGCAGCCCTGGGACGCAACAGCAATGCCAAGCCTTGTCCCAGCCTCCAGCCCCCACCTAGGGCCTGGCCACAGACACGAGCTTCCAACACTGAAAACCGCCAAGCGTCTCCACCAGCGCGGGAGGCCGTATTCAAATACTGCCTCTCTGCGGTCTGCGGCTGGTTCGTGCTCTGCAGGCAGGAAGTGCGGGAGGATTTGCATTACCCTGCAGGGAAGGCTGAGGCCCACGTGGTGCTGACAGCATCAGGGCGCCTCCGCAGGCCTGGCCGGAGGAGGGGGCTGAGGTCCGTGAGTGGGTCCTGCCTGGGGCTGGCAGTCACCAGAAGTTGTGCCAGGCTTGACTTGGGCCTCGCACAGGGACCCTGGGCAGCCGTGACAGCAGCCTGAGCTGGGCATCTTAAAACAACGGCAATTGATTTTCTCATGGTTCTGGAGGCCACCAGTGCTAAGTCCTAAGTCAAGGTGTCGGCAGGGCCAAGCTCTTGAGGGGGATCCTCCCTGCCTCTTCCAGCTTCGGGGCTCCAGGTGTCCCTTGGCCTGTGGCTGCATCCCCCAACCCCTGCCTCCACCTCCCCTGTGTCTTTCCCTGCTCATCTGTCTCTATGTCCAAATGTCCCCTTTTTATATCAGAACCTGGGAATCAGGGTTCCCCCTGCTCCAACATGGCCTCATCTTTACTTACATCTTAATCACATCTGCAACGGGCCTGTTTCCAAAGGTCGCATTCCCACGTACTGGGGTTTGGGGCTTGGACATATCTGTCTGGGGATGCAGTAACTGTGCTGGCTCCACAGGCCTAATGGGGAAGGCCTTGGCCTTAGCCTCTGCCCCAAAGCCAGCCCCCACCAGGGGTCCCAGGACATACTCCCTCTCGTGCCTGAAGGTCCCCTCAACTCCTATGTCCCCTCCTGAGGTCACAGGTGGGCCCCTTTCTAGGAAATGAAAGGTTTTACAGAACGGTCCACTATCTTCTCACAAAGGGCCTTCTGTGGTGGGCACAGCCCAGAGTGCCTGGGCATAGGGTGGGCACAGGATAACAAAGGGACAGTTCTGTGGGATCAGGAGCTGCCAGGTAGCCCCAGGTTGGGGAGGGTAGTGTGACTGGGGGCCCAGGGAGACCTCTGCCTGGTGGCCTGTGACCTGGCGCATGGTTCCAGGAGGGCAGACAGCGGAGCAGGTGCCCTCTGCCTGCCAGGGCTTGTCCTCAGACACTCAGCTTCCAATATTGAGTTTTCAGACAAGCAATCGGAAGGAGGTGGGGCCAAGCCAGGCCGAGATCAGCCAGACTGGGGCGGCTGAGAGATGAGGCCGTGGGCAGGGATGGAGCCAGGACACTGAGGGGACAGCCCCGATCCTTGGATCCCTGCCACATAGAGAGGGGCCGGGATGCCCGACCTCACCGGGCAGCTGGGAGACGTGAGCCCCGTGAGGGTTGAGGTGCACGAGGCCTCTTCTCCCCTGATCTGAGAGCGCTGAGAGAAGAGCTCTGCCGCTGATGCTGTGTGGGCCTGGGTGAGGCCTCCCCTCTGTGTGTCCTGGACCTCCTGGGCAAGGAAGGTGGTCCCTTGTCCACACCGCCTCCTGCACCTGAGCTGAGGGCACCTGCCTCACCTTCTCACCTCTGCTCAGGTGCACCCAGGGGCTCTGCATCCCTGTCCTGGGAGTGAGTGGGCTGTGTGGCCAGGGGGCTGCAAGGCCTCTGCTGAGTCTTCCAGAGTTTCCAGGTCATCCCCGCAAAAGGCCTCTGGAGAATCGTCTGCAGGTGTGGCTGACCTGAGGTGCCCAGAGTGGGGTGAGTAGAGGAACCAGGAGCCAGTGGCAGAGCCCCACACATCCCATCCTCACCTGGAAAGGAGCTTGTTTGGGGCGGTGCTACAGCAAGAGACAGAGCTGCAGGGGGTCGCTGGGCAGGGCCCGTCTGGAGAGAAGATCCCTGGGGCAGAGATGCCTGGGGCAGTCCCCAGGTCTCCTTGTGCATGTCGGCTGGAGAGGGGCTTCCTAGGGGAAGGCAGCACCCACCCCCTGAGGGGAGGGAGGCGGGGATGGGCATTCCCAGCCCTCAAGGGCCGGGGTATCCCTGCATCTCTAGAGGCCGTCATGCAGGATGTCCAAGGCCCCCGTACCGGAAGCCCCGGGGATGCTGAAGACCGGCAGGGGCTAGGCTTGCGCAGGGGCGAGGTCGACTTTGGAGGGTCTGGGAAGAAGCGAGGCAAGGTAGGGGCAGTCCCCAGGCCTCGGGCGATGTCTGTGTTGACCTGGAACCCATGAGCCCCCATTTCCTTCCCTGGAAGCTGAGTGCCAGGGTCCTCCCCACCCCTGGGGTCTGCTCCCCGGGGGCCATATTCAGACCCCCAGACAAGCAGAGTTCCAGAGCTGGAAGGAGTGGCTCTGGCCAGCCTCCTACCTCCCTGCGATAACCGGGACCCCTGAGGTCCCCCCGAGAGATTCAGAGGTGCAAGGTTAGGTGCATCCAAGGCCCCACCTCTGACCAGTGCCCTCAGCTCACTGAGGAGGATGCCAGCCCAGAGAGGGGTCAGGACTCTTCAGGTCACACGGCAGGTCAAAGGAGGACTGGCTCTGTCCCAAAAGGGGTATTGGGGGCCACTCTTCTCCTGCTACCTGCCACCAGGAACCAGCACCTCCCCAGTGCCCCCTGTGTCCAGCCCCCTTGATGCCCAGAACCTCCCCAGTGCCCAGTGTCCCCTCGTGTCCAGCCCCCTTGATGCCCAACACCTCCCTAGTGCTGAGTGCCCCCCATGTCCAGCCCACAAATGCTCAGCACCTCCTCAGTGCCTCCTGTGTCCAGCCCACCCCAATGCCCAGCAGTTCCCGTGCCCCGTGCCCCGAAAGCCCTGAGCTGCAGCCCCCGCCTTGCAGTTTGTACGGGTGCTGAGCGGAGTGGCCCCGTCTGTGCTCTTTGACCTGATGCTTGCTGAGTGGCACCTGCCAGCCCCCAACCTGGTGGTGTCCCTTGTGGGCGAGGAGCAGCCTTTCGCCATGAAGTCCTGGCTGCGGGACGTACTGCGCAAGGGGCTGGTGAAGGTGGCTCAGAGCACAGGTGAGTCCCCACCCCTCACGGCAGCCCGAGGCCCTGACTCTCCACCCCACCCGGCACGGGCAGCGCTCCCACCCCACACAGCAGCCCGAGGCCCTGACTCTCTGGACCATCAGGAGAACATTTCCCGAAACTGCCCACCTGTCCTCTGCAGTACCCACAGGTGCAGCAGTGCCTATGTACTGGACCAGGGCCTCCCCGAGCTGGGCCTGGCCCTTCCTTAGAGCTGCCCCCTCCACTACGAGATGTCCCTGCTCCCACATACCTGGGACCAAAGCACCCCAGTGTATACAGGGTGGGACCCCCTGGGGAGGCAGTCGGGCCAGCCAGCTGTAGGGGCCAGAGTCCAATGACTGGGCTCTTTTTTGAGGCAGCTTGGCCTATGCAACACCCTGGAGAAGGGCCTGAGGTTTCAGGGACCCTCACTAAAGAAATGACTGTGGCAAACTCAAAGAGATCTTCCAGCCAGACATGGCCGAGGGCTTTGTAAAAGTTTGGGAAAACATCCTGGGATTCTGGCCCAGCAGAGGCAGCTGGACAGAGCTGTGTCGGATTTGTCCCGGAGGGACCCCAGAGGAAGGACTGGGCCCCAGCATGTGTGCTCCAGGTGGGGTGGGGGTGCCACTTCACAGGTTCTGGGCCCAGCCAGTCCCACTGCTGCCCAGTCCCCAGTCCTTGGGTGGCTGTCTTGCCCTCTCTGGGCCTCGACTTCCCCACCCCGCCTTGAGGTATTCCCCAGCACCCACCACTGGCTCCCAGGTAACTGGCTGCTGATTGGGCCTAGGTGTTAGGGCGTGGGGCCAACTAGGAAAGACCTGGGCGGTGCAGCACAGTGAGCCCCTCCTCCGTCCCCACAGGAGCCTGGATCCTGACCAGTGCCCTCCACGTGGGCCTGGCCCGGCATATCGGGCAGGCCGTGCGCGACCACTCGCTGGCCAGCACATCCACCAAGGCCCGTGTGGTTGCCGTCGGCATGGCCTCTCTGGGCCGCGTCCTGCACCGCCGCATTCTGGAGGAGGCCCAGGTGCACATCCAGCTCCCAGCACCACGACTGCTGGGGGCCTGGAGGCAGGGGCTCAGAAGGGTTTGGGCAGCAGGCAGAGAGCTCTGGGAGGACAGGATTCGGGCTGGAGGAGGAGCAGGGATCGGACAGAGCAAGCACGTGGCCGGCAGGTGGCAGTACCGCATAGGGAACGGCCAGTGTAGAACGTGGCGAGGTCCCTCGCCTCCTCCTATACCACGTGGGCCCAGGCCCCAAGCCCTGTCCAAGCCTGGACAAGCAACTTCCGTCCCCCATGCTGGGGTCTGTCTAAGGCACTGCCGAGGGAGGCCCAGGCTGCCCCTGGTGGATGTCTGGACACCAGCCCTAGAGTCGGGAAGGAGGAGCTTCCGGCAGCCCCGGCTGTCTCCATGGCTCTGTCTAAAAGAACCTGCTCCCCACCGCCCCTGCCCCTGACTGTCGAAGGAGGGTCCCCGGGCCCCAGCTGTTGGTCCCTCCTTTTGTCTGAAGGGTGGGGAAACCAAGGCTCAGGCAGAAGCCTTGTGCAGGGTCCCATAGTGTAGTGTGTATGGCCTGGCAGGGAGGATCCCGCAGCGGGACCCAGCCCAAGCTGCCTCCCGAGGGCTCAGCCTCGTCTCCCTGATGGGCACAGGAGGATATTCCTGTCCACTACCCCGAGGATGACGGCAGCAGCCAGGGGCCTCTCTGTTCGCTGGACAGCAACCTCTCCCACTTCATCCTGGTGGAGCCAGGCCCCCCGGGGAAGGGCGATGGGCTGACGGAGCTGCGGCTCAGGCTGGAGAAGCACATCTCGGAGCAGAGGACAGGCTACGGGGGTGAGGCCCGCCCCAGCCACCCAGGAA
Organism: Papio anubis; assembly: GCF_008728515.1. NCBI lineage: Eukaryota > Metazoa > Chordata > Mammalia > Primates > Cercopithecidae > Papio > Papio anubis. Next base: position 121,466,478 of record NC_044987.1, read on the forward strand.
AGCCGCCGGCGGCCAACTGCCTTGGGACCCAGTGGGGATCCAGGGACCCGCCTATGGGAGGGTGGGGGTGACCGCCAGGGAGAAGGAGGAGGGCTTCCCAGGCAGAACGCAGCCAGCATGGCTGGGCACCGAGACCTGGGCCGTGGGGGCCTGGGAGGAGGAGCTGTCTGGGCAGGGCGGTGCAGGAGGCACAGCTGGATAGAGTGGGTCTGGCTGGGCAGTGACATTCCCACCAGAGCAGGTGGAGTTCTGTTTTCACTGGGCCTTGCCGTGGTCAGAGGCTCTGGGGCGTGAGTTGAAAGAGGGCTACTTCCTGCCACCAGGCATGAGGTACGCTGCCACCAGAGGGCAGCGTCACCCGAGAAATGGGCACCTCTGGCCAGTCGCACTTTCAAAAGCTGGACTTACTAAGAAAATGCTAGTGTGTAAATAATATTCATAAACAAAGCATATAATTATTTATAACGTCTATGAACAATATACAATATTTAGAAACAAAAAATGGTTTTTTGTGGGCAGTTTTTGGGTGGGCAGTTTCGGGAAATGTTCTCCAGATGGCCCAGAGAGTCAGGGCGTCGGGCTGCCGTGTGGGGTGGGAGCGCTGCCCGTGCCGGGTGGGGTGGAGAGTCAGGGCCTCGGGCTGCCGTAATTTCTTGGCAAGGCCAACTGAGCCTTTTTTTTTTTTTTTTTTTTTTTTTTTCTGGTAGAATCTCACTCAGTCCCCCAGGCTGGAGTGCAGTGGTGCAATCTCAGCTCACTGCAGCCTCCACCTACCGGGTTCCAGCAATTCTTCTGCCTCAGCCTCCTGGGTAGCTGGGATCATAGGCATGTGCCACCATGCCTGGCTTTTTTTTTTTTTTTTTTTAAGTAGAGATGGGGTTGCACCATGTTGGCCAGGCTGGACTTGAACTCCTGACCTCAGGTGATCCGCCTGCTTTGGCCTCCCAAAGTGCTGAGATTACAGGCGGGAGCCACTGTGCCTGGCCAACTGAGCACTCTTTAGAAATGAAAACACGAAATCTCATCAAACTCTGGGGACACAGGCAGAGGGTCCTGCTCTGCTCTGCGGAAGCCCTGCTGGCCCGGGCACCGTTTGGCCAGGTCTGGTTTATCCTCGAGATTCAATCAGGAGGCACCTTTCAAAGTCAGGGCCCGCCTGGGAGCCCAGTTCCCTGTGGGTGATTCTAAGGCACCTCCAGTCAATTCGCTCCCTCACAGAAGACGAGGGCAGGTCCAGGACTCTCTGGGGGCTTCACATGTAGAAGTCTCATTTGCAGCTTCTGTTTGGGGGAGAAACCTGAAGACTCCCTCGTGTACCTCTTTAGTTTGCTGAGCGGTCAGGAGCAGCCCGCCCAGCAGAGCTCCCTCGATGGTCGAGATGCTGCCTCTGCCACGCTCAGCATGAGTGTGTGGTGTGGCGGTGCACCTGCAGGGCTGGGGGCTCCGTTTCCTCCATGTCACTTTGTATTTTAACAGCCGTAGGCCAGCTCTTGCCACAAAGTCCGCGTGCTGGGCAGTGGGGGTTAGAACTGGAGCCCCCGGCCCCCGTACGGCAGGGGCTGTAATAGCGGCCTGTGCCACATAGCCCAGACGAAGCCCTCACTTTATTCGGAAGAGCTAGCTTTTGACCAGAAAATGTGGTGGCCTGAGAGCCTGAGATCCGGGTAGTCACCCCAGGCAGAGAGTCCTCAGGCCTCACGGGTACCCTGTCCACAGGCACTGGCAGCATCGAGATCCCTGTCCTCTGCTTGCTGGTCAATGGTGATCCCAGCACCTTGGAGGTAGGGGCCTGGCTGAGGCCCCCTGGCTGGCTGAAGCCTTGTGGAGGGGTTTGGTGGATTCTGGGCACCCCTGGGACGAGGCTGGAAGGGATGAGGGCCCCCCTGACACCTGCAGCCAGATGTCGCCGGGATGATCTGGGCTCCGCTCTCCCCTCCCTCCCCGTCTCAGAGGATCTCCAGGGCCGTGGAGCAGGCTGCCCCGTGGCTGATCCTGGCAGGCTCAGGGGGCATCGCCGATGTGCTCGCTGCCCTGGTGAACCAGCCCCACCTCCTGGTGCCCAGGGTGGCTGAGAAGCAGTTTAAGGAGAAGTTCCCCAGCGAGCATTTCTCTTGGGAGGACATCGTGCGCTGGACCAAGCTGGTATGCGCTTCCCCCTCCCCTGTCCTCCCGACCCTCCTCCCGGGGTGGCGCTGGTCCTCTCGGAGAGCCCCTGCTGATGCAGCCTCCAGCCCACTCCCCCCACCTCAGACTGCCGGGCCCCCCTCCCGCTCTCGCTTCAGGCCCACAGGGAGCAGAGGGATCCAGGCAGCCCCTTGGTCTGCGGGTGGTCCCGGGCCGGGCCCAGTGGGTGGTGGGCACGCAGGCTGCAAGGCTCACCTGGGGACACTGCCTGTGCCTCCGCTGGTGTCGACCACAGCCTGCCCCTGCCCCTGCCCCTGTCCTGGCTGAGGCGGCCCCATCGGGGTTCTGTTCTGGTGCCCAGCTGCAGAACATCACCTCACACCAGCACCTGCTCACCGTGTACGACTTTGAGCAGGAGGGCTCCGAGGAGCTGGACACAGTCATCCTGAAGGCGCTGGTGAAAGGTGAGGGCGGGCAGGGTGGGCACGGCAGGCACCATCAGGCGGCTTCATGCTCGGAGACACTCTGGGGTTTGGCAGCCTGGCCGTTTGGGACGCTCGCCCGCCTGTCCCTTCCCGGGAAAGATGACACGTGATTCATGCATCTCTCTGTATTTGGCAAGTTTTATGACATGTGTTTTTTACCACAGCTTAAAACTATACTTAAAGCTCTCAATTCAGTGGGTTTTTTTTTTTTTAGTAGGGGAGGTTGTTTTTTGTTTGTTTTGGTTTTTGGTTTTTTGAGATGGAGTCTCGCACCGTCGCCCGGGCTGGAGTGCAGTGCTGCGATCTTGGCTCACTGCAACCTCCTCCTCCCGAGTTCAAGCGATTCTCCTGCCTCAACCTTCCAAGTAGCTGGGATTACAGGTGCCCGCCACCACACCCAGATAATTTTTTGTATTTTTAGTAGAGATGGGGTTTCACTATGTTGGCCAGGCTGGTCTCAAACTCCTGACCTCGTGATCTGCCCGCCTGGACCTCCCAAAGTGCTGGGGTTACAGGCGTGAGCCACCACGCTGGCCAATTCAGTGGTTTTTAGTATATTCGCGAGGTGGGGCAACCATCACTGTTATCTAATTCCAGAAGCCTTCATCGCCCCAGAAGGAGCCCATACCCCTTGGCACTCACTCCCCATTTTCCCCCAGCCCCTGGGAACCATCGATCTGCTTCCTGTCTCTATGGATTTGCCGACGGGCGTTTCGTGTCCATGGCTCCCTGCAGGGGCGGGAGGGTTTCACGGTTCATCCGTGTTGCAGCGTATACCATTTCATGCTTCATTCCTTCTGTAAGGCGGAGTCAGGTTCCAGCCTGTGGACAGACTGTGGCTGATGCATCCGTTCACCCGCCGATGGAAAATTTTGATCAGCATTTGATGTGCTTTTTGTTGGAGACAAACACGTGCTGAAGGGCTGGCTGCTGGCAGGCAGACATAGCCCCAGCAGGGAGGGGCGCTGCTGAGCAGGGTCTGGGGACACCTTGAGTGAGGGGCCGCTCTGGGAAGGGTGTCTGGACTGCGGGTAGCTCGGGATTTAGCAACCTCACCAGGACAAGGAGGTCAACGGAGCTCCCCTGTTTAGGAACCTCCCTGTTTAGGAGCTCCCCCACCCCTTCTCATGAGTCTCAGTTTGGTCCCAGCGGCCTGAGAGAAGTACCGTAGTCTTATGGGGCCTACGACTGTGGAGGCTGAGGCTGGCGAGGATGGCGGTCTCCAGCAGATGCACCCGGCCCAGGTGCTGCAGGCCTCCCTCGAGTGACCCTGGTGACCTCACCAAGTCATGGTCAAATGCCCTTGCCCGTGGAGGAAACATGGCCCAGCGTGCTACCCTGACAACATCCAGGAAGTGGCCTCAAGGCCCAGGTGTTAGCTGGGGTACCCCCGTTGCAGCCAAGGAAGGTGCCTCACATGGGAGCAGATGGGCCATGCTGACACAGACCAGGGCAGTGCGCCTTCTCCTGGGGTTTGCACAAAGTCTTATGCCTCCTGCTGGTGCTCAGAAGTGGCACATGTGCCCCCTCAAGTCCCAGCGTGAAGTTCCCGTTTCCGCGTCTCTAGGCAGCCCACCTTCGGGGACCCTGTGCCCCAGCTCTGTCAGGCCCTCAGCTTCACCCTCGCCAGTGCCCGCCTGCTCTGCCCACAGCCTGCAAGAGCCACAGCCAGGAGCCTCAGGACTATCTGGATGAGCTCAAGCTGGCCGTGGCCTGGGACCACGTGGACATCGCCAAGAGTGAGATCTTCAATGGGGACGTGGAGTGGAAGGTGCCTCCCAGTCTGGCCCACCTGCCTCCGCCTCCCCCTCCCTCCCCCTCCCCCTTCCCCTCCCCCTCCCGGCACTGCCCAAGCTGCCTACGCTGCCTGCTTCTGCACCCTGCGGGCTGCTGGGCTGAGCCCATTCTGCCCAACTGTCCTAAAGTCTGGGGCAAGACCAGGCCACACGGTTCCGCCCGGGGTTCTGCCTCGCTCGCTGGCCCAGGCAGAGCCAGCTGGGTGCCAGCTGTCCCCGAAGCCCAAGGGGGTCGTGACACCCTCAGCATTTTCTCACAACTGGCCCCTCTGTGCCCGCCCCAACTCAGGGGGCAGGCTGGGGTGCAGGAGAGCACGAGGGTCTGCGTGACCTGGCCCTGGGGATGGGGTCCCTGTGCTCCCTGCTCTCTCCTTCCTTGGGCCCCCCTCCTCCTGTCTCTCACTCACTCTCTTGCCCCCCTTCCTTTGGGTTTCCATGGCCACCAAGTCCTGTGACCTGGAGGAGGTGATGGTGGACGCCCTGGTCAGCAACAAGCCCGAGTTTGTGCGCCTCTTTGTGGACAACGGCGCGGACGTGGCTGACTTCCTGACGTATGGGCGGCTGCAGCAGCTTTACCGCTCCGTGTCGCCCAAGAGCCTGCTCTTCGACCTGCTGCAGCGGAAGCAGGAGGAGGCCCGGCTGACGCTGGCCGGCCTGGGTGCCCAGCAGGCCCGGGAGCCACCCACGGGGCCACCCGCCTTCTCCCTTCACGAGGTCTCCCGTGTACTCAAGGACTTCCTGCAGGACGCCTGCCGAGGATTCTACCAGGACGGACGGCCAGGGGGCCGCAGGAAGGCGGTGAGCGGGGCTCCAGGGAACGGGGGGGTGAGACAAGGGCCACAGTGGGAGGCCGACGCCCATGTCCTCCAGGAGAAGGGCCCGGCCAAGCAGCCCGCAGGCCAGAAGTGGCTGCTGGACCTGAACCAGAAGAGTGAGAGCCCCTGGCGGGACCTCTTCCTGTGGGCCGTGCTGCAGAACCGCCACGAGATGGCCACCTACTTCTGGGCCATGGTGAGCCGAGGCCGCGGGCCCAGCGTGGGGGCGGGGGAGGGACGGCCTCCTGAGACCGGGTCTCCTAGGGCCAGGAAGGTGTGGCAGCCGCTCTGGCTGCCTGCAAAATCCTCAAAGAGATGTCGCACCTGGAGACGGAGGCCGAGGCGGCCCGAGCCATGCGCGAGGCGAAGTACGAGCAGCTGGCCCTGGGTGAGTGACTGGCCGGGGCCAGGCCCGCGTGTCGGGGGAGGACGTGATAGAGGGTCAGACAAAGGGTCCTGGGCCTCGCCAGGGCCGCTTGTTACCGCTGTGGGGCTCCAGGTACCCTCAGTGGCCTCCTCTGTAGGAGAGGACAGACGGCTCTGCCTGGGGTAGAGGCGGCCCCAGACCCTGAGTGTGGGACCGCTGGGCACGTGGTGAGGAAGATAGAGCCTCACGCCCCAGGCATGCACTGGGCCCTGCCGCGGGACAAGGGACATTCAGGGCGGCGGAGGCCCCCTCATCCTGCTGGGGGAGGGAAAGAGCCAGAGAAGGACAAAGGGTCAGGAAGGGTCCAGAGCAGGCCAGGCGGGGGCAGAAGGCCTGGCTGGGCCCTGGGAGGTGAACACAGGGTGCGGCCACAGACCCCAGGTCTGGGCGGGGGATGGAGGAGGGGCGTTGGGGGCCGGGCATCGGTGTCTTGTCCTAGCGGCCAGGGTCTCCGGGGGCAGACCTCTTCTCTGAGTGCTACAGCAACAGTGAGGACCTCGCCTTCGCCCTGCTGGTGCGCCGGAACCGCTGCTGGAGCAAGACCACCTGCCTGCACCTGGCCACCGAGGCGGACGCCAAGGCCTTCTTTGCCCACGATGGCGTGCAGGTGAGTGCCAGCTGGCCTGGGGGAGAGCTGCCAGGGGGCAGGGCTGGCAGGCGAGCTGGGCCCAGCTTGAGTTGACTTTGCAGCCTGCGGCTGCCGTGTCACTCCCGTCCCCGGCACAGGGGAGCGGGGTGGGGCTTCTGTTCCTGGAAGGCGCTCCCCTGGCTTCCTCCACCAGGCACATTCCTGCCTCTGGGCTCAGCGGAAGTGCCACTTCCTCCTCTCAGTCCTTCCCGACCACCAAGCCCAATCTTTTCCCTAGTGAAGGGCACAGCAGCTCAACCCACACCCCTGCGATGAGCGTCCCGAGGAGCATGTCCCCCACCAGGACAGGGGCTCCGGGAGGGAAGGCTGGGCTGGGCGCCCCTTCAGCTCACGTGGGCCAGGCACCTGGGCATTCCTGGGGCAGGGCATAGCCTGGACGAAGGTGCAGAGGTGGAGCCAACAGTTTTGCCTTCACCTCAGGCCTTCCTGACCAGGATCTGGTGGGGGGACATGGCTGCGGGCACGCCCATTCTGCGGCTGCTAGGAGCCTTCTTCTGCCCCGCCCTCGTCTATACCAACCTCATCACCTTCAGGTGGGTCAGGCCTGTGGGCTGCCTGCTGGCTGGGCCAGGTACCAGTGCATGTGCTGGAACCACAGGGAGGGCCTGGGCCTCGCTGGTGCTGGTGGCAGCCTGACTCTGTAGCCCCCAAGTCCAGACTCCCTGCAGGTCGCACTCCCCACAGTCCTTGCACCCAGTGGGCACTTTGATGGCCAAGCGCCTGGAGCCACGCAGGCGCCTCTGGGAGTCCTTCCTGCAGGCCCTGAGCTCTCCTGTGCTTGCAGTGAGGAAGCCTCCCTGAGGACAGGCCTGGAGGACCTGCAGGAGCTGGACAGCCTGGACATGGAGAAGAGTCTGCTGTACGGCCTGCACAGCCAGTGCGAGGCAGAGGGCCGGGCAGAGTGGAGGGGACCGGTGGGTGGTGGCTGGGAGGCTGGACTGTGGTGGGGCACCCAGCTGGGCGCCAGCCTCACCGCTGCGGCCTTCTCTGCGGCACAGGGTAGAGGAGATGGTGGAGGCGCCGAGGGCTCAGGGTGGCCGAGGCCCGCGTGCTGTCTTCCTGCTCACACGCTGGCGGAAGTTCTGGGGCGCTCCCGTGACTGTGTTCCTGGGGAATGTGGTCATGTACTTCGCCTTCCTCTTCCTGTTCACCTACGTCCTGCTGTTGGACTTCAGGCCGCCCCCCCAGGGACCCTCGGGGCCCGAGGTCACTCTCTACTTCTGGGTCTTTACACTGGTGCTGGAGGAAATCCGGCAGGTAGGTGGCCACACTAGCTTGGGTCCCCTCCACTCTGCAGCTTCAGGTTGGGCAACCTAAGCTGGGTCCTGCCCTCTCGGGGTGGGGCTACCCATCTGTAGAACAAGAACAGCATGGGGCCTCCCACCTTCCCAGTCACCAGTGGCCATGATCCTGGTCAAGGACCCAGCCCTGAGCCCTGCTCCAGACCGAGCCCTGAGCCCTGCTCCAGACTGAGCCTTCATCCCTGCTCCAGACCGAGCCCTGAGCCCTGCTCCAGACTGAGCCTTCATCCCTGCCCCAGACTGAGCATGACCATGGTCTCCTTCGTCAGAGTCTGAACCCTGACCTGTATCACAGACTGAGTCCAGACACTGAATAAACTGATCCCTAGACTCTGGGCACAAAAAGCCCTGACTCCAAGTGAAGACTGACCTCAGCTTCTGTCCCCAGACAGCCCTGGAATAGCTTCAGTGGACCCCCAGTCCCACTGGTAGCCTGGGCCCTGGTCATAGATGGAACCCCGATCCCCATGGCACACTGAACCCTGATCCTTACAGATCTGAGCTTGTCCAGGTAGGGCTGTCCCCAGCGAGGGGGCCTGGACAGCTATCAGTGGACTGCCTACCTCCCTCCCAGGGCTTCTTCACAGATGAGGACACACACCTGCTGAAGAAGTTCACACTGTATGTGGGGGACAACTGGAACAAGTGTGACATGGTGGCCATCTTCCTGTTCATCGTGGGTGTCACCTGCAGGTCTGTGGGGCCCAGAGGCCGTGTGGCCTCAGGGGGGCTTGTGGGCAGGCTTCCAGATGAAGCCACTCAGGTCGGGCGTGGTGGTGGCACCTGTGGTCCCAGCTACTCAGGAGGCTGAGGTGGGTGGGTCACTTGAGCCAGGGAATTTGAGGCTGCAGCAAGCTGTGATCACGACACTGCACTCCGGCCTGGGTGACAGAGCAAGACCCTGTCTGCTAAAAATAAATAAACAAAAGATGAAGCCACTCAGGGCCTCAGGAGTCCTGGCCTGGCCCTGGCCCTGGCCCTGCCCACACCCAGCATGCTGTGTGCCCCTGGGGAAGGCTCTGCCCCTCTCTGGGCCCCGCGGCCGCATCAGCCTGCCACCCTCCAGGATGCTGCCCTTGGCGTTTGAGGCTGGCCGCACAGTCCTCGCCATGGACTTCATGGTGTTCACGCTGCGGCTGATCCACATCTTTGCCATACACAAGCAGCTGGGCCCCAAGATCATCGTGGTGGAGCGCATGGTGAGCCCTGGGCCTGGCCCTGGAGGGACAGACAGCCCCTGCCTGGGCCCCTGGCTGGCCGCTGATGCCCCTCTTTCTGCCCCACCCTGTGAAGATGAAGGACGTCTTCTTCTTCCTCTTCTTTCTGAGCGTGTGGCTCGTGGCCTACGGCGTCACCACCCAGGCGCTGCTGCACCCCCATGACGGCCGCCTGGAGTGGATCTTCCGCCGGGTGCTCTACCGGCCTTACCTGCAGATCTTCGGGCAGATCCCACTGGACGAGATCGATGGTTTGCACACAGCCAGCGGGGGCGGGGCGGGGAGCAAGTGGAGCCCTGTGTGCACAAGCCCTGGGCACGAGTCTCTCCAGAGGGGTCTGCTGGGGCCAGGGAGACCCTAGCCTGGGGCAGAGATTGGAAAAGTGGCTGAGGCCTGGTCCCCAGGCCCCCCACACCCCAAAGGGCCAGGCCTGGTTCCCGAGGCAGAGGCAGCTCCAGTCACGGAGCCCCGACCTGGGGCCTTGGGCTGGGAAGGAGACACAAGGAGACCCCAAGGCAGCCAGGACTGGCCTCCTGCTTGGGAAGGCCAAGCGTCAAGTCTTGCTCTGGCGGTGGTCTATCGGGGGCGAAGGGATGGGCAGTCACTAAGGGCACGGATTGGGCCCAAAGGCTGTCCCAGCTATGGTCCAGGGTCTGGGCCCTCTGGCTCTCCTCACGGCCCCTGGCCTCTGCCCTTCTCCCACAGGGCCCTGCTTGACCTAGGTGCCCCATCACCCACCCACCCACCAGAGCCCTTATGCCGTCCTTCCACCATGCGGCCACTCCTAAAGGCACCCTGGCTGCTCCTGGGGACCCACCCCAACGTGTGTGTGGCCTGTCCGTGCCTGTGGGTGTCCCCAGGCCGACCCCTGTAGCTGGCTGGGGCTGGTGGAGGCTCTGGAAACTTTTTCATAAGCCAGTGCAGTGGGGAGGGTGGGGTGGGGGGACAGAGCCGCTTGGCCATGGGGGCCTCTGTGCTGATGGGTTGGTGGGAAGCTCAGGGACGGGGAAGCTCAGGGATGGGGCAGGGACCTGTGCAGTCCCCTGGGATGGCTGGGACTCAGTGAGGAGCCCCGACCTGGGAGGGGACGCACACCTCTGGGAAGGTGGGCCAGCAGCCAGCCAGCCCCTGGGGCCCTCGAGGGGTGCCGTATGCTTGGAGATCCAGCAGAGAAGGTGCTGGAAACATTGTTCAGGCGGTGTCAGGCGGCTGGGGCTGCCCAGCATGGGGCAGTCATGGCACAACGTGCTGCCCAGGCCTGACCCTGACCTCTGTGGAGTGGCGCTCAGGATCTGCGATAAATATTTGTTGATGGGATGACGGCCAGACCGGAGCAAACACAGGCCTCCGGGACAGGCGTGGGCGACGCCGTGATGGAAATCGCCTCTCCCAGCGCGGCTCATTTCCTTGGGCTGTTTTCTTAGCCCCCGCAGCCCCTGCTGACATTTTGGTGTTTGCTCATCACAGGCATTCATTTTCCAGGCCATTAGTTTAACCAGACCCTGCCTGCCTGCGACCCCACCTCGCCCTCACCATATGGTCTCCAACACTGCCCTGTCCGCAGGGCCCCTCGGGGCAGGAGGAGCTCTAGACAGGCGCCTCCAGCCGGGGCAGGGTTGGGGGTCCCCCCTTTCTTGAGTGGCTGCCTCTCTGGCGGGCCAGTCCCAGACACCCGTATGGGGAGACAGGCCTGGCCATGGCCTCCTTGTCGATGGGAGAAGGCGGGAAACAGACTCCCGAGGAGCCTGCTCCGAGTGCTGCCCCAGGGAGGTCTGCGGTGCTGCTGGGATCTCTCAGGGAGGTCTGCGGTGCTGCTGGGATCTCAGAACCCTGTGCTGAAACGCCTACAACAGGGCCAGCCCCGGCCGCACACTGAGTCTCAGATGTGTCACTTCCCCTCTCTGAGCTGCAATTCCTTGGGGTCAGTTCAGCTGCCAAGCAAATGTCTGGGCCCTTCAGGCTGGACCCAGCCACTCACTGTGAGCCCCTCTGCTGCTGGGCAGAGAGTCACTCACACATGCTGGGCAGAGAGTCACTCACTCACACACGCTGGGCTGCTGGGCAGAGAGTCACTCACACACACACGCTGGGCTGCTGGGCAGAGAGTCACTCACACACGCTGGGCTGAGAGGGAGACTGAGGCTCAGATAGTTTCTGCATAGCCTGCAGGTCTCCTCAGAGCCCAGGACAGCCCCCTGCCCCACTCTGCACTCGTGCCAAGCTGGAGCTGGGGTTGAGCTGTGGTGATGAGCTTGTTCTCTGGGGCTCCAGGCCCCAGGGACAATTTAATTTCCAGCCCGGCCTGGTGGCGCCTTCCCAAATCACAGAGTCGGGGAGGGTGTGGGGGTCTCATTCCTCAGAGCTGCTTTTATCAGACAGATTTACGGCTTCACAAACAGGCTCTCCAGGCTGGCCCTGGCCCGCTCCTCCAGAGTGCAGGGACAAGAGGGGTCATCAGTCTGCCCAGGAACAGATTCATGGGCTGGAGGTGGCCAGGGCGGGCAGAGGAGGGGCAGGCCTGGGGTGGGAGCGTGGGGAGGGCTGGTGCTCACTGGCTGCCAGTGCACACACAAACACTCAATAACTCACACACGGGCCAATGTGTCACAATAACTCACTCGGGAGAAACAAGGCAGGAATTCACCCCAGGAAGGAGAACGGACCCCTCCAGCTCAGGACCCAGGCACAGAGGCAGGAACCTGGGAACAGGGAGACCCCCAGAACCCACCACAGGGCAACCTGTAGCTGGCAGGCACCAAGACACACTTGAATGTGCCTGTGTGTGTGCCAGTGTGTTCACACAGACTCACACATGAGCATGTGTGCCAGGCACATCCAAACACATGTACAGGCTCACACAGACACAACCTAGCGTGCAGGCTGGGGAGGGAGGAGAGAGCGGAGCTCCCATTAGGATATGGAGGGGATATGTGGTCCCGGATGGCCGGAGCATGCTCTGGCCTCTGGCTGGGACCCTGAGTACCCTGACTCTCACTGTGGCTCCCTCCTCCCTCCTCCTGCCCTGCAGGCTGGGGTGGGGTGGGGGTCCAAGGCTGAGCCCTGCAATGGAGAAGCCGGTGTGAGGTTCTGGTTTTAAGGGACTGGAGTGAGATCTGCTGCCCCTCCAGGGTATCCCTGCCCAGGGCCGAGGGAGCTCAGCCTGCCAGCTCCCAGAGTGCACTGCCTGAAGAATGTTCTTGACTTGAGTGGCCCAGTGTGGGATCAGTGCCCTCAGGGCTTGCAGCGAGCCCTGTCTGGAGCCTGCTGGCACAATACAGTTTGGAAAGGTGGCGGAATTACTGCCCAGCTTGGAGTATGATCACAGGGGTTAGTGCTGTAACGGCTCTGAGACGTCCTACAGTAAGGACCCCATCTCCCTTTCCTCAGCAGCTTCCCCAAACCTTCAACAGCAGAGGCTTTTTTGGGATGAGGGGTGGAGGTTTTAACACACGCAACAACCGGCAGAAACCTGTGTCCCGTGACCCCTCTGTCCCCCACCTTCCATCCCTCCAGGGGTCTTGGCTCTACCTCCAGGGCCTGTGGCCCTGGCTGACTCCAGTCCCTGGTGGAAGCCCAGCAGACATGGCAGAGGGGGCCCAGGGTGGGGCTCACCACCTGTCTGGTTCTGGTTTGCTGTGATGGGGGTTTCGGTGCTAAAACCTAGGCCATCCTGGGTGAACTGGGACAGTGGGTCACCTAACTAGCACCTGTGTCCCCTGGGTTCAACACTGAGACTAAGCTCTCTACCTCAGGGCGTTTGCCTGAGGCCGCCCTTGTGGCTGCCCCTGGTCTGGTCCCCACGGTGTTCCCCACGGCACCCTTGCCTTCCAGAAGCCCGTGTGAACTGCTCCACCCACCCACTGCTGCTGGAGGACTCGCCATCCTGCCCCAGCCTCTACGCCAACTGGCTGGTCATCCTCCTGCTGGTCACCTTCCTGTTGGTCACCAACGTGCTGCTCATGAACCTGCTTATCGCCATGTTCAGGTGACTCCAACCAACCCCCGGAGGAGAGCGCCCTGGAGCGGAGGGAGCAGAGGGTCATTCCCCAACACCGCCTCCTTCACGGTCCACCTGCTGCGCCACAGAGGGTGGGGCTTGGTGCCCCAGGGCAGATAGGAGGCGGCACAGCCTGGACTGCGGGGCTTTGCCTGCCCAAGACCTCGAACTCTGTGGGCCGCCCTCCTGGTCCCAGGAAGCAGGGCCTGGGTCTTTGGGGGATGGGTGCTGTGGCGAGAACTCTGGGCTTGTCCAGGAGAGCAGAGCGGACAGGGGAAGACCCAAGGAGAGCGCAGAAGCAGTGCTGGGCCTCGGCCCCTCGTGACACACCCCACAGGCAACGCAGACGCAGTGCTGGGCCTCGGTTTCAAAAAGGGCTCCCCAACAGCAATCAGGGTACAGGTGGGATGCGTCCCCCAGGTGGGCGTGGGGAGCCGGTAGGTGACGGCTCGGCTGTGCCCCTGCAGCTACACGTTCCAGGTGGTGCAGGGCAACGCAGACATGTTCTGGAAGTTCCAGCGCTACAACCTGATTGTGGAGTACCACGAGCGCCCCGCCCTGGCCCCGCCCTTCATCCTGCTCAGCCACCTGAGCCTGGCCCTCCGCAGGGTCTTCAAGAAGGAGGCCGAGCACAAGCGGGAGCACCTGGGTGAGGCCGGGGCGGTGGGTCCCAGGGCGGGGCTGTGCGCTGGAGGCGGGTCTGGAGAGACCTGGGCCCCTCCTCAGCGCCGTGGGTCCTCGGCTGGGCTCTGTGCAGGCTGGCACCGCTGAGCCCGTCCCCCTGCAGCTTGGCCGTCCCTGCACAGGGTTGTTCTCGCCCTCCATCCCCTGGCTGGACCCCACTCACTCCTGCCGGGCCTACCTCGCCCCGGGACCAGGCCTGGGCTCTGCCACTGAGGCCCACGTGCTCTAGGAACGCTGACTGCCGCCCCGCTTTCCCAGAGAGAGACCTGCCAGACCCCCTGGACCAGAAGGTCGTCACTTGGGAGACAGTGCAGAAGGAGAGCTTCCTGAGCAAGATGGAGAAGCGGAAGAGGGACAGCGAGGGGGAGGTGCTGCGGAAAACCGCCAACAGGTGCGGGGGCCCGTCCTGATCACTGGTGGGTGTCGGGCTGCCTTTAAGCGGGGATGTGCCCTTGGCGTCAGTGACAGAGGATCTGAGCTGGGGAGCCGAAGCTGAACGGGTAGGGGCAGGCCCTTGGCCAAGCCCAAGGGCCTCGCTTTCCAGCCTGACCTGTGCAGGACCCTGCTGGGATGCCCGGCCAGGCGAAAAGGAGCGTGCACAGTGGCCGTGGCGCCCTCCCTGCTGTGGTCCCAGGAGTGGGGCTCCCCACCCCGGCTTCCCTCCAGCCCTGGCTGCAGGGGCCTGTTCCCGACGGCCTGCCCTGTACTGTCTTGCTGGGTGGTGTGCCCAGGCAGGGACGGCACCCCAGCCCTACCAGGAAGGCACAGAGCGCTCTGTACCTGTGCCAGGTGCACTTTGAGGGGTCCTGGTGCCACCAGATCTGGGCATGAGGGGGGAAGGGAAAGGGCCAGGGCACCCAGACTCGGGCACACAGGGAGGCCTGAGGGGATGGGGAGGCTCCCCACACGCGGAGTGCTGCGTGGCCATCCACAGCTACCCGCCTGCTCCTGCCGCAGAGTGGACTTCGTTGCCAAGTACCTCGGGGGGCTGAGGGAGCAAGAAAAACGCATCAAGCATCTGGAGTCACAGGCAAGCGAGCCCCGGAGTTCCTCTCCCTGACGGGAGGCGGGTGGCCGCGTGGGGCCACTGGGACCTGCCCACAGCCCTGCCCGGTCGTTCACAGAAATGAGCCAGACCAGAGCCAGGACAGGAGCACCCCAGTGGGTGGAGGAAGGTCCTGGGGAAGGGGGCCGTCCCCACCTGTGCCTGCTCCCACCCTGCCACTTAAGAGGCCACAGCCTTAAATGAGGGTGTCACATTCACAACCCCTCGCGTTTCACTCTACATGCCTCACGGGAGCCTCACCCACCCCTGCCTTTGAGTGGCAGCTCCCAGAGGGAGGAGTCCCGGGGCAGCGGGGCCCTGGCAGGAGAGGGGAGATGGGGAGGTTGCCTGTCCCCTGCTGTCCTGAGAGCCCTGGAGCTTCCCAGACATGTTTCCCTTCTCCAGATCAACTATTGCTCGGCGCTCGTGTCCTCTGTGGCTGACATGCTGGCCCAGGGTGGCAGCCCCTGGAGTAAGCCTGTTTGGGGAGCGTGGGATGAGGGTGGGCATGGGCACCCACCCTGCAGCAGCTGGTGGGAGCAGGTGGGGGGCCGTAGGCTGTGCTGTGTACTCTGCCTTCCCTGCCTGGCCTGGGAGTCTCAGGAGGCCTTGGCTGGACACGGTTCTTCAGGGCAGTGTGGGAACCCTCTGATGGAGCCCCGGCCTCGGCCAGGGTCAAATGTGGTTCACTCAGACTCCTGAGGCTCTGCTTGGCACAGGCCCTACCGGGCTGTCCTGCTCAGGGGGCAAAAGGGCCCCTCAGCCTCACGGGAGTTGCTTTCCTAGTCCCAGGAGTGCAGGCGGAGGCCTGGTTGTCTCTGGGCTCCCCATCTTCCCCAGGCTGGCCTGTGGGGACTCACTCTGGGAGTCATGGCATCCTGGCCCTTGCCTCTGAGCCAGCTACCTCTCCCCTTCCTGGGCCTGCCCTGCTGGCTCCCACCGCTCAGGGGGGCCTTCCTTCCCAGCAGGCTCTCGACACTGTGGCGGGGGAAGCCGGCTGGTGGCCTCTGACCACAGAGGGGGTTTAGATGGCCAGGAACAACCCGGGGCTGGCCAGCCTTCCTCGGACACCTAAGCTGCTTGGCCTGCCATATGTGGGGCCACCTCACCTCAGCAGGCCACCCTGGGTCTTGTGCACTGACCTTTGCCGACCTCCAGCGGAACCCCCAGGGGGCAGCAGACCCCCCAGCAGACAATGGCCCTCCTGGTGCCTCACCAGACCCTCACCCAAAGGAACCGCTCCTTGTCCCTCCCGGCCTCCCTGGGGGCACCGCAGTGTCATGGGGCTGTCTACCCTGACAGGCACAACTCCCCGGGCAGAAAACGTGCCCCACCGTAACCCTACCTGGAAACTGACCAGCCTGCACCACAGAGAAGCTGGCCCTGCGGTGCGATGGGGGAGCACCCCCATCCAGACTGAGCAGCTGCTGTGGGATCCGCACCCACCCCTGCCCTGACTTGTGTTGCCTGACAAGAGACTCATCTTTTTTTGAAACACTACTGGTTAGAATTTCTGCCACTTAAGACCCAAAAGGTCCTTTGGGGCTCAGGTGATTGGCTCCTGGAAGACAGGGCTGGGCACCCACGGCGTCTGTCAGCTGTCCCCCCAACACCCAGTGGCCAGTACAGCACACGCTGGTGTTTATGGCGCTAGGACACAGCCCCTGTTGGTGCCAGTGGCTGCTTTATCTCCAGTGGAGCCTGGAAAACACCCAGATAAAACTGGACCCCTGGCTCAGTCAAACACCTGCCCAAGCCCCCCAACTGCCCACTCACACCCCAGCCTTCTCTGTCCAGACCCATTTTGTCATCTCCCTGTCGCCTCCCAAGCTGTGGTCCGCACTAGGCCTGGGGCTGATGGCATCCTGTGGGCTTTGGTTGGGGGATGGCAGATTCTGGACCCACTCAGGCCCATTGAGGGTACTCGCTGGACACCTGCCACTGAGCCACAAGCCCTAGAGGAGGCCTGGGGTTGCCAACTCTTGCTGTCACCTGGGTGATCTGCTGTTAAGGGATGCAGGTGTCAGCCACCCTTGAGTGGTCCAGCACTGTCAGGTGTGGGGACCTCTTGCTGCCGACAGACCCCTTTGAGTAAGCAGGGCCCAAATATACAAAAAGTCTGAGAAAGACCCAAAACCTTTATTGTCTCCATCAGGAAGCCAGTGCTTCCAGCCCACACCCCACACCCCAGGAGCCTCAGCAGGTCTCTGCTCGGGAGGACGCCGCCTAGAGCTGCAGCCAGGGCCTCCAGTGCCACCTACAGGCAGCCTGCAGGCTTCCTCCCACTCCAGCTGGGCAGTGGCCAGGCTGCCCCTTGACCAGCCCCACTAGGAAGGCAGCAGGATGGCAGTGGCCAGTGTGGTCAGGCTGGGCCATCTCCCTCTCAGACCTCAGCACCTGGGTCCTCAGGGCTGCTGCCCTTGTTCCGGAAGTGGTCTCGACTCCGCTTCCTGCTGCCATGGAAGCCAACAGTCTCCACCGGCGGGAGACCTGTCACAGACCCACTGTGGACAGGCCCTGACAGTGCCTCCACCTCCTGCAGGCCCCCATGGGGGCTGCCCCACTCCTCGGCCTCTGGGCTCCCGGGCCCGGCCAGATGGGCCAGCTCCACAGGGCCCTCGCCCCTGTCTGTGGCAGGGTTCCCAAGGCCACCCCTGCCCGGCTCTCCCACCTTCCCCAGGACCCTCTTCCTCTCGTGTCTGGCCTCGACCCCTCGGACTGGTTTGGTGAAGACGACCCTCCCCTCCCCACAGCTGGAGGGGTCCTGGTTGAAGGAGGACACGCAGTCAGTGGGGGCAGCCAGGCTCTGGGAGCCCAGGAAGGCCAGGGCGGCGGCCTGATTGCTCTGCTCGCTGACCTCGGTCACATCTTCTAGGCTGTACTTGGTCCAGCGCTCAGGGTGTGCCACGTAGTCAGGGACCGGAGGCACCCTTGGGGAGGCAGGGCTCCGATGGGCCCTGCCCAGGCCTTCCACTGGAGACCGGCCTGAGGGCGCTAGGGGCTGCTTGAAGCCTCCATTGTCACTCATGCTCGTGTGGGCCACAGAGGATGGAGCTCTCCTGGCCGCTCCCTCCAGGCAGTCAAAGATGTCACGGCTGCGCTGGGAGAAGGTGGAGCTCATGCCTCTCAGATGGAATGGCTGCACCGTGGCCGGGAGGAGGCCTGACGGGGGTGAGGGGGGTTCATCAGGACCTGAATCCTCCTCCCCAGGCAGCCCCATCGGGGACAGTGCTTCCACTTCGGCACCACCGGGCAAGCTGAGGTCAGAGTCCGAGTCACTGAGGGAGACTGTGTCGGAAGGCAGCGTGTCATACTCCGTCCCGTGCTCGCCCTCCACGCTGGGGGACGGCTCACCTGTCCCTGCATCAGCCATGGGTCCCCAGGGCCACGCCACACCTAAACCAAAACGGCCCAGGAAGTTTGTCTCTCAGGAGGAACAGTATTGAGAATGAGTTCCCCCTGCAGATCCACTGCCCCTGGATAAGTAAAGAATCAACTGACAGAACTGTCCCACACAGGGTGGAGTCCCGCCTCCCCCTCCAAGCCCTCCTCTCACCTCTCTTGGCTGCTGGGTGCCAGTGATTGACACTGGAGAGTGACTGGACAGCCAAGTGGGCCAGGTGAACGGAGCCCTGATGAAGGTCCTCAGTGGCACAGGCGTGGTCGTCTCAGGCCTGGGAGTGCCCCAGCATTGCCGCTGTTCAGCTGCTCAACTGCAGGTGGGTGGGGTGGGGGAGAGGACCAACTTCAGACCAGAGCACACATGTGTGAAACAGGTTATGTCCAGTGCCAGCCCATTGTCACCCCTCAAGGTGCCAGGCAGGACCGACTTAAGTCTGGGTTTTCAGAGCCCCTGACAGGCTAGGACTCAGGGTAGGGACTTTTG
Source organism: Papio anubis (assembly GCF_008728515.1). NCBI lineage: Eukaryota > Metazoa > Chordata > Mammalia > Primates > Cercopithecidae > Papio > Papio anubis. The sequence goes on from NC_044987.1 coordinate 121,484,904, forward strand.
ACTCGTTACCTCATTTAATCGTGCCAACCCTCTGCAGGCAAGCTTGGAGCTACTAAGCGATTTTAGTAGTAAGCAGCCACCCAGGGCTTAAACCCAGGGCTGAGATCAGGCAGGAGGGCCACTTATAAGCTGCTTGCTGTGCAGGGTGAGCAGTTGGTACTCCACAAAGAGCCGGCACCTTCCTGATCCACGGGGAAAAGGTTTGCTCCTATTTGCTGGAAGATCCCCGGGAGCTCCCAAGGAATCTGCAGCCAAGCCCCTGGCATCTGAGGGTCAAGCTCTCAGGAAAGTGGGGTGTCGACCATCACCTTGAGCAGCCCTGCTAGGCAGAGGCAAATCCCCGCAGCTCCTGGAGCGACCTCCAGTGGCCTTCCTCCTGTAACACTCAGCACATACCTTGCCTTTCCAGCTGCCTGGACAAATGCTGCCTCCTGTACCCATTTAGTGGTAGAGTGACTAGATGCCTCAGAGCTTGCGTTTCCAACCAAAAAAGACGGCCCATCCACACCCTTCTTCACTGTCCTCGGCCATCCATCCACTGACTGCTCTCCTGCTACCAACACTCCTTGCCCGCCCAGGGTGACCTGTGTCTTGTGCACCCAACAAGGATGGGGTCAGGGGTACTATTAGGGACTGTCAGTGCCCTCCACCAGGTCAAACACAGGAAGGACCTCAATTCCTCTGAGGCCTGACTCTCCTCAGTGAAGAAGCCACCCCAGGGAAAGGCGATACCCAGTACCCCCCACACTGATGACCGTTTTAAAACTGGCAGGAACGGGGCGGGGGGCATAATTTGTCCAAGTCACACAGTATGTTGCAGACGAAGCTGGAGTTCCAACCAGACCCCTGCTTCCCAGATTCGCACTCCCGTCCTCTGCAGCAGAACGCCGCCGCGGCCAGAAGCAGCCTGGTCAGCGGGGCACTCCGAGGGGGAGCGGGGATCGGGCTGCAAGACAGGGACTCCGGGAGTCCGTTCTCGGGGTTCTCGGCGAGATCCGGCAATAAGTGGAAGGGCAGAGTTGACTCCTTCATGTCCGGAGGCTGAAGGAAGCCGTCTCTTTCTCCACATGAATGCAAAGCCCGGCCTTTCTCCACTCTATGTGCCAGCAAGACCTCCCCGCCAGGGAAAAAACGAACTCTCAGTGCCAAGTTGGCTCTCGGTGCGAAGTCGGGCTGGACAGGCCCGGGTCCGGGCCTCAAGAGGATGCTGGTGGGTGCCAAGGGCCCAGTCGCAAGGTACGGGGGTCGGCGAGCACAGCGGGGCCTCCGAGCTCAAGTGTTAAAGCTGCGCTCGGTGACCTTCCGGAGGCTCGGCCGGCCACCGTGGCCCGTCCTCCCTCAGCACAAACCTACCGGCTCAAGGATGCACGGCCATCTCCATCTTGGTCGGCGCCGCACGTCCGTGCGGCGCGCTCAGCCCTCTGGGAAACCGAGTGCTCTGCCGGCCGAGCGCTGCGGCTTCCGCGCCTGCAGAACTACAACTCCCACAAGGCACTGGGCCGCCACTCCCGACGCCTGTCGGGAGGTGTAGCCCTGTGCGCATGCGCCCGGCCCTCTACTCTACGCCCCGGCCCTTGGGTCCGGCTCGGAAGCGGCCCCGGAAACGACGGCATTTGTTGGGGAACCAAGACCGGAATTGACCAAGAAGAACAGGAAGAGGAGGGGCCAGGCCTGCAATTCCCAGAATGCTCGACGACTAACCGACAGCCGGGCCGGCTTCCCGTGGTCCCAGCGCCACCTGCCGGAAACCGCGAGAACAGCGGCCGCCCCAGGCAGGAAGTGCATCATCTCGTATGGAGAACGAATGCCGTTCCCGGCACTTCCGGTCGTGACCGGAAGCGGTAACTGTCGCTCCTCCCGGGCTTCGTCAATGCAGCGAGGCGGGGCTCCCCAGGATCCCACGGTCCCGCTCAGGCCAGACGCAGAGGCGGTCCCAGCCCGAGATGAGGACGCGGGGTCGTGGCCGCTGGGTCCCGGGTGAAGGGGGCTTTACCCGCTGGCTGGGCCGACGCTTTCCCACCCCTAGGGGTTTACTGGGCCCTGGCCGCAAACTTGTGGGGCGTCGTCCTCACACAATTGCCCGGCCACCCTGACACCTCTGGGCCCTCAGCTCTGGTGCATTGGTCCGGGCTCCGGGAGGCACTGAGACGTCCCCCGAGGGCGCTGCGGGGAAGCCGGGGCCAGGTCCCTGGTCCTTCCGGGCAGGATGGAGGCCGCTGAACGCTCAAGCTTCCAAGTCAGCGTGGCTGGGTGGGCGGCAGCCGGGAAGGTTTGGCCTCCGCCGTGCTTGGGAGCCTGTCCAGGGGGCAGGTCAGCTGCCCGCCCTGAAAGGAAGACGAGGGCCCAGGTTCTCCCTTCGACAAGCCGCGTCTCCCTTGGCCACTGGGCCCTGTTGGCACCTTGTGCCCCTTCTCAGCTGGGAGAGTTCATGCCCCACACAGTCAAGGAATCTGAGTTCCCCGTGGCTGCTAGACCTCTGGTCCCTCTGAAAGGCTCGAGAGAGAACTCCCCCAGGGCCTGCTGTCCTGGCATCCGCTGGGAAATAGGATTCAAGGACCTGCTGTGGCTCAGCCTAGAGAAAAGGAGGGGAAGCAGGACCCCCTCCTCGGCCCCCGGTCTGCTGTGCGCCTTTGGGATACCTTATTCCTTAAACTGCTCTTCCCTCCGCACAGGGAACATAGTGGAAAGTAGAGAGGGGGCTCCTTGAACCATCCTGTTACCCCAACCAGTGCAGGCTTGCAAGTTGGGAGCAGCAGGGGAGGAGGGCCTTCTGAGAGACTCTGTAACGCCCTAAAATGCAGGGCTGGGGACAGTTTCCAAATTGGCCCGCAAAGAGGCTGCTGGGAGCCCTAGACATGAATTCCCAGGCACTCATTTCCTCCAGGGGTCAGTTAAATGTGCCAGCATCTCCCTCCCCACAACTAGGGAAAAGCAGCCTGACCCAGAGCAAGCCCCACCCCACGATGTAGGGGAAGATAGGAGAGTCTAGACCAAGCCCATTGGCTGGAGGAGCTCAGACACAGGGAAAAGTACCGGTAGCGCAGGGGCTGCTGAGCCCCAGAGCCTGTCCACCCCCCAACCACCGCCCGCTGAGGGGCTGGTGGGCTCCCTAGTAGGACGAGGTCTTTCTTCCCCTCCAGCCCCTTTGAGACATGGCTCAGGCCTTAGCCACCAGCTCCTCAAAGGAACATTTACAGGAAATAGATGGGCAGGACAGAGACCCTCAAATGCTCGGGAGGGGGCAGTGTGTCCATCCTTTGCCGTCCCTTAGGAGGAGGAGGAGTCCTGCAGCGCACCCAGCCCCGACCCCAAGCCCATCTCATACTGCATTCCTTGGCTGCCCGACCCCTCCTGCCCACCTGCTGACACTGTGTGCTCCTCATGTGCCCAAGGGGCAGGGTGGAAGTGACTGCAGGCAACACAGGGCCTCTCCCAAAAGAGAACACAGAGAACCCTCCCAGAAAGGGCCCTTGCTACCTGGAGTTACTCCCTGGTTTAAACCCAAAGTAAAATTCTAAGCAACCCCAACCAACCGAATGGACACCTCTTGGCCAAACGCATTCTAAAGTAAACCTGAAAAGCTAGTTCAGGCCATGATGACCGTGGGTGGCCCAATGTGCCTCATTATACCCCTCTTCCAGTGGGAATTCAGGCACCGCTGACCAGCATTCACATTAAAACAGACACCTTAGGCCGGGTGTGGTGGCTCACACCTATAATCCCAGCACTTGGTGTATCACCTGAGTTCGGGTGTTCAGGAGTTCGAGACTAGCCTGGCCAACATGGCGCAACCCTGTCTCTACTAAAAATGCAAAATTGGCTGGGTGTGGTGGTGCATTCCTGTGGTCCCACCTACTCGGGAGGCTGAGGCAGGAGAATCGCTTGAACCCGGGAGGTGGAGGTTGCCGTGAGCCGAGATCACACCACTGCACTCCAGCCTGGGCGACAAGAGCGAAACTCTTGCCTAAAAATAAACAGAGACCTTAAGACTCACAAAACAGACTGTATCAATAAAATACCAACGTGACAGCAGGCCCTGAAAGAAGTCAAAGTATTTTACCCCAAAATATATTTCTCTGATGTATTTTGAAATGGCCCTGCAAAGCTGTCTCTTGGGAAAATCTACATTCAATAGAGAATCCCCCTCCCTTTCAGGGTCTATTTCCTGATCCAGGAGATAATTAACTAAGATTCTGGCACCTTTTCAAGTCTGATAAGAAACATTTACAATCTGGAGGCTTCATCTGCATAAGAATAATCTTGGTCTCCACAACTCCTTCTTTTAACCCAGACAGTCCATTCTATTGATTTCAGGTCTTTAGATAAACTCAACCAATTGTTAATCAGAACATCTTTTAATCCGCCTATGACCTGAAAGTCCCTCCCCTTCAAATCATCCCACCTTTCTGACTAAACCAACATACATCTTAGATGTATTGATCGATGTCTTATGTCCCTAAAATGTATAAATTCAAGTAGCTGGACCACCTTGGGCACCAGTTCTCAGGGCCTCCCGGGGCTGTGTCAGAGGCCACAGGTGCTCTTATTTGGCTCAGAATAAATAACTCCGCAAATTTTACAGAGTGACTCCTTTTGTGAACACCAGGGATCCCAACCCACCCCCTCACCCTGGAGCCCACACAGTCCACAGAGCCGAGCCCCACCCGTGCCGGACTCTCCCGCCCTCTGGCCAACCCCTAGGTCTCAGACGCCACTGGCACTGAGGGGCTGGACAGGCCTGGTAGCATGCCTGACGTTCCTTCTTTATTAAATGACGGATTCAGGATGTTGTGATTACAGTTGGAGGTGACTGTTAGAAAGGACAGGTGCATGAAGGCAGAGAGTGCCCATAGACTCGGCTCTCGAACCGGGGCAGAAGGGAACAAGGTGAGCTGTGCAGCCCACAGGACGGGCGGGCTGGGTGGACACAGCCCCCCAGGTCGGCCAAGCTGAGTCTCTGGGCGAGTGGCTCCCAGGAGAGGCCTGGCTGAGCAGGCAGAACTCCCTGGGACCCCAGGGGCAGAAGGACCCCTGCCCTCCAGTCCCCAAGGCCCAGGCCCGTCTCCACTCACACACGCCACCTACATGTGACGTCAGCCCTGAAAAGGTAACAGGAAAGTTCAGAACAAAAACAAAACCTCAAAAGTAAAAAGGCTACGTATAGCAGAGTAATACCGGAAACGTTATATACACAGGCGGTGATGGCCCCCTCAGAAGTGTCCGGGTCACTTGGGGGGCACTGCAGAGGTCCCTGCGGCCAGAGCTGCGGGGCCTCAGTACACGGAGCTGTTCCGGATGCCACAGCACAGCACCATGCTCAGGATCATCTCGAAGATCTGCGGGAGGGTGGTGGGGCGCTCGGTCAGCATAGGGCCCTGCGGAAGGGGCAGCCCAGAGAACAGGCCCTCCGCCCCCGCCCACTCACCATGATCACGGCGACCACGATGGCAGCAATGCCGATGAGGTACAGCTTCCCGGAGAAGAGCTCATCGATCTTCTGGTGGCAGTCCTTCTGCAGGGTGGCCAGGCGCGTGTGGTCAGGGACCGGGCCTCGGCTCCCGGCTCCCTGTTGTCACTCAGTAATCCGCGGTCACCACAGAAAGTGCAGAGGGGAATCCTGGAAACAGCCCCCACCCCCCACCCACCTCGGACCAGGTGGGTGCAGCGGCCCGGCCTCTGCCAGCTTTCTCTTTTCCACCCTTTTTAACATAATTGCGAAATGCCTGGGACACACTGTGCCCTTTTCCCCTGAGATCACGATCATTGGTGTCACTAGACCCCTACAGCATCACTGATGTGCACCCACTGACGACTTTCACTGAGGCCTCAGCAGGCAACTTCCACAGGGCACTATACGGCCTGCAGGCCCTGCCAGCTACAGGCTCTCAGGGGCATCCACACCCACAAGTGCACACGCGGAGCTGGGGGTGCAGGTGAGTTCCGCCCCCCCAGAGCCTCCACCTTCTTCACCCGGCATGCACAGCGCAGGGTGCCTGCCTTCCTCGTGGGCCAGATGCAGTCCCACCCCGACCCTCCCAGCAGGGCAGCCCTGGCAGGGGCCACGCCACCCAGCGTGGTCGCTCCCCGTGGGGCTGCCGTGTGACCTGCCGACTCCACCCAGGGGCTGGGTGGCGCGAGGGGATCAGGCGCGGCCCCGGCGGCCTCGCGCACCTTGAGGAGGTTGCTGATGATGTTGCTGCCCGAGGGACACAGATTGTTCTTGAGCACTGAGGTGGTCAGAGCGGCCAGCGTGCTGGAGCCACAGCAGTCGAGCTGCACAGAGCGGGGGTGCGAGGTCAGCCCTGGACGTGCCCGGGGGATGGCGGCTCTGGGGAACCCACGGGGAGGCGGCCAGGGGTACGCAGCGCTCCCCACTGCAGAACGCATCCAGGGGCCAGCCTTCTTCCTCCTCAGCTGCGCTGCTCAGAGCTTTCCACACCCTGGGCCAGCCTGGCCCACTAGGTTCCCACCCGAGGACCGGTTGAGCCCAGGGGTCCTGGAGGTCCCAAGGGCACCCCTCCTGCTCCTGAGGTCTGGGCGGAGGCAGGATTTGTTCAGGACGAGACACTCCCCAGCCGGGTTCCCGCGGCCCTGCTCCCCGCCCTCGCCCCCGCGGGCCGCACCGTCTCGTGGAAGGTCTTCACCACGGCCTTGGCGTTGTTGGCGTCGTCATCCACCACAGCCTGCTGTAGGGCCTGGTCATAGAACTGCTTCACATCCTTGGCGATCTGGGGGAGGGATGCGGTCACATGCACGGGGGGACCTCCCCCACCTTGCCCCCACCCCACCCCGCCCCAGGCGGACGCACTTTTCCCAGGCTCTCCCTGGGCAGGGTGGCTTCGAGGCCAGACCCCAGAGAACAAGGACTCTGCACTCTCAGCTGCCCGGGGGGTGTTGGGACACGGGAGCTTGGCCTTGTGCTCAGCCCCAATGCTGCCTCCTCCATAAAGCCCCTGGAGATCCTCCTAGCAAGGGGGACCCAGGAGGAGCCCAAAGAGCTCCCACAAGCCATGGGTCAGCCCAACCCCCACCCACGACAGGAGGAGGGTGCCCCTCACCCGCCCCACCCGCGACAGGAGAGGAGGGTGCCCCTCACCCGCCCCACCAGCGACAGGGGAGGAGGGTGCCCCCCTCACCCGCCCCACCCGCGACAGGGGAGGGGGGTGCCCCCCTCACCCGCCCCACCCGCGACAGGAGAGGAGCGTGCCCCCCTCACCCGCCCCACCGGCGACAGGGGAGGTGTGGCGGGTGAGGGGCACACCCACGCACCCAGGCTCACCTGGTCCTTGTTGACAAAGCCCCAGATGCCGGCCGCCACCTCACAGGCAAACAGGATGACCAGGCAGGTGAAGAACTGGAGCCAGGCAGTGGCCAGAGGGAGGAAAGAGGGCAGGCTGTGGGAAGGGCCCCAGGACACACACCCAGGTGCCCAGCCGGTGTGTGTGTGAGGGGCTAGTGGGAGTCACCAGCCCACGACCTGACCAGGAGTGAGCAGCTTGTGTGGAGCCCTGGGGCACAGGGCCTAAGACTCAGTCCAGGAAGGAGCCGTCAAAGCCCACGATGTCCCCACGCGGCACCAGGCTCCGCAGGACGGGGTGGATGGGGCGGGGCGCGAGGTTTGGGGTCACAGGCTGGTGAGTCCAGGATGTCTGCAGCCCCCAGGGAGGCGTGTGCAGCAGCATGACCCCTGACTGGTCTTCCCCACCCCCTTGCTCCTGCTCCCCACAGGAAGGGGGAGCCATGGGATGTGCCTCAGTTTCCCCCACTGGAGACAACGGGCACAGGCTCCCTCTTCCTGGACTGGCCAGGCCCTGGATGGCACAGCCAGGCCTGGGCTTCCCACTGGGGGCGGTGTGCCCGGGACGCTGAGGCTCGCCTCAGAGCTAAGGCTTGCTCCCTGTTATATTTGTGGCTATTTTTTGACAAAGAAAAGCGGTCACGTAGGAACTGGCCACGATGGAGATCAAGCATGATGGGATTTAATTTAAAAACCAAACAGGAAAACCAGGGCACAGGAGCCACCTCCCCCAGAACTCTAGGTTCCACCCTGAGCACCAGCTCTGGCCCCTCCTCAGGGCTAGACGCAGCCCCCCGCCCCTCCCGGGCCCCGGCGTCTGCAGCCCGGGACATGAATCCCCCTGTCTTACCGTCCCCAGCAAGCACTGGGATTCCTGGATGGCCCCGTAGCAGCCCAGGAAGCCAACGAACATCATCACAGCGCCCACAGCGATGAGGATGTAGATGCCTTGTGGGGAGAGAGACACCGGTGGGTGCCTGCACACTCGTCACAGCCCAAGACCCCGGAGGGTCCTGGGTGCCGACCCCACCACAGGCCGCCCAGCTGGGAAGATGTGGGGTTGCTGATGGCCAGGGATGAGCAGCGAGGGACCCCACATCCCAGCCCAGCCTGGTGAGTTCTCTGTGCCTCAGCTACCTCTCCCATGACACAGGACGGAGACTGAGGAGGCCACGTGGGGACTGTGCACCTTGTGAGTGCTCTGAGTGCTGGTGACAGGTGCTTCGCAGGGATGACACCTACGGTGTGGCCCACCGCCTGCCACCCGCCACCCACCACCTGCACCCACTCCCAAAGCCTCTGGGACTGGGCGTGGGGTGGGAGTGGCATCAGAAGGCACAGGGTGGGCCCCGCTGTAGGCTGGGGTTGAGGGGGCAGCCCAGGAACCGGAACCGGAACCAGTGCTGCCTCCCCAGTGTGGTGCGAGAAGAGGGCGGGGGGCCCTGCTGGCTCCTGCCCCCCATCTTGGCTGCACAGCAGCACTTCGGTTATGGGACCTGCGTTTGAACCTGGCTGCTGTGTGGGCGGATCAAGTTGGCTTCCTAGGCCCTGGGCTGAGGGCTGAAGCCCAGCACCCCACCTGGGACAGCTGGACCAGGACATGTAGGCCAGCCCTCCCGAACTCCCCCACGGCCCCTGGCTGGGCAGCACACACCTGGGGAGGGAGAAGGTGCCGTCCAAGGGTGGGGGGCACACTGTGGGCCCGAGACATGGGCCTGGCCACCCAGACAGGGCCCTGTACCCTCGGGACAGCTGTTAGTGTCTCTCAGTGCCTGCCCATTCCCCTATCCCTCAGCAGGCGGGACCGTCCCCTGTCGCTGCGGCAATGCAGAAGGCAGCCCAGGCCCCCTCCTCACAGCCAGGCCCATTGTCCCTGCCCAGTCAGTCCAAGGGAGAAGGTGCCTGGGGCAGGACCCACCGCCAGGCAGAGAACACACCCAGATCTAGGGCTTGGCCACCCAGCCTCCTGCCTGATCAGATGAAGCCTCTGCCAGCAATGCCTTGCAGGTGGCCACCTCCTGATGGGCACAGCGCCCAGGAGCCAGGTCTCCCCCCCCTCAGGCCCTGACACTCCTGGGTTGCAAGGTTGGGTTCACTCACAGGTGCAGGTCAGGAGGGGCGCATTGCCTTTTTTGGTCCTGACAGGAGGTGGGAGGCCCAGGGCTGCCGGACCCCCTGCCAGGCCCGAGCCCCACTCCAGGCTCCTCTCCAAAGCCCTCAGGCCTAACCCACCGCACCCGCAGCGTCTCTGAGGGGAGTGAGCCCAGCAAACCCGCCCTGTTCCCAGCGCTGGGAAAAAAAGCCCTCGGCAGGGCCCAGCCCGCATCGGGGACAGCAAGAGGCTCCAGAAGGCCAGTTCTGGGATGGGCAAGGACTTGACGGCCAGAGGAGATCCAAGCGGTCTCCGTCCAGTGGGGACCCAGGCAGAGCCCACGTCAGAGGTGACGGGTCCTGTGGTCGTGTGGCCAACACCACAGCAGGCTCCTCCAGCCCAGGGAAACCACAGCCAAGGACCGAGGGTGGTCGGCTCTGGGGCTGGAGCTCTGATGTGACCACAGTGACACCATGCGGGTCAGACCCTGGCTTCCAATGCCAGCCTTGCCCTGGCACTGTGAAGGCAGCACCACTGCCCCATGGGGCCTCAGCACAGCCTGTGACCTCTGCTTCTGCTGAGAGTGGGGCGCAGGAAGGAGGCCTGGCATACCTGTCTGGGGTGTCCCCTGTCCTTGCCCCAGCCTGAAGCTTAGTGACCCTTCAGCTCCTCTCCGGCCACACGGGGCGGGACGCCGGTCCAGCAGCAGGAGCTGCTCCAGCCACAAGGCTCGGCCGCTGGGTGCCTGGAGAGTGACGCCTTCCAGGAACACCTGCCTCACACCCAGCGGCCCCAGGTCCTGGAGAAGGGGGCAGCCCCTCCTGTCCCTGGACAGGAGTACGAGGAATGTGCTGGGGGCAGCCTCGTTCTAGGCCAGGGATGCTGTGGTTGTCACTGGCTGGACTGGTGGCCCTGGAGGACAAGGCCCAGGATGGCTGGGAGGACCTTCTGGACCCCAAATAGCCCTAATGATCTGGGGAGCGGGGAGGAAGAGGCCCGGGAGGGGCCCCCCAGGAGAGATGCACCCTCGGAGATAGGATGCTGGCCAGGCTTTGCTGCCCACAGCCCAGGCACACGGGCAAAGCTAAGCCAAGTGCTTCTGAGGACGCGGGCAGAAGCGCCCCAGCTGCGTGCAGGGGGTGTCTCCACACGAGCCCCCGGGACAAGCAGCCTTTCCCATTCTCCTGACACACACCTGTGAGGGCACCACGCCCCGAGAGAGGCCAGGAACCTATGGGCAGGGTCACGGGACCCTCCCCAGAATTGGCTGGGCCCAGAAACCCTCTGTGGGCCACAGGCTTCTGTCTCTGGGGAGGACAGGGACTGTCCCTGTTGACACCGTCTGGACCCCAGCACCAGCCATCTGACCCATGAGCGGGGTATGGGGAAGAAGGAACGGGCACGCCGTGTGGCCAGGGCCCTCACCTGGCCCTGGGGTGACTGCACAGAGGCGGGACGGTGCAGGTGTGGGGCCATTTCGGGCCTCCTGGGGCCCTGGTTCAGCAACCAAGCCAAGCAGCCTCCGTAACTGGTGGGGGGCCTGGCCCTACAGCTCCAGGCCTGGGGCACCTGCCGGCTGAAGGAAGCCCTGAAGACTGGGGACACACAGGCTGCCCACCCCACCCACCCCCCAGCTTGTGAGGGCAACAGGGCCATCCCAGGGGCCTCCTCTAAAGGACAGAAGCAACTCAACAAATGCTCCCAGAGCCCCACCAGCACCAGCCCTGCCAGGGGCACCAGGAGGAGGGGCGCTGCTCTGCACAGTGAGACGGTCCTCTTCCTGCTCCGGGCCTTGCCCCTCCCCGCCTCCTCCTCCATCACTTCTGCTCCTGGGGGTGGGGAGGGCAGCTCAGTCCCCCACACGCAGCCTAATAAGGCCGCAAGGTGCAGCTGCCTGCAGAGGCAGCTGAGTCACACCAGCCTCTGGGGTGTCTCCACCCCTGCCCTGCCCCCTCTCCACCCCTGCCCTGCCCCCTCTCCACCCCTTACTGGGTTCTATCCCTTGAGCTCCATCCCTCCCTCCCTCCCAGGCTCAGTGCAGCCCAGGCATCCAGCCCCACCCTTCCCCGGGAGCCTCCCCTGAAATAACCCCACACTTAAAATAAGCAAGCTCTCGACACAGTCCCTGCCCAGGCCTGGCTGCCACCCCCTGCCCTGACTCAGGCCAAAGGAGCCAGCAGGCCACAGGCCCACCTCCATTTCAACCCTTGTGCCCAGAGCCCTTTCCAGGGCCGCCTCCCTGCCCAGATATGCCATGCCTAACTGCCTTTCACCCTCCATGTCCTCACCCAAAAGGCTAGGCCCTGCCTCCTCCTGGAAGCCCTCCCTGAATGCGTCTGCGGCCACACGTGCACTCACCTACGTAGAAGGTGTTGGGCGCAGGCTTGTCTCCCAGCTCCAGATACAGGAGGTTGGTGGTCTGCGGGTCATGGCGGAGCCACAAGGCTACACCCAGGATCACGCCTCCAGCCAGCTGGGAAAGAGCGGGAACGGTGTCACATGTACCAAGAGGACTGCGCCTGCCCCACACGCGCAGCCTGAGCAGCCTCCTGCCTTGCTGAGCCGCCCGCTGGCTCCCGAGCAGGGACCAGGTGTCAGCTCTGCTGCCCTGGTTTTCGCAATGCCCCGAGGAGCCCCGGGAGTCAGGAAGCATGAGGCAGGTGCTTTGGCCGCCATCTTCTTGGAGCCTGGCCCTGCCCTGCACCTGTGGAGTGCGACTCCAGCACAGGACTGCCAGGAAGACACGGGACGCCGGTTCAATCTGCCTCTCAGATGAAAACGGAATACAGCTTTAGGATAAGTGTGTCCCAAATATTGCATGGGACATACAAAAAAATAATCTAGTGTTTATCTGAAGTTCAAGCTTAATTGGACACCCTGTAGTTTCACTTTCCACATCTGGCCAGAGGTGATACCAGGACCTGAGCATCCCAGGAACACCACACCCTCCTGCAAGGATGTGGCACCACCCCAAGAGTTCTGAGCTCGTTGGGGCACTGCCTCTGTCTGGGGGTGCTGAAAACTCTGGGGTGGGGGCACCCCATCTTTGCTGCCAGGAGGAGGGAGTAGGATTTGATGTTACCAGGCCAAGCTGTAGGCACCAGGGCCTGCGGGGTTTGTGGGATACATCCCTGCTGCCATCAGCCCTGGGAAGGGAAATGGGAGGAAGGAAGCTGCTGTGGTTTCCAAGATGGGCTGGGGGAAGGGGTGCACAGAAGCCGGCCCAGCACTGCCGCTCAGCAGCTGGGGCAGGAAGGGGGCTGTGCTGGGAGTCTGGCCGGCGGGGATGGGGCTCACAGAGAGGAGAGGCCCTCAATGCCAGGTCGTCCTGTGTGCACACAACCAACTCTAGCCAGGTGGGGTCTACCCTTGAGACTGGGTCCCAAACCAGGCCCAGCTCAGCCCACTCTGATCATCCGACCAGGCCAGGCACGTGCCCTAGGCCCCCCTCCGCACGCACCAACTCCTCCTCTCTCCCTGGGGCAGTGCCCAGCCCTCTGGTGGTGGGAGGGGACACAGGCTTTTCTTCTGTCCCTCGTGCCTAGCACCATGCAGGGCACACTGCGGCCATGTGATCCCCATAAATGACCAGTGGCCCTGAGTCCTGCTGCCCCTACCCTCCACTCCAGGACCCCTCGGCCTCCTGCTGCCCCCTACCCTCCTCCACTCCAGGACTCGTCGGTCGCCTCTTGCAGATGCTCCTCCCTGCTAGATGGGATGGGGATTGAGTCCCCTTCAGACCCCTCCTGGGGTTTCTTCCCGCCCCAGGCATGAAACATGGCCCCACAACCCTCCAGCAGCCTGGGGACACTGCATCTCTAGGACACAGTCAGTTCCAGGGTCCCTGGTCCACAATAGGAGGCCCTTGTTGCTGGACAGTCTGGGTGGGTCAGGCTTTACCCCCTGCTGCCCCAAGAGGACAGTACGAGAATCCCCTAAAACCCAGTCTGGCAGACAGCCGTGCGCAGCACTCAGGCAGGGACCATCCACACCAGGGCGTTCTGAAGAAGCCTGTGGGGTCAGGGCCCCACAAGTGTGGCCACCATCCGGCTCCCATTGGCCTGGGCGAGTCTGCCTTCCTCCTCCATGCCACTCTCACAAAGGGCCAGGCCCTGGGGGCTTCCTGGAGGAGGAGGCAGGGGGACACAAGATGAAACCAGCCAGGTGAGGAGACACCCAGGGCGATGAGGGCACAACTTCCCCAGCGGAGAATGTCAGCCCAGAAGGCAGCTGCTCCCAGAGCTGAGTCGGAATGCTTGGCTCTGCCACCAGCTGGGTGCCAGGCAGGTCCTGTCCCAGCAGCTGAGGCCTTGCCTCACCAGCACCAGGCGCCAACCCCACCACAGATGCAGGGCTGCCGGTCAACTGCAGAAGAGAAACCGAAAGCTTAAAAAAAAAAAAAAAGAGAAACCGGGAGCTGTACCCAAGACCACCACCTGGACAGCCCCACTCCTGCTCCAACGGCCCTGCCAGGGAAGCAAGGCCCTAAGGTGGGGGTGGGCAGGGGACTGTGCCCAGCAGCGTGTGAGCTTCGGGCCCCAGTACCATGGCCCACACGCAAGGAAAGCCCTGAGGACTCCCCAGGCAGGCCGGTCTAGGGCCTCGGTGAGGGTTCGGGTGGGTGGAGGAGCTGGGGGCTCTATACCTCTTCCCCCTTCCCCTCCCCTCCTCTGGGACCTAAGCTGGGCCTGGCAAACAATAAGGCCAGAGGGGGCTGGGCGTGGTGGCAAGCACCTGTAATCCTAGTACCTTAGGAGGCTGAGATGGGAGGATCGCTTAAGCTCAGGAGATTGAGGCTGCAGTGAGCTATGATTGTGCCACTGCACTCCAGCCTGGGTCTCAGAGCGAGGCTCTGTCTCCGAGAAAAAAATTATCCAGGTGTGGTAGCTCACGCCTGTAATCCCAGTGCTTTGGGAGGCCGAGGTAGGAGGACTGCTTGAGGCCAGGAGTCTAAGACCAGCCTGGGCAACATATCAAGACCCCATCTCTACAAAAAGTAAAAATAATTAGCTGGGCATGGTGGCATATGCCTGTGGTCCCAGCCACCTGGGAGGCTGAGGTGGGCAGACTGTGGGCCCAGGTGTTGGAGGCTGCAGTGAGCTGTGACCACAATGCTGCTGCACTCCAGCCTGGTGGGGCTCTCACCCCAAAGGGGTTGTTGGTGGTCCCCCGTAGCGGGGCTGCCAGAGCACCTTCTCCACGCACCCGACACAACCACCTGGGCTGTGGTTTCTCAGACCTTCTTCTGAGGAGCTGTACCTCCTGCCCTCCTATGGGAGTTTCAACTCAATTTCCATACTTTGGTTTAGAGAGGACGGCAGCCTCCTTCCCCTGCCCAGGCCCCAGACTGAAGCTCTTCCGTGCCGAGGGGAAGGTGTGTTAGAATCACCGAGGGCCCGACGGGCACCTGCGGGCAGTACTGGAAACCATCTGGCAGCTGGGACCCCAAGTGTGCCCCTCACATGACAAGGCCCCAGGGAGGCCAGGGGCCCCCGACTTCCAGAATCCTGCAGGAGCAGGCAGCTCCTAGTTCTTCTAGGCCCATTACACCCGTGGGAGCACAGGGAGGGTCGTGGACAGTGCAGGAGAGGCAAGAAGGGTGGGGGCTGGGGGGTGGCCCCAGAGAGCCTGGCTGTCCTCACCCTGTTGCCCTCCTGAGCTGGCTCCATCTGCAGCCTGGTGGGAGGAGGTGGCGAGGCCGAGAGTTGCCGTGGTAACTCTGGCTTCCTCCAGGGCCTCTGAAAACATCGCTTATTTTGTTTTGAAACTGTGGTCCGGAGACCGTTTTGAGAGCTGTTCCAGGACAGAGTGGGGCAGGTGGATGGGGGAGCCTCATCCCCACAGAGACCTGGCGACAAACCCTGACTCAGTCACAGGAGCTGCGGGGCCGCTGGAAGGGTCCCCGGGCTCCCTGTACCTCAGTGTCCCCCTCTATGAAACAGAGCTGATCCTGGAACCGTGCCTGGCTTGGAAGCTGCTCCATAGGGGCTGATCCACCCCACGCCCTCCCTGGCTGGGCAGGGACCACCTCTCCTGTAGCCTGGGCACTGAGGGGATGACCCCATCTAATGGGCACAACGTCCTAACAGAAAGGTAGTGACAGCAAAGCTTAGCCTAAACCCCAAACCTGCTAATGGTGGGACTCCAGGCCACATTGCAGCTCCTTGCTGGGCTCTGGGAAGGGGCTTCTTTTCAGACTCCAGGGCCATGTGGGGAGGCTGCCCCCAGACAAGCCCCGGCCCCAGGCCTCTGCTGAGGGTTGCAGGGAAGGCTGGTCCTGGCCTGCAGGGCCTGGAGGAGCCTGGGTCAACACCAGGAAGGACCCGAGGGCCCATGTGACTTTTAATAGGGCAGAACAGCTGGGCCAGGAGGGGGTGGGTAGGACAATGGGAAATGGGGGTGACGCCAGCCTGCCCACCTCAATTGTCCCCGAGGCTACCAGAAACAGTCAGGAGCCACCCTGGGTGGAAAAATGGGGCAGGAAGGAGTGCCAGGCACTGGGCAGAGGCCTCACCTGGGCCTTGGTCTTCCCAGCCCTAGCATGGACCCACAGGGGGCCACGCCAAGCTCTCTGGCCTTCAGCAGGGACCCTGAGCTGGAGCTAGGTGACAACAGTGGTGGTGATGGTCACCCCCAGTTTCTGGATGAGGAAATGGAGGCGGAGGGGCTCCCCTAGGGCCACCTACGAGGGAGGGCAATGGCATCTCCAAAGCCCCACGCCCCGTGGTGGGAAAGGCAGAGGTGCCCCTGCCCCATAACAGACCCCACGTGGCAGGACTAGAGTTCCCCAGAGTCAGGAACCTGCTCTCCGAAAGACACGGGGCAGGGCCTGGTAAAGGACCCGTGCCCTGAACGTATGCAGAGCTTTCCAAATTCAACAGCAAGCAAACCGACAACCCAAGCTTTACAAGATGGGCAAAAGATGGGAACACACCCTTCCCCATAGAAGATACACAGCAAATAAGCACACGAAGAGATGCTCCACCTCGCTAGGGACCAGGAAACCCAGGTCAAGCCGCAGCCACAGCCTGAGCACACCCGGTGGATTGGCTGCCATGAAAACGACCAACCACAGCACGTGCTGCTGGGCGAGGTGACTGGGGTGCACAAAATGGTCCAGCCACCTTGAATAACAGTTTGGCAGTTATGTAAAACTGCTGCTTAAGTGGTGAAACCCACATACACATGACCCAGCTGCTCCACGCCCAGGTATTTATCCAAGAGAGATGAACTCAGGTTCACACAAGACTTGTACACAAATGTTCTAGCAACGTTTCTTGTAAATGCCCCAAACGGAAATAACCCACATGCCCACTGACCGGTGAACGGGTGGACCTGGGGGTCATCGCGGCCTTGCACACGTGGGTGCAACCCTGCTCGGCAATAAAAAGGAACAGACGACGGGCACGCCACAGCACGGGTGCGCCTCTGGGTAACTGTGCTGAACCAAAGAGGCAGAACAGCAACGGTGCACAAGGGCCTTCTGAGTTCACTTGTTGAAATGCATGCTGTGTGCACCCACAGCGAGGGCCTGTGGTTGCCCTGGGACGGGGAGGAGGGGCAGGAAGCAGGGATCCCAAGGGTCCCAGAGGCGCTTGGGGAGTTGGTGACGGTTTCACAGGGGTATAAATCTGTCAAAAGTTACCAAGTTGTTCCCTTTAAACATCTGCATTTACTGTGTGTCAATCACGTCTAAATAAAGCTGTTTGAAAAGCCCCCACGTCCCAAGTCCCTGATGACTGAACTCCTGGGGGCCAGTGTTTCTTCTGGGCCCCAAAGGCCCCAGGCTGCCATCTTGGTGCTAACTTCTTCCGAGGCGGAGCCAACGCTTCCCAGGGGCAAGCAGCAGCGTGGGAAACACCAAAGCCGTGTCCTTAGAAGTGCAGTTTTAGGATCCATCAGAGTTAGGACTGGAGTAACTATGGAGCCTGGATGTCAGTTATAAGAGAGAGTCCCGCTTTCATGGTGATGAGGTAGAGGGCAGCCCAAGGCCCTGGCTGCTGAGTGCCTTTCACCTAGGTGACCTCAGGCCCATCTCAGCCTCTCTCTGCCTTGTCTACAAACCAGGAAATAAAAGTGCAGAAGCTGTGACATCCACACAACTCAGCCTGCACAGCAGCACCCGGCTCTCCAACACAGGTTTCATAAGTGCTGGAATCTGGACCTCCTGTCATCCCTCTCCCCACAGAGACATCCATACAGGCACCTCCCTGCTCAAAGCTTGCCTGTGGGACGCCTCTCTGCCACCAGCTCCCACCTCCTAAGATACTCCAGCCTCCCGAGGTGCCCCGCTTCTGAGATGCCCTGCCCTCATGATGTCCCGCCTCCCAAGTGGCCCGGCCCCAGAGATCCACCACCTCCCAAGACACTCCACCTCCCGAGACGCCCCACCTCCCGAGACGCCCCACCTCCCGAGACGCCCCACCTCCGAAGACACTCCACCTCCCGAGACGCCCCACCCCACAAGATGCGCTGCTGGGGGTTGGGGATGGAGGGTGGTCCTCAGGATGGAGCCCAGGTAACCTGTGGGGTTCCTGGAGGGCTCCTTGCAAGGCTACTGAAAGCAGTGTTTGTAACTCTATGAAGGATTGTTTCTTTCTCCTTCCTGGGAATTAATAAATAACAGAATCGACTTCAAACGGGGGGGCTGCCAAGCACACTGGGTTCCTGCCCAGCCTGTCCGCTGTTTCCAAGAAGCAGCTGAAAGGGAGCAAAAGGCAGCAGGCGCTGCCCAGGCAGGCCGAGGGCAGCTCCCCTAACCATGCCAGCTGCCCGCTGCCCCCGCAGGCCCCAGACAGCCGGGAGTCAGAACTTCGGGTGGGAGCTCTCCACGCCAGCACACACACCCCCACAGCTGCAGGAAGGGGCAGGGATCTGGTCGCTGCACCCATACCTTACCCCCACCCAGACGGGCCAAGTGGTCACCCCAAGTGCTGCTCAGGCACCCCAATGGGGGACGAGGACAATGGTACATCAGCTCACCCGCCTTTACACAGAGGCCAGGCGTCTGTGTGTCTCTAGCCCAGGCCCTCCCTTGATGCTCCTGGGGAGAGGGGTCACCAGGCAGGGCCATACTGCGGGCTCTGTGCCTGCTCGCCCACCCCAGGCAGGGCCGTACTGCGGGCTCTGTGCCTGCTCGCCCACCCCAGGCAGGGCCGTACTGCGGTCTCTGTGCCTGCTCGCCCACCCCAGGGACTGCACAAGCAGGAAACACACTGGGAAAGGCCCATTTGGTTCAGCCACTGGGAGGTGCCGGGGCCTGAGACCCCCCCTCCAGGAGGACAGTGAGGCCCTGAGGGAGGAAGGAAGGGAAGAAGCTCCCTGGAGATACTGGGTGAAGGAGGGTGAAGGAGGGTGAAGGAGGGTGAAGGAGGGGAGTGGTTCGCCAAGGTGCTTCCAGGAAGGGACGCAGGGGGCCGGAGGTGAACGGCCCCTCCAGCCTGGGTCCCCGCAGGCCAACCCCTCACTCTCTGCCCACCAAGAAGGGGCAGTGCCAGGCCTGGGTGTGGAGGTTGGGGACAGGGCCAGACTCCTCCCTGGGTGATGTGGGGCCCTCTCAGGCCCTCCTAGGTGGTGAGCAGCTGCCCCTCCGACCCCATTGTGGCCTCCAGGGCCGGGAAGGCAGCATGGAGGGAAGAGGAGCAGGAATCCTCTCCTAGGCCAGGAAGCGGAAGCTCCACTCACAGGGCCCCTGGCCCCTGGCCCCGAGGAAGCCGCCTGTCTCAGCATCTAAAAATAGGTGTCAGGCGAGGATGCTGGCCTTCGGGCCCCGCCTGCTGGGGGCATGTGAGGAGTCATTTCCCTCAGGACCAGGAGGATGGGCACAGGCTCAGAGGATGCTGGTGTCTCCCAGGCATCGGGGGTGGTGGGCACCGGTGCCCCGAGGACCAAGCCCCTTCCAGGGCCAGCTGTTCCCAAGGCAGGGAAGCCAGGAAGCCCCTTGCTCCACTCTAAGCCTATCCCTGCTCTGGGAAGCTCCTCTACCCCATTGGCCCCTGTAGGAAGGGTGTGTCAACACAGTCCCAGTGACCCACTGGGGAAGAGCCAGGCAAGGGGCTGTGGGGTGGCTGGCAACCCCAGGGCCATGTGCTTCAAAGAAAAAGGTCTGGGTGGGCCAGTGCCCCCGAGGGAGGGTGACGGGAGGCGGGAGATGGGTGGCCTCAGGCAGAGGACCAGAGAGCAGGTAGAGGGGCCCAGGGCAGCTCAGGGTGTCTCTGGCCACCAGCAGTACCTGAGATGCTGCCCAACACAGCCTGGTCAAGAGCCAGTACCTGCTCCCGCCTGGGTGTGGCCACCCGCCCCAGAGGCACCCCACTCAGCTGGGGCTCCTCACAAGCCACCACTCTGGAACCGTGGCTTCCTTACTGCCCAGTGGGCCTGATAATCACCAGGCAAGCCTGGGGCGGTGTGGGTGGCTCCAGGCTCGGAGCCTGCCCAGCGCAGAGTGGGGACTACTTCCTTTGAGCTGCCTTCATCTTCTCGGGGACAGAAGGAAAGACTGTTCCATGCAGCCCCAAGGTCAGGCCGAGTCCCGGGGGGTGGAGGAGTGGCCTGCGGCTGCCCCATGTACTGTGTGAGAGGGTGAGCTCCCAGGGGCCCAGGATGGGGTGTGGGCTGGAGTCTGTGCTTCCCAAACCGTGGCCCCTCGGAAACCCCTGGGGTCCCACTCAGAAAGGAGCTCCAGGATCAGGACTGTTCTGGGCCCCCATCAGCCTGGATCCTTCAACTGTCCTGGGGTGAGCCTCATGCCCTGTCATGTGTTTTACCTACGCTGTTACCTGGGGTTGAGCTTTGAGGTTAGTTCTGCACCGCACTGGATATCATGCTCCTGGCAGGCTGTGAGGGGCCTGGTCTGGCTGGGGACAGAAGTGAGGACCCCAGGCTGCCCGCCTGCCCTGATCCTGGAGCTCCATGTAACACAGCACAGGGCGCCCTGCGGGGTCCCCATCACTCAGCCCTCTCCCTCCCATCCTTTACCTTCTCCGAATCGCACCCCTTCCATAACTGGGAGCCCAAGGGGCTGAGGAAGAGGGAAGCAATCACTTTCGAAATGTAGTGGGAGAGCACAGCTCCAGACAGAAGGGCAAGGCGGGGTGGGGGCGTGAGCCACCAGCCTCTGGCCAAGCTGGATGCTCCCTCCTCTCAGGCCCCTGGCATTTGGCATCTCACACCTGGACTCTCGAAGCTCCCCTGCTGGGGCACCCGCATCCAGGAGAGAGGCACTTACGAGCTCTGCGCCCCTGGCCCCCCAGCCCTACCGCATCTCCTTGAGCCCGCAGCCCTCAAACACCTCGTGTGGGGAGTGGGGGGCAGCTGCCTTCTCCTGGCCATCCTAAGGCCATGGCATTGGCGGCTAGCACAGGACGCCTACAGCCCCGAAAGCGAGATCCAGCTGACCTTCCATGCCCTTGGGCATGGCCCCTGCCTGAGGGGACTCCTCCAGCACTGGGGGCCTACCTGGAAGACCCTCAAGGGTCTCTCATGATTCAGCACCTGCTCTGCAGCCCAGGTTGGGGGGCTTAGTTTGGGCCCAGAAACACAAAGAATGTGTGTGCAGGGCTGGGGGACACTGAGTAAGTCCAGAGGTTCCTGGAAGGCTGTCCAGCATACCAGGTGCCACTGCGTCCTACCAGGCAGGTGGGGACGACTCGGAAGTGGAGATCACTGAAGCCCATTTCTGGGAAAGCCTGGTTCTTCTTGCCCAAAGGGGTGCTGGGAACAAGTCAGACACCTGCAGGGGTGGAAGACCACCTAGCACCCACGGTGCGCCCAGCCTGGATCACAGGGAGGTGGGGCCCAACCAAGGGGCAGGGTACCTGGCTCCTCCCAGCCCCACCCCATCCCCAGGGTCCTCTCCAATCCGCAGCCGGCACGAGGGTGACCACCTGCTCCCTCGCACAGGTGCCTGGACTCCAAGCCTTATTGACTCTATGAGCAAAGCTCTTCCCATGGCGGGATTTCAGGTGCGGAAACAGGGGATCGTTTGGGGTCTGTCTCCCTGTCTGGGCTTGGAAGCAGTTATGAGATAGGGATTGGGGATGAACCAGATTTCTGAAAGCTGAGCTGAACTGGGCGCTGGGGCGGGTGTAGGAGAAGGACCCTCAAACCCAGGAAAGAATGGAGGGCTTTCGGGCACGCACCCTGGTGCCCTCAGGGAGGGTGGGTGACTTGTCAGCACGCGGTAGAGCCACAGCCAGCCAGAGGGGCGACCAGGAAAGTAGGCCCACACCTCCTTGCTTTCGCTCTGTGCCCTGCACTTCTGGACGGCCTCACTGGGGCCAGTCTTTAGCAGGGACAAACTACAGACTTCCTCTTCTCAGCCTGCTTGCCCCAGTGACCGTTTCCCCAAAGCTGTGCAGTCAGACAGCCTGGGGGAGCCAGGGAAAGTCCACACGCCCACTTGGTGAAACCAGGCACAGGATGTCCTAGCCCCCCTCCCCCACAGCGCCTGCCAGGGTTGCAGCCCCTCTCCCGGAAGGACGGCGATAGACTTGCCAAGTGACAGTCATGTGCCGTCTGGAAGCGAGAAATACCCGTTAGTGAGGCTTCTAATCAGTCTCTTTCCCGGCCGGGTTTGGCTGCCCTGCCACTGGGAGGTGGCCACCAGCTGCATTAGGTTGGGGGAGCAGCCAGTCCCAGGCAGGAGACACAGCTCTTCTCCCTGCAGGGACTGGTGACACCTCTCCTGGGCTCCCTGGCCAGCCCCCGAGGAGAAGACTCTTATATCCATTTCACAGATGAGGAAGGCAAGGCTCCCACGGGCCAGTCCCCTGCCCCAGGACACAGGCTTTCCTGCCCTGCTCCTGGCAGCAGTGGGTCTCAGGTACCAGCCGCCTCTGATGGAGGCTCCCAGACCCACCCAAGGGACAGGATTTCCACACTGCTTGGCCAGGGTGTCTGCAATATCTTCCCTGCTTGGGCCAGCCCCGCACCCAGGGAGACCAGTTCTCATTGGCCCCCAAAGCGGTCAGGGCGCAGGTGCACGCTGCCCGGACCTCCCCCTCGCACCTTGGCTCGGGAAGTGAGACAGCAAGAGTGTGAGTGTGTGTGCAGGTGGGAGTGAGGGTGTGTGCACATTCGTGTGTGTGAGTGCCTGTGCGTGTGTGTGGGGGCTCCTTTCTGTGAAAGAGGTCAGGCTACCCCAGCCGCCTTCTCCCACAGGCAAGGCCTTTTTCCTCTCTAAAACGGAACTTTTAACAAGCGCCCCATCCAGACACGCATTGTCAACCTCCTCCCCACCAGCCTCCCCTGAGCCCACGGGACTGCACTGAGTCCCTCTGGGCCCTGCAGGGTTCCTGCAGCCCCTTCCCCACTGCACATCCTGTCTGCCTGGGCTGGGTTCTCTGAGGCAGGGGTCCCTTTGGACCCTTGGCCAACCCCCATACCCTGAGCCCTTCCTGTACCAAGCCCCCTGTCAACACTCAGGCATGTCAGTGAATCCACCAACAATGCCAGGAGGCAGGCTCATTGAGGGCCCCCACTGCAGACGGGGGAGGCCAAGGCCCAGGACCAGGGCAGTGTGGTGGGGACTCCACTGAGGGAGGCCCAAGCCCATGGCACTGTGCTCTCAGCCACACACCCTGCGACACCACGGTGGAGGGGGGTCCACCAGGGTGGTGCCCACCAACCTCACCTCACCCAGCCTGGCATTCCTGGCTACAACAGAGCCCCAGTGGATGGGTGGGTCCACAGTGACTGTGAACGGACTCAGTTCTCAATGCTTTGCGGGGAGCGGGCCCTGGGGAGAGGAGTGGTGAGGCCTTGGAGACATTTCCTCGAGCCTTAATAACAAGCATCCCTGGGATGCGTCAGGTCTCCACCCCAGCTGCCTGGGAAACTTCCAGGCCCGCCGTGGCGACACTCCCGGGGGACTGCCAGGGAGACCTCTCAGCCTGGGCAGGCAGGAGGGACTCACCCAGCGGTGACCCAGCGGTGACGCATTGTCCAGAGAGCAAAAATCCACCTCCAGAGAAGTCCCCTTCCCTGACTCCCCTTCAGCCCCCGCCCCCAGGCCCACACTCTCCTCATCAGGGGATGGGGCTCCAGGGGCCGGCAGAGGGACATCCTGTGTCCCGTGCCTCTCCCACATGCCTGGGCTGAAGCAGGCCACCACTAAGCAACGGCCGAGGTGCCAGGGCTGTGCCTGGGGAGGGCAAGCCCCTCCCAGATGGCCTCGCTGCCCCCACTGCCAGGGCAGAGCCAAAGGCTACAGTGACTCCCACCAGTGTCCCAAGCAGACTGTGCAGAACAGTCGGTCTTGGGGAAGGTGGGATGTGACCGCCCCACTCCTCTCCCAGCTGAGAGTTCAGTTCAGCCTCTGTCCTTCCCCGTCCAAACAATCTCCCTGCCCCAGATCCGCACTGGGATCCTCAGCAGTCCAGATGGGAAACAGATGTCTCTGGTCCCACACACTGGCTCCAGGGGCCATTTTAAAAGTTTGCCCTCCCTGCCTCAACTTGAGAAACACTCGGTCCACTGGGACATCAGCCGAGTCTTCCACGAGAAGGGGGTGACAGCCTGGGGGGACACGGGGAGGGGCTTGCAGTGTCTGCCCAGGGGCGTGGCCTCGGGGAGGCCACGATCATGGACACCCACTCCAGTCCTTCCAGGCCAAGAAGGGATTTCCACCCCCTCCCCAATTCCAACACTGACAGGAAATGGAAACAAAAGGCGAAAGCCCATCAGTCACTTCCCAGCAGCAAAGACTGCGGTCAGGAGAAAGCCATTCTCAGCAGGAGACCCTCCTCCACCCACGTTGGCACCCAAAGATGCCCAGCGTGGGGGCCCCTCTTTCCAAAGCAGCGGCCCCACTCCCAGACCCTGCCATCCACTCCAGGCCCCTGCTGCCACTCTCTTCCTTGTGCCAACTCAGAACCGCGGGACCCCACTCCTGCAAGGCCTCCAGAGCCCTTCTGGGAGGAGGCCTAGGCTGGAACGCGTCTGGGTGAGGAGAGGGAGCTCGGCCCCCAGGCAGGACAGCCAGGGTGCGCGCACCCCAGCTTTTGGGCCATCCCAGCGGTGACGTCCTTTTAGGCGCGACCCCCGGGAAGGTCCCGGGTGGTGACAGCAGACTGGCGAGTTAGCTGGGCTGGGGAGAGAGTGAGGCGGATCGCCCCCAACCTCGGGCAAAGTGTGCGCCCCCGCCCCACCATCCAGGGGCGGCGGCCCTTGATGAGCTCATGGGGGCGGGGCGCCAGGAGTCCCGCCCGCGAGCCCCCCCTTCGTCCCCGCGAAGCAGCAGTCCGGAATCCGCGGCCAGGGACCCGCGCAGGCCCCTCCTCAGCTGAGGGGCGGCCGGGTACTCGGGTCCCGGCCCGCGCCCACCGCACCCATCACTACCACTTAGCGGGAACTGCCCGGCGGCCCCCAGAAGCCCCGGCCCGGCCGCAGAGCTGGGCCCCCGCGCACAGAGGCCCCGAAACTCGGCTCGCAGCCCTCAGCCCCAAAGTTGGGGGGCGCGGCGGCCCCGGGCGACCCCCCACCCCGCTCCTGGAGCCCACAGGTGGCCCCACAACTTGGCGGCCCGCGCTGCGCCCGCGGGGCCTAGCACGCGGCCGCGGGACCTGCCCGAGGTGGGGTGTGTGCCCGTCCCCTCCCGCCCTGGCCCCCGGCCCAGCCCTTACCCAGAAGACGAAATTGAAGACGAAGAGCAGGTACTTGATGCACTTGGTACACCCCTCCACTCCCATGGCGACGCGGGCGGCGGGCGGCCTGCGGGGCGCGGGCCGGTCCTGGGAGGCGGGCGGGCCGGCGCGGGGCCTGGCGGGCAGCCGGCAAGGGGGCCTGGCGGGCCTAGGGGCCTCGGTGCGAAGAACGGGGCGCGGGGGCGCGGGGGCGCAGGGGCGCGGGGGGCGCGGGGCGCCGGAGGCCTGACCGGATGCGCGGTGGGGTCGCCGCTATCTCCGCGCTGCGCGCTCGCTCTGTGGCCGGGCGCGCGCCCCGCTCAGCACCACTTATAGGACGCCTCGGTCCCGCCCCCCGTAGGCCCCGCCCCGGCCAGCTCGCGCCCCGCCCCCGGCCCCGCCTCCCGTCGCCAGGGCGCGCATCGGAGGGGTATGGGGGCGCTGCACCTACCCCCAACTTGGCGCGTTTCGGCCAGGACCTCAGGGCCCGGGTGCACCGTGCTGGGCGCGGGAGGCGTCCCTGAGCTGCTGTCGCGCTCCGAGCCCCCGAGGGGGTGGCAGCAGGGCCGCGCCTGAGGACAGGCATGCAGCGTCTGCCCAGGAGTGCAGGCCCGGTGCCGGGAGAACAACCTATTTCTCCCTCCCTCAAGCACCTTGGACAATCTGGGAGGGCTCCCCAAAGGAGGTGAGCACCTTGGACAATCTGGGAGGGCTCCCTAAAGGAGGTGATGCCACAGTGGTTGGCTTTGCAGAGACAGGAGGGTTTGCTCACATTGCTCTCCGGGGCTGGAACGGGGGCAGGCATGAGGCCCCCTAGTCAGTGTTGGCCTCAAGTACAGGCAACCAATCCCTGTCCCATGGAAGGGAAGAATTGCTGACCCATGCTGCAGGGTCTGCATCTGAAAAGGTCACCGGGCCCTGAGAGGGCAGCTCCCAGACCAGTGTGAAGTGTCCAGAAGGCCAGAGCCACCTATAAGAGAACCTCCAGATATTGCATCTATTTCATCCACATCCTGGTTGTGTCGTGCCCCAGGGATGCCAGCCTCACGCTGTGGCTCTTCCTGTAGGTGTGGGGCCAGGCCCGCTGCATTTACTGCTTTGGGCTAATGATTCAGAGTGAGGGGTGCTTCCTGCCCAGAGGAAGGAGTGAAGGCCTTCGCAGGAGATGACACACCGACAAAGGTTTCCCATGCCCTCTCCAAGAAAATTGATGGACAACAGGGCTGCGTCGTGGGCGGGAGCTTACCTGGGAACCACGTGGAACCAGGTCCGGAGAACCGTGCTCTAGCTAGCTCGTCTTAGCAAATGTCGTCCAATCCAGTGCTAACTGATAGAACCTTCTGCAATGATGGGGATGTTCTGTAGCTGGATAACCCCTGGCACAAATGACTACTGGGTACTGGAAATGTGGCCACAAGGAACCAAATTTTTCATTGTGTTTCCTTGTAATTTAAATTCACATGGCCCTGGGTGGCCAGTAGCGCTCACATTGGACAGAACAGCTCTATTGTAATCATCTGTGCTCTACCAGTTTTCTGGGTGGTTAGTTTGTAAACTGGTTTTGGCTTCATGCCTGCATAAGAACTACAAGCACGAATTTGTGCCTGGTTTTACATTTTGTGCCTGTCAAAGTGACATTATAAGAAAAGACACTATATGGTCACTTGAGAGTCTTCGAGGGTTCTTTTTGTTTAGAAGGGAATAGACAAGGGTTCCAGTGTGAGGAGACATTTCTCTGGATGTCCTGGACACCTGCTCTCCCATCAGCTCCCTGCTGTCCCCAGTGATGGGGACACTTCCCGCTAAAGGTGTGGGCTGTGTCCTCAGCAGGGGCAGTTGGGTGGAGGGAGACGTTGACTCCACTCTCAGGAAGTTGGAGGAGGGGCAGACCTGTGCACACTGTGTCCTTGACCACCAGCCTCAGAAGCAGGCCATGCCCGGCCAGCAGCCAGCCTGCCTGTCCTCTTCAGCCATGCATCAAATATTTAGTGGGTGCCTGCTGTGTGCCAGGCACTGTTCCAGGCCCTGGGTGTGGGAGCCAGGCAGCAGACCCCTCTCCTTGAGGACCGGCAGCTCTGGTGGAGATAACAGGTGTCACAGCACGATGGTCATAGCAGTGCTGGGGAGGGAGGGAATTCCTAGGATGCTTGCTAGAGGGTCACGGGGTTGGGGCACTTCTCAACCACGGGGCTGGGGCACTCCAAGTGCAGAGGCTTGGAAGAGCCATGATGGATCCAGGCCCTGATGCCTGAGAAGGAGTCAGCCAGGCGGAGCCGGGGAGGAGCACTCCAGGCAGATCGGTGAGGCTGGAGGAACACAAGCAAAGCAAGGGCCTCAGAGCGGACAGAGCCAGGGGAAAGATGCTGGACACAGGTCAGGGGCAGGTGCAAGCCTGGGAGGCAGGGGGGCTGGCCTTGGGACCTGGAGGCCAGAGGAGGGCTGCATTTTATTCTGACTGCAGTGAGGTGATGGAGGGCTTCATGGGCCTGACTTCTGATTGCAGGGGCAGCAGCCTGTGTCAGCTCCAGAGTGGAACTCACGTTCACAGGCACTTGCAGGCTCACAGGGAGGACTGGCTACGAGGAGGTAGGAGCACCACTTCGCAGGGCCTGGGTCATGGGAGCACCACATCTGAAGTGCCCTTCCCAGCGGCCCACTGGTGTGACCTCATGGGGACCTTGGGGATCCCATGGCTGACATGGCTCGTGTCTGTGTGATACTGGGACAGTAGGCACCCAGGAGTGCATCTGAAAGGGTTCCTGTTGTTGGCTGGGCCTGCTGGAGCTTCCATCCTGGCTCCAGGACAAATATCCAGGTTGGCTCTGTCAGAGGATGAGGGGGAGAAAGGGGAGGGGCTTGCCCAGCAGCCCGGCCTGGGATGGGAGCACCACTCCCTGGGCCTGCCCTGCCCAGGCTTGCCCCTGAGAAGGCTTATGCCTGGGGAAGGTGGAGCTGCTGGAGCAACGTGGGCACAGCCGGTGGCACGTTGAGGAAGGGCAGGCGTTTGCAGCCCGGCTGGGCTTGTGTAGGAGTCTTCCCGTCCCTGTGACTTCAGGCTGGTCCCTCAGATTCCCCATCTGCAGAAGTACCATCTCCCAGCATTTTGGGACAGGTGACACGTGCATATATTCCCATTGCACTTGGGGGGCAAGGCCTGGCCTGTGGGAGGCACCAGGTCCCTGGCTCCTTGAAGCCATGTTTGACAGAGACCTTTCCCCCTGGTGTGAGGTGACTCACAGCCCCAGTGGAGTACACCTTCGGTTGGCGGAGCCATTCATGAGACCCCTGTGCCTTGATTTCTCGTGGAATACGTGAAGATCACTCAAATGAGGACAAGCAGAGGCTGTTTGTGCAGTGCTCACTCTAGCAGGGAGTCGGCCACTGGCACTCGTGTTGGGCAGACACGCACAGGCAGGTTGGGGAGTTGTACAACTTTCTATTAAAAGGGGTGGCAGAAGTGTTTGGATATTATCAACACCCAAAAAGCAACCAAGGTAATAAATACGCCATATCCATAGAATAAGGGACAGAAACCATACGATCATCTCAACAGACGCAGGGGAAGCACCCAAACCAAAGCTCACACTCTTCCCTCATAAAGAAGCATTGAACTCACTAGAAATGGAAAGGACCTGCCTCCACCTGATAAACAGCACTGACAAAAATACCCCAGCTAATGTGGTGTTCAGTGGTGAAAGCTGGGTAGCTCTTCCCCTGCGATCAGGAGTGACGTGGGGTGAACACTCCCCGCTACCATTCAACACTGTCCGGAAGGCTCTGGCAGGGCAATTAGGTAAGAAAAAGACGTTAAGGGCACCCATATTAGAAAGGAAGAAGTAAAATGCTATGTTGAATATCTGTGCCCCGCCCAGTGTTGAAATTCTTACTCCCCAGGTGATGGCATTTGGAAGTGAAGCCTTTGGGAGATTAGGTTATGAGGTCAGAGCCTTCCTAAATTGGATTAGTGTCCTTATAAACGAAGCCTTAGAAAGACCCTGGGCCCCTTCCGTTCACTATGGCGGACACAGTGAGAAGACAGCTATCTGCGAACCCAGAAGTAGGCCCCGACCAGACACCAAACCTACCGGTGCCTTGATCTTGGACTTCCCAGTCTCCAGAACTGTGGGAAATACATTTGTGTTGTTTATAAGTCACTCGGTTTATGGCAGTCTGTTGTGGCAGCTCAAAGGGACTAAGACATAAAACTTTCTATTTGCTGGTTATATGACATATATAGAAAATCCACTAAAAACTTTAAAACTAATAAACATGCATAGCAATGTGGCAGGATACAAGATCAATATACAAAAATCAATTTTATTTCTATACCCTAGCAATGAACAATCCAAAAACGAAATTAAGAAGACAATATTTATAATATCGGCAAAAAGAACATACCTAGAAATAATTTTAGCAAAAGAAGCGTAAAACTTGTGTACTGAAAAATACAAAATATTTTTGAAAGAAATCAAAGAATATCGAATTAAATGGAAAGATATCCTGCAGTCATGGATCAGGAGACATAATATTGTTAAGATGGCAAAACTCCCGAATTCATCTATAGCTTCACAATCTCTATCAAAATCCCACCTGTCTTTTTACAAGCTGGTCCTCCAATTCATAAGGAAATTCATAAGGAAATACAAGCGTTTTGTATTTGTATTTTAGAAGAGCCAAAACAATCTAGAAAGAGAAGAGCAAAATTGGAGGGCTCACATTTCCTGATTCAAACTTACTGCAAAGCTACAGTAATCAAGACAGTGTGGTACTGGCATAGGGATAGGCATACAGATCAATGCAGTAAAGTTGAGACTCCAGAAACAAATCCTTGCATTTATGGTCAACTGATTTTTTTAAAGACAATTCAAGTGCAGCAGTGAGAAGGGGGGAAAGAGTAGAACGAGGTGTTCCATCTGTAGCTGACTGTAAACAATCAATTGCGATAACTCACTGCCTTCAGACCAGCCATCAGTTGATTTTTGACAAGGGTGCCAAGACAATTCAATGGGGTAAGGAATAGTCTTTTCAGAAAATGGTGCTGAGACAACTGGATATCCATGTGCAAAAGAATGAAGTTGGACCCCGACCTCATGCTGTGCACAAAAATTAACTCAAAATGGATCGTAGACCTAAATGTAAGCACTAAAATTATAAAATCCTTAGGAAGGCCAGGCGCAGTGGCTCACACCTGTGATCCCAGCACTTTGGGAGGCCGAGGCGAGCGGATCACCTGAGATCAGGAGTTTGAGTCCAGCCTGGCCAACATGGTGAAACCCCATCTCTACTAAAAACACAATTAACTGGGCGTGGTGGTGGCGGGTGCCTGTAGTCGCAGCTACTCGGGAGGCTGAGGCAGAAGAATCACTTGAACCCAGGAGGCAGAGGTTGCAGTAAGCCAAGATTGCACCACTGCACTCCAGCTTCGGCGACAGAGAGAGACTTTATCTCCAAAAAAAAAAAAAAAAAAAAGAAAGGAAAAAGAAAATAAAAAATAAAATCCTTAGGAAAGGACATAGGAATAAATCTTGATGACCTTGTGTTAAACAATGGTTTTTAATATACACTACCAAAAGCACAGGCAACAAAAGAAAAAATAGAGAAATTAGACTTGGCCAAAGCTAAAAACTTTTGTGCATCAAAGGAAGTGGAAAGGCAACCCACGAAATGGGAGAAAACCTTTGTGAATCATCTATTTGATAATGGAGTAGTATCTAAACATGTAAAGAACTCTTATAACTTACCAACAAAAAGACAAACCACCTACCTTTAATGATGGATAAAGGATTACAATAGACCTTGCTCCAAAGAAGACGTACTCATGACCGATAAGTTCATGAAAAGATGTCCCCATTATTAGTCATCAGGGAAATGCAAATCAAAACACAGCGAGATACCACGGCTATAAATAAAAGAGACAGACAATAACAAGTGTTGGCAGAGGTGTGGAGAAGTTAGAACCCTCCTTCATTGCTGGTGGGAATGCAAAATAGTGCAGCCACTTTGGAAAACAGACTGGCCGTTTCTCAAAATGCTAAACACAGAGTTGCCATAAAAACCAGCAACTGCACTCCTAGACATATGTGTGTGTGTGTGTGTGTGTGTGTGTGTGTATCCAAGAGAAATGAAAGCATATGTCTGCATAACAATATGCACATATACGTTCATAGCAGTAGTGGTTTGTTTTGTTGTTTTGTTTTGTTTTTTGAGACAGAGTCTTGCTCTGTTGCCCAGGCTGGAGTGTAGTGGCGCACTGCAACCTCTGCCCCCCGGATTCAAGAGATTCTTCTGCCTCAGCCTCCTAAGTAGCTGAGATTACAGGCATGCCCCACCATGCCTGGCTAATTTTTGTATTTTTAGTAGAGACAGGCGGTTTCACCATGTTGGCCAGGCTGATCTCAAACTCTTGGCCTCAAGTGATCCACCTGCCTCATCTTCCCAAAGTGCTAGGATTACAGGCATGAGCCACTGCACGCAGCCAGCACTAGTTTTAATAGCTAAAAAGTGGGAACAATTCAAATATTCATCAATGAATAAATAAATAAACAAAATATTGATCTACCCATACAGTGGAATATTATTCAGCCATAAAAATAAACGAAGTACTGATACAAGCTACAACATGGATGAACTTCGAGGATATGATGCTGAAGGAAAGAAGCCAGACCCAAAAGACTGTTGTGATTCCATTTTTTTTCAAGTGGTTAGAATGGGCAAATTAATAGAGATGGAAAGTAGATTGCTGAGTGGCTGCCTGGGGCTTTGCGGACATGATGGGGAGTGGGTGCTAACAGGTATCTATGGGGGTCTGTCTTTGGGATGTTGAAAATGTTCTAAAATTAGGCAGTGGTGATGGTTGCACGATTCTGTGACTACTCTAAAGTCACACCACACTAAGTCTACAGTTTAAATTGCTAAGTTTTATGCTATATGAATTTTATCTTATTAAAGGTATAAAAGACCTTCCAAAGGCCGGGCGCAGTGGCTCACGCCTGTAATCCCAGCACGTTGGGAAGCCGAGACAGGCGGATCATGAGGTCAGGAGATCGAGACCATCCTGGCTAACACAGTGAAACCCCGTGTCTACTAAAAATACAAAAAAAATTTAGCGTGTTGGCAGGCGCCTGTATTCCCAGCTATTCGGGAGGCTGAGGCAGGAGAATGGCGTGAACCCGGGAGGCGGAGCTTGCAGTAAGCCGAGATTGCCCCACTGCACTCCAGCCTGGGCGACTGAGCGAGACTCTGTCTCAAAAAAAAAAAAAGAAAAACTTTCCAAAATACCAACAAAACCAACCAAGAGAGAAGGCTTCAGATGTGTGCTGCTAGAGGCAGAAGGCTGGGGAGGCTGAGGCTGTGGGCTGGGGAAGCTGGAGGCAGCCACCCTTCATCAGGGGCATATTTGCCTTCCTGCAGTTGGTCTTGAGTTGGGGGCAAAAATAGGGAACCTGGCAGCCATTAGCCGTGGCCTGAGCCTCTGGGCTGATTGCTACAGAGGTGTGGTTTGGCTTCCAGGCTTCTCAGGGGTCAGAGTTCTATTGACATATGTGATCCGGCCGCTGCCCGCCAGCATGGTTAGTCTTTCCTCCTTGTGTAGAAAGCCGGGATAAAAACTGCCCTATTGGCCAGGCGCGGTGACTCACGCCTGTAACCCCGGCACTTTGGGAGGCCGAGGCGGGCGGATCACGACGTCAGGAGATTGAGACCATCCTGGCTAACACGGTGAAACCCCGTCTCTACTAAAAATACAAAAAATTAGCCGGGCGTGGTGGCGGGCGCCTGTAGTCCCAGCTACTTGGGAGGCTGAGGCAGGAGAATGGCGTGAACCCGGGAGGCGGAGCTTTCAGTGAGCCCAGATCGCGCCACTGCACTCCAGCCGGGGCGACTGAGCGAGACTCCGACTCAAAAAAAAAAAAAAAAAAAACAAAAAACTGCCCTATGTCCAGCATTGACAGGCAGGGCTGAGTGCCATCTGGGGCCTGGGGCACACGTGTAGCTATCTTCTGCAGGGGCTCCTGGCCGGCACTGTTCTTGCCCAGGGGGCCCTGCCTTTGTAGGGCTCCCAGTCTAGACGGGGAAACATTAAATAGGTAGACACATCACTCAATTCAGGAATTTGGGGTAGTGACCCGAGCTGCAGAGAAACCAAGCCGCAATGGGAAAAGGAATGATCTGAGGCCTAGCAGTCAAGACCAAGCACGCCGGGCAGGGACACTGTTCTGAGGCCTTTGTCTGACACTTGGGGGATGAGGGGGCCCTTCCAGGCCCCGGGAATAGCAAAGGCCCAAGGCCAGATAGTGTTGAAAGGGACCGTGGGGCGAGGCGGGGCTGGGAGCCTCCGTGTTACTGCGCGGGTGCTCAGAGGTGTGGAGCCCTGGGGGGCAGGGCACGCAGGGCCCGAGTTGTGCTTTTAAACCTCTCTGGCCGAAGGGCAAGAACAGACCTTGGGGCCGGACGGGAAGCAGGAGAGCAGTGATCGCTTCCTGCTGGGGCCAGGCCAGGGCTGACAACAGCTGGGACTGGAGGCAGAGATGGCCCAGAGGTTCCAAGAAAAGGGCCCTCTCTGCTTTCAGGAGAGTAAACAATCCTCTTGTGAGGTTTGCAAGAGGATGCAAGGCTTGGGGGCAGGGAGGGGAGGGGACCCCAGGGAGGAGGGGAGGACTGGGCACCAGAGGGTGCAGGGGACCCCAGGGAGGAGGGGAGGGCTGAGCAGCAGAGGGTGTGGGGGACCCCAGGGAGGAGGGGAGGGCTGAGCAGCAGAGGGTGTGTGGGACCCCAGGGAGGAGGGGAGGACTGAGCACCAGAGGATGCGGGGGACCCCAGGGAGGAGGGGAGGACTGAGCACCAGAGGATGCGGGGGACCCCAGGGAGGAGGGGAGGACTGAGCACCAGAGGGTGCGGGGGACCCCAGGGAGGAGGGGAGGGCTGAGCACCAGAGGGTGCGGGGGACCCCAGGGAGGAGGGGAGGGCTGAGCACCAGAGGGTGTGTGGTGCTTTCAGGCTCATGCATGCGTGGATTTGGGGTGAGATGCGGGACTGGGCACACCCCGTGGGGTAGGCCAGGGGTGGGAAGCCTGAGCGTGTGGTGCCCAGGGGAGTCTTGATGAGATGTCCCGGGGGTCTCTTTGGAGACCCCAAGTCATGGGATCCGCTAAACTCTCCGGCAGTTTGTGGTGATGGCGTGTGGGGTGGGGACGGGAGTCTCTCCAGGAGCTGCAGGGCTCTGGGGGCCTCCCCTTCGTTCTGCTCTGGGTGGGAGACAGGTGGAAGGAGCAATTCAGGAGCCCAGTGGATAGAGGGGATGCTGTAGGCACAGGCTGAGGCCTGGTTGGCCTCTGAGGGTCCATGATCTGGACCAAGAGCAGCAGGCAGTGGCCAGGCAGGGCCACGGAAGCTCAGGATGGACATCAGAGAGGTGCTCCACTGTGGAGATTTCATCCCCTCAGAGGATCCTGGCCAGTACCTGCACAGCCTGGTGCACACACTGTTATCATCACGAGGACTCCTGGGTATGAGAAGGGCTGGTGAAGCTCTGATACTATCTCCTCCTCAGGATCCCTGGCAGGCAGTGGAATCCGGAAATCCAGGCTGAGCTGAGCAGGGGGAGGCCCTGCCCAGGGGACATGGCTAGATAGTCCTGCTGGCTGGAGTGGGGTTGGGGCCTCCTGGGTGGGCCCAGGAGGTCTGGTAGCCACTGGACTCTGTGACTCTGTGGGACTGGCTTGAGGGGGAAGACAGTGAATAGTCTGCCTATTTACTGTTTCCAGCTGGGGCTTCCCTCTGCTGACGGGGTCCCCTCTCCAGGGGGGCCCCCCTTCACTGATGGGCTCCTCTCCCTGTACTGAGTGACCCCTGTCGGTGCCTGCAGGTTGGGGGCAGGTGGGGCTGGCTGGCACCTGACATTGATTTAATAAATCAATAATTTTGGGGGCGGCTGCCTGCTGGAGGTGGGATGGGTGGTGGGGGAGTCACCTTCACTCTTGTCTGAACCCATGAGTTTTTGTTCAACATAGGGATAAGGAAGCAGCTTGTTAGGACCCTGTTCCCTGAGGAAGGGTGGGTAAGGCTGGTGGGAGGGTCTGTCGGCCATGACCAGAGCTGGCTGAGCTACCCTGGGCTTCATGTCCCCAGGTGCAGCATAGCTGTGGGAAGCCCACGGGCCTCTGATCTCCTTCCTACAAGCTGCGTGAGGTTTAAAGGGGCTGGAAGCACAGAAGAGGACCCAGTCCTGCTTTTCCGATCGGCTGTGTTCCCTCCATGCTGGTGCCCACCAGGCCCGGCCTTTTTTGGCCAGGGTCACCTTGTCCTGGACCCAGCCCTGACCCCTCTGTCCCCCACTGTGTTGTCACCATCCCCTGTGAGGAGGGACCCCTGAGGGCTCTTCCTGACCTCTGACCCTCACAGCCTGGGCCTCCGCAGAGGCTTCTGGGGCCATTGGTTCCCCGTACAAGCTGATACCAGCTGTTAATGACATTGCCTTGTTTACTTCAGCATGAGCTGGGCCACAGAGAGGAAGCTGTGTTGCTGAAGGGGACTCTGAAGGTTCCCCCTGGAGGGGCTGCCTGGCTGAGACCTGAATAAGTGGGCAGTGCCCGACAAAGAAAGGGGAGCTTGTCGGATACTGGGCAGCCCTGCCTGGCCTCAACCTGCAGGCACAGATAGGGCAGGGGGGTCACCTAGCCCAGTGAGGGGAGCTCATCGGTGGAGGGAGCCCCCCTGCAGTAGAGATCCCATCAGAGGACCCCGTCGGCAGAGGGGAGCCCCCCTGGAGAGGGGACCCCATCAGTGGAGGGGAGCCACAGCTGGAGAGGGGACCCCATCAGCAGAGGGGAGCCACAGCTGGAGAGGGGACCCCATCAGCAGAGGGGAGCCCCCCTAGAGAGGCAACCCCATCAGCAGAGGGGAGCCACAGCTGGAGAGGGGACCCCATCAGCAGAGGGGAGTCCCACCTGGAGAGGGAACCCTGTCAGCAGAGGGGAGTCCCAGATGGAAAGGGGACCCTGTCACTGGAGAGGAGCCCCAGCGGGAGAGGGGACCCCCTCAGCAGAGGGGAGCCCAACCTGGAAAGGGGACCCCATCAGCAGAGGGGAGCCCCCCTGGAGAGGCGACCCCATCAGCAGAGGGGAACCACAGCTCGAGAGGGGACCCCATCAGCAAAGGGAAACCCACAGGGGTATCCAGAGGGGAGGCCAGGTTGGGTATCTTGGGAGTGGGAAGTTGGGTCAAAGGTAAGATTTTTTCAGCGAGCAAGCTTGCTTCAGCTTGGAAGTGCCCAGCGGGCAGTGGGGGTTGGTGGACGCAGCAAGGAGGAAGTTCCGGGGTCTTTGACAGCGGCTGCTCCCACTGCAGAACTCACAATCTCTTGAGGACTCCAAGAATGAACGGATGGCCAAGCCTGGGCCTCCGCTGGGAACAGCACAGCCGTGGAAGAGGAGGGAGATCGTGCTCACTTCGGGGGCAGGCTGGAGAGAGAGGCTTGGGGTGGATGATGAAACTTGGTTCTTATGTGAAGGAAAGTGAAGAACCACGTGCGGTTATTGCTCTGCTCTCCAAATCAATCCTGAATAACCGGGAGAGAAAAACTGAAAAATGAGACCAGTGAATGGGAGGTGGGAGGGGCTTGTGGCAGACGAGGTGGCCGCCCCACTCCTGTTGGCCATGGGAGCGCGGGGGGCCACATGCATGCCAGGGACACCAAGCTCCTGGCCCTGGGCCAGCCTCACTGGCAGTGGCTGGGGACAGTGGGTCTCTGTGTCTCCTCCTCATCTCTGCAGTCCCTGGCTGGGTGCCCACCCTCTCCCTCATCTCGCCGTCTGCCTTCCTTTCATTTCTTTTTGGCGTGGTTCTCTCACTGTCCAGGAAGGAACTTGGCGTCTTGCACTCCAGGCAGGCAGAGCCAGGAGCCCAGCTGACCCAGAAGGGCTCGGGTGGAGTGGGTGGGTGATGGGAAAGCGGCTGGTGCCCCGAATGCAGAGCCTGCCCCATCTGCTGTGCCTGGAGGGCACCCCTCACTCCTCAGGCTCTCCAGAAGGTCAGCCATGGGGCCAGGGTTGGGGCCCATTCTGTACCCTGCTGTATCCCAGGGACCATTTAAATGGGGGCCTGGCACAGACTAGGAGTTCATTTGTTAATTGAATAAGCAAAGCCCAAAGCCCCCTGTGTTCCTCGCCTGAGCCAAGAAGGAAGCCTGGGCCTGACCTCTGAGTCCACCCACCCTCCTTGTGGGTAGGAAGGCAGTGGCATTGCATAACTGACCACCTACAGGACCGGGCCATGCCAAGAGGGAGCAGGCGCCTTGATGCTCCTAGATCGCCGGCCAGACTCCTCCTCCCCAGTCCTTGGAGCCTCCTTGCTTCTTCAACCCCTGTCAGAGTCCATGGGACAAGGCGAGACTGGGGACACTGTCTCCTCCCCCAGATGTGGCTGATCTCAGCCTGGAGCCTCTCCCCAGGGCTGCCCAGGACCGGGGTTCAGATCATAAGCCCAGGATGCACTGTGGACTGTGTGTTCCCCACACTCGTGCACCGAGAGACCCATCTTGTTTCCCACGAGCCCCTTGGTGCTGGGTGCCGGGTGAGGGCATAGCCCTGGTGAGCCTGGTGGTCTTCTCCAGGCTCTGATGTTTCCTTCCAGTGCCCCGGCCCTCCCCTCAATGTGCAGTATGTGGAGGTTGAGGGGGCTGCTGTGGTCTGAATGTGTCCCCCATCTCTCTGCCCATAATGTACTAACATCATTGTCATGGGAGCAGGCTCTGACAGAAGGAGGAGTTTGGTCCCCTTCTTTCTGGCCATCTCTCTCTCCCTCTCTGCCCTTCTGTGGTGGGATGAGGCAGTACAAAGGCCCTTGCCAGAGGCAGCCTCTCGATCTTGGACCTCGCAGCCTCTAGGACGAGGAGCCAAGAAGTTACCCAGTCTGTGGTTTTCTGTTCTAACAGAACATGATGGACTAAGACCGCAGGACTTGCCAAGTCCCCCCAGTTTATCACCCTTAGGCCACACCCTGATATGGTTTGGATCTGTGTACCTGCCAAATCTGATGTGGCATTGTAATCCCCAATGCTGGAGGTGGGGCCTGCTGGGAGGTTATTGGATCCTGGGGGTGGATTTCCCCCCGGTGCTGTTCTTATGATAGTGAGTTCTCATGAGACCTGCTTGTTTAAAAGCATATGGCACCTCCCCTCTCTTCCTCTGGCTTCCTCCTGCTCCGGCCATGTGAAGTGCCAGCTCTTCCTTTGCCTTCCGCCATGATTGTAAGTTTCCTGAGCCCGCCCCCAGAAGCCATGTGGATGCCAGCACCATGCTTTCTGTACAGCCTGGGGAACGGCAAGCCAATTAAACCTCCTTTCTTTATGAATTACCCAGTTTCAAGTATTCTTTATACCAGTGCGAGAACGGACGAGTACGCCCACTTTGTCCAATCCAGTCACACTTCTGCATGACTCTCCATCAAACTTCACATTAAAATACACGGGTTTCCCTCTTCCTTTGGGTCCTCATTTTTTTTTTCTTTTCTTTTTTCTTTTCTTTTTTTTTTCTGTCACCCAGGCATCTCGATTCACTGCAACCTCCACCTCCTGGCTTCAAGAGAGTCTCCTGCCTCAGCCTCCCCAGTAGCTGGGACTACAGGTGCCTGCCACCATGCCTGGCTGATTTTGTATTTTTAGTAGAGATGGGGATCTCACTATGTTGGCCAGGTTGGTCTTGGAACTCCTGACTTCAAATGATCCGCCCACCTCGGCCTGCCAAAGTGCTGGGTCCTCATTTCTGAAGGCTCCTATACTACATGAAACTGATATTGAATACATGTGTCTGCTTTTCTCTTGTTAATCTGTCTTTTGTTATGAGAGCCTCAACCATGAATCTGGCGACAAATGAGGAAATAAATCTTTTCTCCTCCAGGTGCTTCAGACGTGCTGGGGGATTCTGTGAGGGCCTCGCGGTTTAGAGAAGCAAGACTCCCATCACAGGGCCCTGGGCAGAGAACACACCACACCAAAGACGGTGGGACGCCCAGCTGGGCTGGGCCAGGACCCAGGGAAGCCCAGGAGGAGACTGCCCTCTGCCCCACTCGCCTGGGAGCACCTCCCCCGTGGCGTTCTTCCAAATCTGGTGTCTGCCTTGACGTGCTCCTGATTCCTTTGCTTCTTGTCCTACACTCCCTGTGCAGGCTCTGGAGACAGAGCTCCGATGGCTCGTGAGTCCCCATCACTTTCACTCTTGGCCATGTCAAAGGCTGCTGGTCAGACCCTGAGTCCCTCTGCAGTGGCCCAGGGTTCCAAGGTCCTGTAGGTCAGAAGGAAGGGCCTTGCCCCACTCCATCGGGGCTATGGATGGAGCCCCCAACCAGGGCTGTCATGGGAGGGTTTGAACGCCCACGCCTGTCCAAGCAGCTGCAACTGCAGTTCTTCCCGGAGCTTCCAGCCCTTTGGGCGTCTGCCCGCTCTCCCTCTGGCAGAATGTGACGCACCTGCTGGTCTGATTCCATGATAGGAGGACAAGCAAGTTGCAGTCCTGACCTTCAGTGCCTCATATGTGACCTTGTTTGGAAATAAGGTCACTGCAGATGTAACTAAGCTATAGCCATTAGGATCCTGCTCAGATCTGACCGGTGACCTTAGGAACAGGGAAATTTGGATGCAGACGCACACACAGGAAGGACACCGTGTGAAGGTGAAGGCAGAGATTAGAGTGATGCTCCATGAGCCAAGAAGTACAAGGCTGCGGGGGAGCCCTAGAGGCTGGAGGGACTGGACAGAGGCTGCAGGGACTGGGCAGAGGCTGGAGGGACTGGGCAGAGGTTGGAGAGACTGGGCAGAGGCTTCAGGGACTGGGCAGAGGCTGCAGGGACTGGGCAGAGGCTGGAGGGACTGGGCAGAGGCTGGAGGGACTGGGCAGAGGTTGAAGAGACTGGGCAGAGGCTTCAGGGACTGGGCAGAGGCTGCAGGGACTGGGCAGAGGCTGGAGGGACTGGGCAGAGGCTTCAGGGACTGGGCAGAGGCTCCCTCACAGCCCCCAAAGGAACCAGCCCCAACAACAACTTGGGTTTGGACTTGGGGCCCCCAGGGCTGGGGAGATAAATGTCTGCTGTGAAGGCTGCCAGACTGTGGCGTTTTGCTGTGGCAATCCTGGCAGATGACGGCGGGTGACTTTAGTCATGCTTAACAAGCAGCCCCGAATGGTGCGGACCCATCAGAATGGGGTTGGCCACGGCATCGAGTGACGTTCCAGAAGCTCTCTGTCGTGCCCTGCTTGGATCCTGGGGGAAGGGACCGGGTGGCCTCTGGGGGACACCTGGAGGCTCAAGGTCGGGGCTGTTCAGCCAGCATGGAAGCCATTCTGTGTTTTAACAACCAGCATGGAAGCCATTCTGTGTTTTAACAACCACATGTATGTGCAGGTGCACACCACTCAATATCAGGCCTGCGAGACAAGAAACGCCCTCAGGTCCCAGGTGGGCATGGCTTCCGTGTCAGCAGAGCTCCAGGCCCAGGCACGACCTTTGGAATTTGTTGTTTCCAAACCGCTGAGGTTTGGTTCCCCGAGAGACACTGCCAGACAGACGTGCAGGTCAAGGGTAAAGTGGCGAGTGCTCTTAGGGACAAAGGCTGGGAGAGAGGGAAGGAGCAGGTGTGGGGAGCTGAGCTGTGTTGCACTTGCAAAGATGGTTTCTGATGATGCCTTGGGTGCTTTTGGAGCATTGGCCTTTAGAGAGGCCATGAATTGAGGTGAAGGACCTGACCTGTTGCTTCCTCTATCGACCATTCATTGGGTTGAGGTGGCTTCCAGGGCAGGGAGAAGCCATGGGTGAGGGACCTGACTTTGGCTGAGGGCATTTCCTTGGGAGAAGAGAGCTGAGAGCTGTGGGCAGCCAGCTGGACCAGTGCTCTGGTCCCACTGGGAGGGACGGTGCAGTGCACAGCGGTGAGCGCCTGCCATGGTCCTCCATGATGTAGATTGATAGATACAGAGACAGATACACGGAGTGAGATAGATGAATAAGTACAGATCCATAGAGACCAAGACAGACAGACAGATAGACAGACAGGCAGACAGACAGGCAGACAGGCAGGCAGGCAGATAGACAGATAGGCAGACAGACAGGCAGACAGACAGACAGGCAGGCAGATAGACAGGTAGGCAGATAGACAGGCAGACAGGCAGACAGACAGGCAGGCAGACAGACAGACAGATAGACAGGCAAACAGGCAGACAGACAGAGAGGCAGGCAGGCAGACAGACAGACAGGCAGATAGATAGATCGAGATTACCATAGAGATAGAGATAGAGGCAGGAGAATGGCGTGAACCCGGGAGGCGGAGCTTGCAGTGAGCCGAGATCGCGCCACTGCACTCCAGCCTGGGCGACAGAGCGAGACTCTGTCTCAAAAAAAAAAAAGAGATAGAGATAGAGATAGATCAGAGAGATATACAGATGTAGACAGAGATATAGGTAGACATAGAGAGAGATAAGTAGAGACATAGGTAGCTAGCTGAGTAGCTGGGTGGATGGATGGATGGATGGATGGATGGATGGAAGAAAGGGGAGTTTATTATGGGAATCGGCTCACATGATTATGGAGACTGAGAAGTCCCATGATTTGCCCTGTGCAAGGGGACCCAGGGAGCCTGGTAGTGTGGCTCAGTTTAAGCCTGAAGATCTGAGAACCAGGGAGGCCGACAGTGTAACTCGCAATCAGAGGGGCCACTGGTATAAGTCCCAGGGTCCAAAGGCCAGAGAACCAGGAGTTCCGATGTCTAAGGGCAGTAGGAGGTGGGTGTCCCATCTCTGGCGGGGGAAGAGAGAGCAAGAGAGCACCAATTCTTCTTTCCCTTCTGCCTGGGCCCTCAGTGGATTGGATGGTGCCCTCCCACACTGGGTGAGGACAGACCTTCCTTACTCAGCCCACGGACTCAAACGCCAGCCTCTCCTGGAAACACCCTCACAGGCACACACAGAGATAATGCTTTCGTGCTCTCTGGGTATCCCTTCATCCAGTCAAGTTGACAGCTGAAACGAACCATCGCAAGTTCACTCCTTGTCAGCTTGGAACCCATACACGCCTCCTTAAACTGTACTTCATCTCCAAATAGACAGCAGCAAGGTCATGGTTCCAACCAACATGTTACAACTATCCCGCAAACAACCAGACACGCACTGACTCCCTCCCTGGAAGAGGAGGTGAAGCCTCTCCCAATATCCCACGGCCTCAACACTGTCATGTAAAATTCACAATACCTTGATACTGAGACAAAGTCTCTGCTGCTGGCAGATGGGCACACAGTGCTGGTGGTACCTAGCTTGGCCTTGGTGAGTGGAAGTCCATGTTGCTGAGCCCATGCACAACCTCCATCCCTGCCACCACAGCCACTTTGCTCAGGAGCTCACTGGGTGATGAGAGGGGTGGCTGGGAAAAGCCTAACTGGTGTCCATAGAGCAGGTCATCCTGTCCACCTGATTACTGAAGTCCTCCTCTGCTGAGGTCACCCTTTGGTGAGCATCCACGTGGGACACAGATATCATTTGCCTGTTCAGAGAGGGCTGTCTATACATCTCTTCCATACACTTCTTGGTCACCAATTTTCCAATCATGTTCCTTTCAAGCACCTAAATCAATGGCAACAGCCATGAGTCAAATATCGTCACACATCTGCCCCTTCTAAGTGGAGCACAGACAGGTGCATGCCGGAAGTTCTACCCACGGGGAAGACTCCTCTTCACCACTGTCCTTGAGGGATGTCTCCCAGGGGCTATAGGACCGCAGCTGTCCACTTTCCGGTAGTGTCTGCGTACTGAGCAGAACCATTTGTAAGTCTGGCCTAAGTTTTCTCTTCCTCTGTCAACTAATGAGAGGGAACTCCCCACGCAGCCACAGGTACAGACGGGGAGGGAGAAGGCAGGAGAGCAGCAGTGGGGTGGCCCAACAGGCTTTGGGCCACTACTTCACATAACTTACTTGTGCCTTCAGGACCTGCTTGGGCCTGATCACCTATCCCCCGCTTCCACTGGCTGATGCAGCACTGCTGTGCACACACGACTTTATGGCTACGTGGGTCAGATAGTCCCCAGATCATGATGAGCAGTTCAGGTCATGTGGTAACCTGGTGGCCCTTGTCTAGTTTAGTTTCTCTTTCTTTCCTTCTTTCTTTCTTCCTTCCTTCCTTCCTTCCTTCTTTCTCTTTTTTTTTTTTTTTTTGAGAAGGAGTCTCGCTCTGTCACCCAGGCTGGAGTGCAGTGGCGCAATCTCGGCTCACTGCAAGCTCCACCTCCCGGGTTCACGCCATTCTCCTGCCTCAGCCTCCCGAGCAGCTGGGACTGCAGGCACCCGCCACCACACCTGGCTAATTTTTTGTATTTTTAGTAGAGACGGGGTTTCACTGTGTTAGCCAGGATGGTCTTGATCTCCTGACCTTGTGATCCGCCCACCTTGGCCTCCCTAAGTGCTGGGATTACAGGCTTGAGCCACAGTGCCCGGCCTCGTTCTTTTTTTTTTTCTTTTAATGAGACAGAGGCTCCCTCTGTCACCCAGGCTGGAGTGCAGCGGCACCATCTTGGCTCACTGCAACCTTCACCTCCCGGGTTCAACCGATTCTCCTGCCTCCGCCTCCCAAGTAACTGGGACTACAGGCACTCGCTACCACGCCTGGCTAATTT
Organism: Papio anubis; assembly: GCF_008728515.1. Taxonomy (NCBI): domain Eukaryota; kingdom Metazoa; phylum Chordata; class Mammalia; order Primates; family Cercopithecidae; genus Papio; species Papio anubis. Next base: position 121,528,560 of record NC_044987.1, read on the forward strand.
TGTATTTTTAGTAGAGACAGAGTTTCACCATGTTGGCCAGGCTGGTCTTGAACTCCTGACCTCAGGTGACCCGCCCACCTCAGCCTCCCAAAGTGCTGGGATTATAGATTCACACTGCCAAGTGTTTAATTTCTACGAAGGCCCAGAAGCAGGGCAAGAGCTGTTTCTCAGAAGGAGAGTGAGTTATCTGTGGATGATGACAGGACCTTGCTCCCAAATCCTAAAGGCCTGTGCCTACAGGGGCCTGGCAAAGGCTCCACACAGGGTCTCTGTCTGCCACTGACACCCCAGGCACCATTGGATCTGCTGGGTCGTGTGGCCCACGTGGCAGAACGGCATGCACAGAACCTGGACCTACTGCAGACTTCTCTTGCTCTGGGCCATGCTTCAAACTAGCAGCTTTTCAAATCACTCAGTAAATGGACAGAGTTGGACACCTAAAAGAGAAAGAGCATGTCAACCCCATGTCAAACAGGCCCGCTTAGTGCTGTTTTTCTCTTTTGGTTGCAGGAGGATTCAGATGCAACGACTTGTCCTTCACCTTAGAACAGGCCCCACACGCCTGGACATTCCCCTGAGGTAGAAGGCTCTGAATTTTAGTTGGGTTTATTCCCCACCCTCTGACACCGACAAGTCTGGAATGGTGGCTACTTCTTGTGCCTTACGTCCCATCAGCATGATGTCATCAGTGTAACGGGCCAGTGTGACATCCTGGGGAAGGAAAAGGCGATCGAGACCCCTGAGAATTATCTGTGACACAGGCTGGAGACGCGAGAGGCCCCTGAGGTGGGCGGCGAGGGTGCGCTGCTGGCCTGGCTTCTGCTGGGCCTTGTGGACGGGGGTGGAGGAGAACGCATTTGCCGGATCAGTAGCTGCGCACCAGGAAGCAGGAGATGTGCTAATTTGCTCAAGCAATGGAAACACGTCTGGCCCAGCAGCTGCAGTGGGAGTCAAACTTAGGACAGTCTCCCGTCATTCTCCAGGACCCACCTGTCTCCCCCACGGGCCGAACAGGCGAGTGGAGTGGGCTGTGGTGGGGATCACTGCCCCTGCGTCTCTCAAGTGCTTGGTGGTGGCGCTGATGTCTGCAGTCCCTCCAGGGATGTGGGATGGCTTTTGACTGACGGTTCTAGGTAGAGGCCTCTCTAACGGCTTCCACTTGGCCTTTCCCCCCATAGCAGCCCAGGTCAGGGGATGCATGTGGGGACTCTGCCGGCTGCTGAGTGTGTCTGTTCCACTTACGCATCTGGAGCCGGGGAAATGACCACAGGATGGGCCGGGGACCCACTGGACCCAGGAGTCAGACCTGAGCTAAAACTCCACTGATCCCCTGGCTCCCTAAGCCCCTCCCTAACTGGATGGCCACAGTGTCCCTCCAGCATCTCCTAGAATCAATGTCAGGACAGAGCCAGTGTCCAATTGTCCCAAAATGTCACATTATTTTATTTTCTCCAATACACAGTTACCCAGATGGAAGGCCATAGACCCCTTTGGAGAAGACCAGGGGAAGAATTAACAGTGTATATACATTTTTGGCAGTCCTGGGGTCCTTCCTCAAGGGTACCCAGACTTTCTTTCGTTCTTTCTGGATTCATAGACTGACTCAAGTCTGTGAATGACTGAGGCCATGATTCTCGGTTTTTATGGTTGGAGTTAGAGTTCTGTCCACTTGATCTGGAAGTTTTTTGCTTGTACCCAGTAGGAATTGAGCAGGCTTCTGGTCTGTTTCACTGCTAGGAACAACATGGTAAGCAGCCAGCGCCGTAGGTCTACATGGGTCAGACCTGTGGCCCAGGTCTGACTGCTACTTTGCCTCTGCTGTCGGTCATGGTAACCATGCCCACTTTGCCTTTGGTGCTTGAGTGCCCCCACTTGGGCCCTGCTACCCCAGGATCCAATTATTCCTGTTGCATGTAAGTTTCGCAGTTGATTACTGCAATTCCCACTGTGAGTCTGGCCTACGGAGAAGAACAATTGCAGAGCTCTGCAAGGAGACTGGGCTCCCTCACAAATCTATGTCTCAGCGTTGTGAAACCACAGTCCTCAGCCTTTTTGGCACGAGGGACTGGTTTCATGGAAGAGTATTTTTCCACAGACTCGGAGTTGGAGGGTGGTTTGGGGATGATTCAAACACATTACATTTATTGTGCACTTATCTGTATTATTATTACATTGTAATATATAAGGAAATAATTACACAACTCACCACCATGTAGAATCAGTGGGAGCCCTGAACTTGATTTCCTTCAACTAGACAGTCCCATGTGGAGGTAATGGGAGACAGTGACAGATCATCAGGCATTAGATTCTCATAAGGAGTGTGCAACCTCGATCCCTCATATGTGCAGTTCACAGTGGGGTTTGTGCTCCTATGAGAATCTAATGCTGCTGCTGATCAGACAGGAGGCAGAGCTCAGGTGGTAATGTGAGTGATGGGGAGTGGCTATAAACACAGATGAAGCTTCGCTCACTCACCCACCGCTCACCTCCTGCTGCGTGGCCCAGTTCCCAACAGGCCCTGGACCAGCACCAGTCCACGGCCTGGGGGGCTGGGGACCCTGTTGTGAAAGGTCTGAGTTCTGGGCCCTTCCAGGGTGGGTGAGGAAGTTTTAACTGTCACATTCCAGTCTCTCTAAGTCTTTGAACCCCTTTCTCTATGTTAAGCCAAGGGGGCTTAAGCACCTCCAGCTCGCTCACTGCAGGCATCCTTTGATCCATGTTTCGACTAACCCACCAGATAGAGCTTTTCCAAGTCCCCGAGCTGCAGCCTGGAATGCAGCCTCTGCTTGGTGGACACGTCTGCACACCCGGCCCCTCCACCTCCACGTTCCTCCCCCAGTGCCCACACCCAGTGTCCGTTCCCACTCATGCCTCCGGGTGTCTGTCTGTATATGTCAGAGAGGTCAGGTGGCTCTTCTGGGATGTGGCCTGTCTCCTCCTGTGTCACACCGTGGGCCTCACCTTCAAGGGGCTGCTGGGCTGTGAGTTTTGTTATAGGTCTTGAAGCAAAGGGAGGGGTTGGGGAGGCTCCTGAGAAGAATCAGCAACTGCCTTAGGGGAAGTCCTTACCCGTTCCTCAGGCAACACAGATTAAGGCCTCAGAGGAGGTGGCAAGGCCAGTACTGCTGGGGGTGGGTGCAGCACTGGGGGTGGGTGTAGCACTGCCATTGGGTGCAGGGAGGCTGCTTCTGCTGACAAAATGACTCATCGTAACTTAGAGGCTCACCGTCCCCAGCTTCATCAGGGTCCTCCCATATGTCTCCATCCCAATTTACAGGATCCCCTGTTCCCCAGTCAATGCCCTCACTGTAACAGTGGACAACCTGCAAGGCTGAGAGTTCAACTTGCTTTGTAATTCATCCAGTTTCATGATGAGGACCCATGTTTCCTTTTCAGCAGTCTTGGCCCCAGGGCTACAGGAAAGGAGATTCTCCTTCAGGGTTCACTCAGCCACTCACAGGTTATTTATACAGAGCTGGAACTGGGAATTTGAATCACTGAGCACATCCTTTGATTTCATCACTTTGTCCAGCAACCAACTGGTAACCAGCCTACATCACTATATTCCTTGGTTTTCCACAAGCATTCGAAAATATCATATACAGAGTCACTAAGCTCCTCACCTCTTGTAAGTGGTTTACTAGGAGTCTACAATGCAGAAATTTGCATATTTTCATAAACTGTTCACACCATGGACCATCAGTGTTCTGTGTACTATTGAAAGTAGAGTTCCTTGCACTTTTAAGTCAAGTCATATTAGAAAGCCAGTTCCAAAAAGCACAACACACATTCAGAAAACTCATTCTTATGATTCTGTTTCTCTAGAATCGCTCCTGATACCAAAACCTATGTCAGGGTTCTTCAGGTAAACAGAACCGATAGGAGAGAAATAGGATCGAGGCCAGGTGCGGCGGCTCACGCCTGTAATCCCAGCACTTTGGGGGGCAGAGACGGGTGGATCACGAGGTCAAGAGATTGAGACCATCCTGGCCAACATGGTGAAACCCCGTCTCTACTAAAAATACAAAAATTAGCTGGATATGGTGGCACGTGCCTGTAGTCCCAGCTACTCAGGAGGCTGAGGCAGGAGAATCGCTTGAACCTGGGAAGCGGAGGTTGCAGTGAACCGAGATCGCGCCACTGCACTCCAGCCTGGGGGACAGAGTGAGACTCCATCTCAAAAAAAAAAAAAAAAAAAAAAGAAATAGGATTGATACAGGTATGGATATGTAGATACGTGAAAAGGGATTTATTATGGGAACTAGCTCATATGATTACAGAGGCTGAAAATTCCCACAATAGGCCATCTGTAAGCTGGGGACCAGGGAAGCCAGCTGTGTGGTGCAATGTAAGTGTGAAGGCCTCAGAATCAGGAAAGCCAGTCGGGTAACTCTCAGTCTGTAGCTGAAGGCCTGAGGACCTGGAGGCCACTGGTACAAGTCTCAAAGTGTGAAGGCTGAAGAATCTGGAGTTCTGATATCCAAGGGCAAGAGAGATGGGTGTCCCAGCTCCAGAAAAGAGCGTGTGGAGAGGCAAAGAGAGAGGGAGAGTTCGCCTTTCGTCTACCGTTTTTCCTCATCTGGACGCATGACTGATTGGATAATGCCCACTCACGTTGGGTAAGGATGGACCTTCTCTACTGTCATGGTTTGAATTTGCCTTCTCCAAGTTTTGTTTTTGTTTTTGTTTTTTGTTTTGTTTTGTTTTTTTGAGACAGAGTCTCACTCTGTTGCCCAGGCTGGAGTACAGTGGTGCGATCTCGGCTCACTGCAACCTCCGCCTCCCGGCTTTAAGCCCTGCCTCAGCCTCCCGAGTAGCTGGGACCACAGGTGTGCACTGCCACGCTCAGCTAATTTTTGTGTTTTGTAGAGACAGAGTTTCTCCATGTTGGCCAGGCTAGTCTTGAACTCCTGACCTCAAGTGATCTGCCCGTCTCAACCTCCCAAAGTGCCAGGATTATGGGCATGAGCCACTGCGCCTGGCCTCCAAACATTATATTTAAACTTAATCCCCGCTGTGGTGGTATTAAGAGGTAGGGTTTTTTGAGACGTGATTAAGTCATGAAGGCTCAGTCCTCATGAATGGACTAACGCTCTTATAAAAAAGGCTTCAGAGATAGTTCACCTTGTATTGCTCTTCCACCGTCCGCCATGTGATGACACAGCATTTGTCCCCTTCAGGAGAGGCAGTGACAAGTCTTCATCTTGAAGAAGAGACTGGGGCCCTCACCAGACACCGAAACTGCCAGTGTCCTGATCTTGCACTTTTTCCAGCCTCCCGTACTGTGACGTAATAAATTTGTTGTAGAAATGACCAAGCTACAGGTATTTTGTTATGGCCGCACAAAGGGACTGAGCTGTAATTCGCTACCCATAGGTGGGATGTTGCTGTAATAAATACCTGAAAATGTGCAAGCAGATTTCGAACTGGGTAACGGGTTGAGGTTGGAAGTGTTTCGGAGTGCATGGCAGAAAAAGCCTAAACGGCTGTGAACAAAGTATTAAAGGCAATTCTGGTGCAGGTTTAGAAGAAGAGGAGATCTGTAGAGAGAGCCTCAGTCTTCTTAGAAATGTTTAAGTGGGCCCGTCGCTCGCGGTGGCTCACGCCTGTAATCCCAGCACTTTGGGAGGCCGAGGTGGGCAGATCACAAGGTCAGGAGATTGAGAACATCCTGGCTAACACGGTGAAACCCCATCTCTACTAAAAATACAAAAAATTAGCTGGGCATGGTGGCGGGTGCCAGTGGTCCCAGCTACTGGGGAGGCTGAGGCAGGAGAATGGCGTGAACCCGGAAGGCAGAGCTTGCAGTGAGCCGAGATCGTCCACTGCACTCCAGCCTTGATGACAGAGCGAGACTCCGGCCAAAAAAAAAAAAAAAAAAAGAAAGAAATGTTTAAGTGATCATGATCCCAAAGCTGGTAGAAATACAAAAAGTAAAGATGAAGTCTTAGATCAAAATAAGGAATATCTTATTGGAGTCTGGAGGAAAGACCGTTCCTGTTACAAAGCGGTAAAGAACTAGGCTGAATTGTGTCTGTGCCTGAGGGCTTTGTGGGAGGCAGAATTTAACAGTGATGAACTAGAATACTTAGAGGAAAAAATTTCTAAGCAAAACGTGAAGGGGGCTGCACGGCTTCTCCCAGCTGTGTAGAGTAAAATGCAAGAAGAGAGAAATGAGTTAAAGAGAGAATCTATAATCAAAAGAGAAGCAGAACTTAAAGGTTTGGAAGAGTCTCAGCTTGGCCACGTGTTTAGGAGAGAAAACCAAGGGTGCGGCCCAGTGACCATTTGATAAGATTCGTGGGGATAGAGGGAAGTCAGGTGCTATTCGTTAAGACAACGGAAGAAGGGCCCTGACAGCATCTCAAAGATCTTCCAGACTGCCGTGGCCATCACAGGCTCAGAGTTCTAGGGCTTTGAGGGCAGAATGGAGTCAAGGGAGGAACCCCGGGCTCTGGAGGGTCCCTGGGTGCCTATAGGACCTTGGGCCTCCATGCCTATTACTGCCTCAAGTCTCTGCTCCCTGTATTCCAGTGTAGCACTCCTCAGCTGCCTCAGCTATGGCTCACATGGGCCCAGGTGTGGCTCAGGCTGCCCCTCCAGAGGCACAAGCAATAAACCTTGGCAGCATCCTCTGCAGGCACACACAGAGCATGTGCTATGGAGATATAGCCTAGTAGAGTCATGGGATCAGCCATGGGATCAGTAGAGCCTCAACCACGGGCCAGTAGAAACACCGCTGCGCAACTCCAGCCTGGGACAGCCAAAGGCATGGGACTGCAATGCGTGGGAGCCACAGCCAGCAAAGCCATGGGGGCAGGACCACCTGGAGACTTGGGGGCCCAACGCCCACCCTAGGGTGTCTGAAAGGTGGGACGTGGAGTAAAAGGAGATGATGCTCAAGTTTCAAGATTTGATTTTGCTTGCCTTGTTCAACGTTGGATTTACTTGGGATCTATTATCCCTTTTTTCATTCCTAGTGCTCCCTTTTGGAATGGAAATACCCATCCTATGTCTGTCCTACCATGATATTTTGGAAGCATGTAACTTGTTTGATTTCATAGGTTTACAGCCGGAGAGCAATTTGCCTCAAGATGAATATTACCTAGAGTCTCACTCATATCTGATGTAGACAATGTTTAGATAAGACTTTGGACTTTGATTTTAAAGTTGATGCTGGAATGAGTTAAGACTTTTGGAGTTACTGGGATGGAATGTATATATTTTTAATGTGATAAGATCACAAATTTTGGGGGACTAGGAGTAGAATGCTATGATTTGAACATATCCCCTAGAAATTCATGTTAAAACGTAATCCCATGGTGGTATTAAGAGGCAGGGCTTTTGGGAAGTGATTAAGCTATGCAGGCTCTGTCCTCATGAATGAATTAATACCCTGTCAAAAAGGCTTCAGGGACAGTTCACCCTGTATTGCTCTTCCACTATCCTCCATGCGAGGACCCCAGCATTCGTCCCCTCCTGAGGAGGCCGCCACAACGCACCATCTTGGACGCAGAGATAGGGTCCCTCACCAGACAACGTATTTGCTGCCACCTCGATCTTGAACTTCCCAGCCTCCAGAACTGTGAGAAAATAAGTTTCTCTTCTTTATAAATCACTCAGTTTCAGGTGTTTTCTTATAGCAGCACAAATGAACTAAGACACTCAGTCCACTGATTCAAGTGCCGATATCTTCTGAGAACGCCGTCACAGACTGTCTTAGGCTGTGATTGCACTGCTATAAGGAAAAACCTGCAGCTGGATAATTTATAAGAAAAGAGATTTAATTGGCTTATGTTTCTGCAGGCTATATAGGAAGCATAGCAGCAACTGCTTCTGGGGAGGCCTCTGGAAGCTTCCAATCATGGCAGAAAGCAAAGGGGGAGCAGGCATGTCACATGGCAAAAGCATGAGCAAGAGAGAGGTGGGGGGAGGTGCCACACACTTTTAAACAACCAGATCTTGTGACTCACCATCTCGAGGACATCACCAAGCCATGTGGCATCTGCCCCTGTGATCCAGTCACCTCCCACCAGGCTCCACCTCCAGCATGAAGGATTACAATTCAGCATGAGATTTGGGTGGGGGGTGGAGGGTGAACATCCAAACTATATTACAGACACACCCAGAAATAATGCTTTTCTGGCTGGGCGCGGTGGCTCAAGCCTGTAATCCCAGCACTTTGGGAGGCCGAGACGGGCGGATCACGAGGTCAGGAGATCGAGACCATCCTAGCTAACACGGTGAAACCCCGTCTCTACTAAAAAAAAATTCAAAAAACTAGCCGGGCGATGTGGCGGGCGCCTGTAGTCCCAGCTACTCGGGAGGCTGAGGCAGGAGAATGGCGTGAACCCGGGAGGCGGAGCTTGCAGTGAGCTGAGATCCAGCCACTGCACTCCAGCCCGGGCGACAGAGCGAGACTCCGTCTCAAAAAAAAAAAAAAAAAAAAATAATGCTTTTCTAACTATCTGGGTATCACTTAATCTAGTCAAGTTGACACCCAAAATTAGCCATCACATCTTGCAAAGCATTATTTCTGGGTATCTGTGAGGGTAGATTTGAAAGAGATTGTCATTTGAATCCATGGACTGAATAAGGAAGATCTACCCTCACCTGATGTGGGTGGGCACCATCCAATAGGTTGAGGGCCTAGAGAGAGAAAAAAAGGCAGGGAATGACAGATTCTCCTTCTCTCCAGAGCTAGGAAACCCATCTTCTCCTGTCTGTGGGCATCGGAACTCCGGGTTCTCCAGCCACTGCACCCTGGGACTCATACCAGTAGCTACTCCACCACCACCAGTTTTCAGGCCTTTGGCCTCAGACTGAGAGTTACACAATCTGCTCCCCTGGTTCTGAGACCTCTGGGCTTAGGCTGAGCCCTGCACCAGCTTCTCTAGGTCTCCAGCTTGCAGACAGCCTGTCGTGAGACTTCTCAGCCTACATAATCAGGTGAGCCAATTCCCCTCATAAATCCTCTCATGTCTGTATGTATATATCCTATGGTTCTGGTTCTCTGGAGAACGCTGATTAATACCTGGGTTTACAAGTTTAGAGAAATAGCCAACTGCAGCCCCTGTCCCCCAGCTGGTCTTGGCCACGGCTGACATGATCCCCGTTCTTCTCTGACTCACACTTGTTTCCCTCCCTGTCAGTGGGCACCTCTGCTGGTCTCTGTGGCCTACCCAGTGGGCCAACTGGGACCCTCCTCAGTGAGGGGTCTGAGGCCCTGGTCACCATCCCTGCTCAGGCCAGGGCTGCTGTACTTGTCCACTCACCAATAAAACAGTTAAGGCAACACCGAGTCCCCTAAGTCCCACCACTTGGATCACCAGGCACCAAATTTATCCTTCCCTGTCCCCAAGTGGAGTAGCAGTTCTACTGCCTCCTAATGGCCATAGCCCACCTCCCTCCCTGTTTGGGGGCTCCTTGTCATGACTGTTGGTCTCCAGGGACAAAAAATCCAAAGCGACAAGGCATCAGCTGTAGCTTGAAGTTCAGTGGGTCTCCCATTTGTCCACTGGTGGAGTGGTCCCCTGTGGAAACCACGACCCCTGACTGGCAGCCTGGAGTGGAGGGAACAACACGCACAAAACCCCCAGCAGGTCGCTGGCAGTGGTGGTACGGGGGATGCTGCTGCTTCTGCCCCTTGGTTCCCAGGCCTCTTGGGGACATGGCACGCCATGGTGGCTGTTGAGTTGGAGGGATTACCGAGTTCCACAATGTGACACCCCATCCTTGAACAGTATCACCCCCACGCTGGGGCCTTCATGGAACTCTGAAAAGGCTGCTCCCCTGCTCTGTGGTGCTGGCTGCGTCTGAGTGGTATGGGCCGTGATAGGACCAGCAGATGCCATGGCCACATGCCATGTGCCATGGCTGCACCTCCTCCCTGTGTTGTAAAGTGGGACCCTTGGTCCAAGGGACTGCTATACAGGCCTTGTTTGGTGGATCAACACTTAATAAGTCCTAGGGGTCAGCCTGGGTTATGTGTCAATTCTAGTGGAGTTGAATTGCTGCCATCAATGGGATGGATGCTTCTGTTGCCTGGTCAGCTTTCTCTATGGATAGTGCCTAGTGGGGGCTCCTCAGCGGCCCACATTGCAGACAAGTTGGGCATTTGTGGCAGCAGTGGCTAGACCAGCCTTGGTGGGTGGAGCTGTGCTGCTGGTTCCATGGTCAGCCTCCCTTTCTACCACCAAAGCTACTCCATGCATGCACCCAGAGGGCCAGCACTCAGGTGGCCAGGACAGAGGCTGGCTGAAGTCAAGGGCTACGGCCATTCTGTCTAACTGGTTGCTTAGTGGCTCCCTGGTGGATCCTCTCTGTTGGGAATGAACACATGATACTGAGCTCTTCACCTCTCATGACCACACCCGTGGGTTCATTCATGTGCCTCCTCTCCCGGGGTGGTGGGCAGAATGATGATGTCCCCCAAAATGTGTCCAGGGCTTTTTAAAAATAGGGATGGAATAGAACTCATCCACCCACTAATGGCTGCTTAACATGTACCCCATTCCATATCCCTCTGCTCCAGCCAATACAGCACAGCTGGCACAGCAACAATCATTGGGCTACTGCTTGGTGGAGTTTGGGATTAGCTGTACCTATACACAGGGACTTATTAGGGGAGATTGGCTCCTGTGATTATGGAGGTTGGAAAGTATCCCCATCTGCCATCTGCAAGCTGGAGACCCAGGAGAGCTGATGGTGTAAGTTCCAGTCTGAGTGTGAAGGCGGAAGACTGATATCCCAGCTCAAAGACAAGCGTCTCTTTGAGCTGGGATATCAGCCATGTTGAAATTTGGTCCCCAGTGCTGGAGGTGGTGTCTAATGGGGGTGTTTGGGTTGTGAGGGCAGATCCCTCATGGATGGCTTGGTGCCATCCTCATGGTAGTGAGTGAGTTCTCACTCTGAGTTCCCCTGAGAGCTGGTTGTTGAAAACAGCCTGGCAGTCCCCTGTTCACTTGCTTCCTCTCACCATGTGATCTCTGCACACACTGGCTCCCCTTGATCTCCTGCCATGAGTGGAAGCAGCCTGAGGCCCTCACCAGCAGCAGATGAAGGTGTCACATTTCTTGCACAGCCTGCAGAACTGTGAGCCAAATAAACCTCTTTTCTTTATCAATTACCCAGTCTCCAATATTCCTTTATAGCAACAAATACAGACTAAGATGGGTAGGGAGAGTGAATTTTCTCTTACTTAATCTTTTTGTTTTAGTCAGACCTTCAACTGATTGGATGAGGCCCACCCTCACCAGAGAGAGTGACCTGCTTTTCTCTGTCCACAGATTCACATGCTAAGCATATCCAGAAACACCTTGCAGACACACCCAGAATAATGTTTAACCAAATATCTGGGCACCCCATGGCCCAGTGAAGTGGACACATAAAGTGGACACATAAAATCTCCCATCACAAGTTGACAGTAGTCTGTTAGCATCCTCTGGGAAATGGGGGAGATGATGGGAATCACCTCACCTACAACCCTCAAGTCTTCCAAAGGGGCCCACATCTCTGCCATTCCCCACCAATGAGATTTTCTTTTTGGTGTATTGCCTTGGCTAAGGCAGTGGGCAGTTTCGGAGACTTCTACTCAGTAACACTATGATAGTTTTTACCCTACGGGACAATGAGCCTACATGAGGATCCAGCCAACTACCAAGATTGTCTGAGTGTACATTTAGGGTCTGGGGGAATATGCAGCGTTCTGGGGATGCAGAGGGCTGACTCAGTGTGAGCCAGATCTGGACCAGGATTGCACTTTGCTGGCCTCCATATGCCCTCCTCTAATGGGCCCATGATGGTGCCTTGACTCCAGCTGTCAGTGTCAACTTGGTCCCAGAGTCCCCCAGCCCTGGGCATTGGCCTTTTCCTAGTGCACAGTTACTTAAATACACCTTTGGTCCAGCAACCTATGAATTTAAACATTGAGTTATCTGCCCCCCTATGATAGATTGTATCTGTGACCCCAGTCTCTTGCCCTTTCCTGTGTCCAAGGCCAGCCACGACTTGCTGTCATAGGAATGTGCCCAGCCAAGATCAGTCAAGCAGAACCCAGACACATGAGCAGGAAAAACTGACTGTTGTGCGCCACGGAGACTGTGTAGATATGTGTTAATTTGCGTTTCTCATTATGGCAGCACCCTCCTTCACAGCGCCTGCTTCTGTATTAGTCAGGATAGGCCAGGCTGTATTGTGGTAGCAATCAGAGCCCCCAAACCCAGCTGCTGCCAAGAGAGCAGGCATTGGGGGCCTGAGTGATGGGGACTTGGTGGTGCTGGAGCAGCAAACTTGCTAAAATCACTCCTGGTGACCTGGCAGGCGGAATACAAGAAGGCTCAGCCAGGAGCCCAAGGGGCGAAGTGGAAAAACACCACATTGCGAGTTTTGTGATGGGTCCAGTAACACGAGACGGAGACCAGCTTGAGAAAGAAGGCCCAGCTTACAAGCAGAGATGAAAGTGAACAGAGAGACGGATCCAGAAATTCAGAGCACTGCAAGGGCAGAAAAGCCAATTGCTCCAAGCGTTAGGATTTTAACAAGCTTTGGGAGACAAAGGCCCAATAAAATGCCTGAGTTGGACCGATCAACAGAAGACAAAGATGGGATTAAGGCCCATTCAAGCCTGAGAGCCTTCTGACAGCGGCCATTGAGCTGACGGAGAGGAATGAGAGCAAATACATCCTGAAACTTCAGTTTTCTGTGTGCATTAGCCATGGCTTACTGTGGTCTGAATATTTGTGTCCCTCCAAAATTCATGTTGAAACCTAGTCCCCAACGCAACGGTAGTAAGAGGTGGGGCCTTTGGAAGGCGACGAGGCCATGGGGGCTCCACCCTCATGGGCAGGATCAGTGCCTTATAAAAGCGTGAGGAATGAGCTTGGTGCCTGTATGCACTTTCACTTTCTGTCGTGTGAGGACGCGACAAGAAGGTCCTCTCCAGACACCTCCTGCAGCGCAGGATTCCCAGCCTCCAGACTGTGAGCCATCCATTTCTACAATTTACAAATGACCTATTCTAGGGTGTTTTGTTAGAGCAGCACACACAGGCTAAGACAGACATTGGTACCAGGAAGTGGGGCTGTTGCTGTAACAACCACCTGAAAATGTGGTGGCAGAGCTGGAACCGGGTCATGGGAGAGGCTGGAACCATTTTGAAGGGCACGCTGGAAAAGCGCACATTTCTGTGAACGGAGGTGGTGCGAAGGTGACTCCCGTGCAGGCCGAGGCGGGCAGGGCTGTAGAGAGAGCCTCTGGGTTGGTAGCGATGACCTCAGTGGTCGTGATCAGAATGCTGGTGGAGATCCATGCAGTCAAAGCCATTCTCGTGCGGTCTTAGACAGACATGAGAACTGTCTTATTGGAAACTGCAGGGGGGCCGGCCCTTTTACGAAGTGGCAGGGAACCTGGTTGAATTGTGTCCGTGCCCTGGGGCTTTGTGGGAGGCAGAAGTTAGAAGCGATGAACTAGCATATTTGTTGGAAGAAATCTCTTTGTTGGAAGCAAAGCACTCTGGACGCTGCATGGCTTCTGTTGACTGCTTATAGCAAAAGGCGAGGAAAGAGAAATGAGTTAAAGACATTGATAATAGAAAGGAAACAGAACTTAAAGACTTGAAAACTCTTAGCCTGCCCATGTCAAGAATAAGAAAGCGTGTTCAGGAGAGAATAGCAAGGGTGTGGCCAAACATATTTGGATAAGGAGATTAGAATGGGTAGAAGTAAACCAGAAGCTGCTCATCAAGACAATGGGAGAATGACCCCCAAGGCATCTCCGAGACCTTCCAGGCTGTCATGCCCATCACAGGCTCAGAGTGCCCAGGCCTTGAAGGCAGAATGGCTTCAAAGGAAGAGCCCAGGGCCTCTGTGAGACCTTGGGGTGTGCTGCCCAGCCTTGCCTCAATCTCTGTTCCTCCCTGCAAGCTGGTGCATCACCCCTGGCCCACCCCCGTGGAGGCTCACGTGGGTCCAGGTGTTCCTTGGGCTGCCTGCCCAGAAGGCGCAGGCAGTAAACCACGATGGCGTCAGCACGGTGCCAGCTCTGCAGATGCGCAGAGTGCACAAGCTGCGGAGGAAAAGCGCCTGCTCCTGGATTCCAGTGGGTGTCATGGAGAGCCTGGGGCCCAGGCAGAGAACTGCCATAGCGTCGGGCCATGGAGAGTCCCCACAGGACAATGCCTAGTGGTGCCAAGGGAGCAGAGGACACTCCAGACCTGTAGAGCCACCAGCCTGGGAAAGCCACAAGCACACAAAGCCGTAGGAGTGGAGCCACCTGCCCCAGTGTGTCCAGAAGGTGGGACAAAGAGTCAAATAAAATTATTCTTAAGCTTTAAGATTTAATTTTGTCCTGTTGGGTTTTGGATTTGGTTGCGCTCAGTCAGTCCTTTCCTTCCTATTTCTTGTGTTTGGAATGGAATTTTCCATCCTTGGCCTGTGCCGCAGGGGCTGTAGGGCTGCAGCTGTCCATTTTCCGATAGCGCCTGCCTATGGAGCAGACCACCTGTAAGTATGGCCTGAGTCTTCTCTTCCTGTGCCGGCTGATGAGAGGGAACTCCCCATGCAGCAACAGATGCAGGTGGGGAGAGAGAAGGCACCTGGAGCAGGAGTGGGGGCCACAGGCATTTGGGCCACTTCTTCATGTAACTTACTTGTGCCTTCAGGACCTGCTTGAGCCTGATCACACATACATCACTTTAATTCAAATGGAGCACTGCTATGCACGCCCAACTTTATTTACTTATTTATTTTTATTTTTATTTTTTTTTAATTTTTATTTTTTTATTTTTATTTTTTTGAGACAGAGTCTCGCTCAGTCGCCCAGGCTGGAGTGCAGTGGTGCGATCTTGGCTCACTGCAAGCTCCGCCTCCCGGTTCATGCCATTCTCCTGCCTCAGCCTCCCAAGTAGCTGGGACTACAGGTGCCCGCCACCACGTGTGGCTATTTTTTTGCATTTTTAGTAGAGATGGGTTTTCACCGTGTTAGCCAGGATGGTCTCCATCTCCTGACCTCGCAATCCGGCCGCCTCGGCCTCCCAAAGTGCTGGGATTACAGGCGTGAGCCACTGCGCCCGGCCGCACACCCAACTTTATAGCAACGTGGGTCAGATAATCCCCAGATCATGATGGGCAGCTCAGGCCATGTAGTAACTTGGTGGCCCTTGGTCAAGTGTTTAGTTTCTATGAAGACCTAGACGCAGGCTGATTTGGTTAGGCTTTGTGTCCCCACTCAAATCTCATTTTGAATTGTAATGCCCAGGCGTTAAGGGAGAGACCTGGTGGGAGGTGATTGGATCATGAGGGCTCTTTCCCTCCCTGCTGTTCTCATGATAGTGAGTGAGTTCTCACAAGATCTGATGGCTTTATAAGTGTTTGGTAGTTCCTTCCTTGCTCATTCTTCTCCCACTCACCGCCATGTAAAACGTGCCTGCTTGCCCTTCTGCCATGACTGTAAGTTTCCTGAGGCCTCCCCAGCCATGCAGAACTGTGAGTCAATTAACCCCCTTTCCTTTATAAATTACCCAGTCTCGGGTAATATCTTTACAGCAGTGCCAAACAGACTAACACGCAGTCTAAGACCTGTTTCTCAGAAGGAGAGTGGTTATCTGTGGATGATGACAGGACCTTGCTCCAAAATCCTAAGGGCCTGAGCTATGAGTCACCTACTGGGGCTTGGCAAAGGCTGCACACAGTGTCCCCGTCTGCCGCTGACACCTCAGACTGGACGTGCTGGGTCATCTGGCCCACGTGGCAGAGCAGCTTGCACAGAGCCTGGACCTGCTGCTGGGCCACATTCAGAACTAGCAGCTTTTCAAATCATTCAGTAAATGGGCCAGAGTTGGACACCTAAATGAGGAAGAAACTGTCTTCCTCACATCAAACAGGCTCACTTGGTGGTGTTCTCTTTGGTTGTGGGAGGGTTCAGATGCAACAATCTATGCATCACTTTAGAGCAGTCCCCACACCACTGGACTCCTAGAAATTTCACCGAGGTAGAAGGTTCTGAATTTTAGTTGGATTTATTTCCCACCCTCTGACTCCAACAAGTATAGAATAATTGCTACTTCTTGTGCCTGATGTCCAATTAGCATGATGTCATCAGTGTAACGGGCCAGTGTGACATCCTGGGGAAGGAAAGGGTGATCCAGACCCCTGAGAATTACCTGTTACACAGGCTGGAGACGCGAGAGGCCCCTGAGGTGGGGCGGCGAGGGTGCGCTGCTGGCCTGGCTTCTGCTGAGCCTTGTGGACGGGGGTGGAGAAAGACACATTTGCCAGATCAGTAACTGCGCACCAGGTAGCAGGAGATGGGCTAATTTGCTCAAGCAATGGAACCAAGTTTGGCCCAGCAGCTGCAACTGGAGTCAAGCTTAGGACAATCCCTTGTCATTCTCCAAAACCCACTTGCCCTCCCTACTGGCCAAATAGATGAGTGGAATAGGGCTGTGGTGAGGATCACTGGCCCTACATCTTTCAGGTATTTGATGGTGGCACTAACTTCTGAAATTCCTCTGGAAATGCAGCTTTTGACTGACTATTATCGTATCGCTTTTGACTATTTTTCTAGGTAGAGGCAGCTCTAATGGCTTCTACTTGGCCCACAATAGTAGCCCTCACCCCAGACATCAGGACACCAACGTGGGGACTCAGTTGGTGGCAGAGTACAGTTGTGCACAGCATGAGGATGCTTTGGTCAAGAATGGGTACATGTATGGTGGTGGTCCCATAAGATTATAATGGAGCTGAAAAATTCCTATCACCTAATGATGTTGTGGCACAATGCATTTTGTATTAGTCCATTCTCACATGCCTAGTAAAGACATACCTGAGCCTGGGTAATTTATGAAGGAAAGAGGTTTAATTGACTCACAGCTCAGCATGGCTGGGGAGGCCTCAGGAAACTTACAATTATGGTGGAAGGGGGAGGAAACAGGTCCTTCTTCACATGGCAGCAGCAAGGAGAAGTGCCAAACAAAAAGGGGGAAAACACCTTATAAAACCATCATATCTTGTGAGAACTCACTCACTATCACGAGAACAGCAGGGAGGTAACCACCTCCATGATTCAATCACCTCCCACTGGGTCCCTTTCAGAACACATGGGGATTTTGGGAACTACAATTCAAGATGAGATATGGGGGAAACCATATCAATTACTCCTGTGTTATGTGGCGATGCTGGTGTAAGTAAACCTGCTGTGCTACCAGTCATATAAAAATGTAGCACATACATTTATGCACAGCACCACAGTACTTGACAATGATAATACTCGTTTATGTATTTACTATACTTTTTTTTAGAGTGTACTCCTTCTACTTACATATAAAACAAGTTAAATGTAAAACAACTTCAGGCAGTTTCTTAGGGAAGTATCCAGAAGAAGGCATTGCTATCACAGGAGATGACAGTTGCATGCATGTCACTGCCCATGAAGACCTTCCAGTCACAAAACTGGTCAAGATGTGACAGTGAAAGACAGTGAACCAATGATTCTGACCCTGTGTAGGCCGAGGCTGATGTGTGTGTTTGTGTCTTAGTTTTTTTTTTTTTTTTTGAGGTGGAGTCTCACTCTGTAGCCCAGGCTGGAGTGCAGTGGCGCGATCTCGGCTCACTGCAAGCTCCGCCTCCTGGGTTCACACCATTCTCCTGCCTCAGCCTCCCGAGTAGCTGGGACTACAGGTGCCCACCACCACTACAGGTGCCCGCCACCACGCCTGGTTAATTTTTGTATTTTTAGTAGAGACTGGGTTTCACTGTGTTAGCCAGGATGGTCTCAATCTCCTGACCTCATGATCTGCCTGCCTCGGCCTCACAAAGTGAGGCACTGAGCCCGGCCTTTGTGTCTTAGTTTTTAACAAAATAGTTTAAAAAGTAAAAAAAAAAAAGAAGTTATTAAGTAGAAAAAAACTTATAGAATATGAATATAAAGAACGAAAATATTTTTGTACACTTGTACAATGTTTGTGTTTTAAGCTATATGTTATTACAAAAGAGTAAAAAAGTTTTAAAAAGTTAAAACTTTATAAAGTGAAAAAGTTACAGTAAGCTAAGGTGAATTTAGTATTGAAAAAAGAAATACTTTAATAAATTTAGTGTAGCCTAAGTATACAGTATTTATGAAGTGCACAGTAGTGCACAGTAGCATCCTAGGCCTTTACAGTCACTCACTACCCACTCCTTGACTTACCCAGAGCAGCTTCCAGCCCTGCAAGCTCCATTCGTGGTAAGTGCTTTATGCAGGTGTGCCATTTTTAATCCTTTCTACTGTATTTTTATAGTAACTTTTCTGTGTTTAGATACATAATTAATTAGCAATGTGTTAGAGTGGCCTATGGTATTCAGTACAATAACATGCTGTGCAGGTTTTTAGCCTACAATCAATGGGCTCGACCCCACAGCCTGGTGGGGGCAGTAGTCTCTGCCATCTAGGCATGTATAAGTACATCCTATGATGTTTGCACAACGATGAAATCACCTAATGATGAAATCTCCTAACAATGCATTTCTCAGAATGTGCCGATCATTGACACATGACAGTATGTCTATTCCAATTATGCTTTCTGTAACCTGCAAAATAACCAATAGTGGATTTGGGAATCCACTGAGCCAACAATGAGATGAAACTCCGCCGATCACCTCATCCCCCACAAGCCCCTTCTCTGAACTGCAGGGCCACAGTGACATTTCCACTCTTCTAGAGTCAGTGTCAGTTCAGAGCCAGTGTCCAGTAGTCCTCAATCAATCTGATTGTTTCATTTTCCCCAGTGGATAGTTACTCTGGGAAACTATGAGAAGGCTGGGAGAAAGAGTAACGGTATAAATTTTTGGTAGTGGACCAAGGTCCTTCCTGGAGAAGACCCAGCCTTCTCTTGATTTAAGGAGTCTGGATCTGTAAACTGGCTCAAGTCTGTGAGTTGACTGAAGGACTGTTGACTCTGTGCTTTTATGATTCAGGGCTAGACTTTTGCACATTGAACATGGAAGTTTTATGCTTATACAGATCCAATAAGAATTTAGTAGGCTTCCTGTCTATTTTACTTTGTTGAAAAAAAAAAAAGAAAAAAAAAAGCCCAACTCTGTAAAATATTTAAAGAGGTTGATTCTGAACCAGAAGGCACAGTCTCAAGAGGTCCCGAGAACATGTGTTCATCATGACTGGGTTGCACCTTGGTTTTAAACATTTTAGGGAGACATCGATCAGTACATGTGAGGTTTCTATTGGTTCAGTCTGGAAAGTCTGGACAAGTCAAAGTGGGGAGTGTGGGCTTCCAGGTCATAGGTGGATTCAGAGATTTTCTGATTGACAATTGATTGAAAGAAGTTATTATCTAAAGACCTGGAATCAACAGAAAGGAGTGTCTGGGTTAAGACAAAGGGTTGTGAAGACCAAGGTTCTTACTATGTAGATGAAGTCTCATAGGTGGCTGCCCTCAGAGACAATAGATGGCAAATGTTTCCAATTTGACCTTTAAAAGGTGCTAGACTCTGAGTTACCCTCTTCAGAACTGGGAAAGCCTGGAAGGGGAAAGATCTAATTATGTTAATAGAGACTCCTTAAAAAAATGCAAACTACCCCCCCCCCCACAAAAGTCAATGTTGCAGGGCCACCTCAAAATATGGCAAAAAAAACTTATTTTGGAGTAAAATATTTTGATTTCCTTCTTTATCTGTCACGTGATGCTGTACTAGAGTCAGGCTGGAATTCACTATCTTATTGCTACAAAGTCTGGTTGTCAGTCTTAAGGTCTCTGCTTTAATGTTAATGCAGCTCGGTTGTGCCTGAATTCCAAAGGGAGGAGGTAATACAAGACATGCCTGACCACCCTTCCAATCATGGCCTGAACTAGATTTTTCAGGTTTACTTTGGAAATCTCCTTGGCCGAGAGAGGGCTCCATTCAGTTGGTTTGGGGGCTTAAAATTTTATTTTTGATTTACAGCTTTCAGGAACACAATGACTAATGACTAAGCAGCCAGTGCTATAGGTCCGCACAGATCAGACCTTTCTGATTGTTGCTTTGCCTCTGCTGTCCATTACAGAAACCATGCCTACCTTGCCTTTGATGGCTGAATGCCATCACTTGGTCCTGCTACTCCAGGATCAATTATTCCCATTGCATTTATGTTTTCTAATTAAATGGCTACTATTTCCACGGTAAGGTCTGACCTTCAGAGAAGAGCAATTGTAGCACTCTTCAGGAATGCCAGGGCTCCCCTTACAAATCTGTTTCTCACAGTTTTGATGAAAGGCCTGCCTTCTGGACCCTCCCAGAGTGGGTGTGTAGGTCTTATATGACAAATCCACTGTAGCGTTCCAATCTCCCTAAGCTTTTGAATCCCCTCCTCTGTGTTCAACCATGGCATGTCTGGTATTTTCAGGTCACTCACTGTTAGCCACCTTTTGGTTCATGCTTCAACCAACCAACCAAACACACTGTTAGAAAGAGTTCTAACCTTTCTAACTCCCCCAGCTGCAGCCTTAAATTCAGACTCTCTGCTTGGTGGCCCCATGTCAATATATTCAGCCTGCTCCACCTTTATGTTCTTACCCCATTGTCCCACACCCTCAGTATCCATTCCCTCTCATGTCCCCAGATGTCTGTCTGTATAAATTACAGAACTCAAGTAGTTCCTACGGAGTGTGGCTCACTACCTGCTGGGTTACACTGTGTGTTTCACTTTCAGATGTCTGCTGGGCCATGAGTCTAGTTACAAGTCTCAAAGCAAAGGGAAGGGGCAGGGAATTAGCACTGTCTCACTTGGTGATTACCTTAGAAGTAATCACCCTATGATTAAGGCTGTGACTGTTTTCTCAGGCAGTGCAGGTTAATATCCTCAGATGGAGGTGGAAAGGCCAGTACCCCTTGAGGTGGGGAGGACACTTTCATTGACAAAGAAGACTCATCAGAATTTAGGGGCTCAGTGTCCCCAGCTCCAATAGGGTCTCTCCACATATCCACACCCCAACACACAGGATCCCGTTGTTTCCCAGCCAATGTCTTCACTTTAACTGTAGGCACCCTGTGAGGCTGAGAATTCAGCTTGTGTTGTAATTCACTCAGTTATAGGATGAGGTTCTGTGTTTGATTTTCAGCAACCTCAGCCTTGGCTGCAGGAGACAAGGCTCTCCCTCAGAACATACTCAGAAGCTCTTAGGTCATCTATGTGGTGCCTGGGCTGGGAATTTTAACCCAAGAACTCGTTCTTTTCTTGAAACACTTCTGTCCAGTGACATTAAGAGAAATGAACTAACAACATTATATTCTTTAATTTTCAAAAAACATTTCAAAGTATTATATACAGGATTACTTAGCTCCTTGCTTCTTAAAAGTGACTGATTGAAAGTATCCAATGCAAATGTTTTGTGTATTTCTGTATGCAGCTTACATCATGGTCTATCAGCACGGTTTACTACTTGAAACAGAGTCATCCATGCCTTTTCAAAATCTAATAGACTGGGAGCACTCATTCGAGAACCCCTGAAACCAACTCAGAAAACTCATCCTTAACTTTCTGTTTTGCCAGAACTGTCAGGTCTCTGAGCTGAAGCTCAATTATAACCTCTGTGACCTGCACATACACATCCAGGTGGCCTGCAGGAGCCAAGAATTCTGGAGCAGCCAAAAAACCACAAAGAAGTAAAACAGCCAGTTCCTGCCTTAACTGATTAACCAAAATTACAACATTTTACCAATGTGACTTGTCCCATTAGGTGATCAATCGACTTTGTGACATTCTTCTTCTGGACAATAAATCTTACAATCGCCCCACAATGTACCTTGTGACCCCCTCCTCTGCTAACAATAGATACCCACCTTTTACTGTAATTTTCCATTACCTACCCAACTCCTGTAAAGCAACCCCTTCCCCATCTCCCTTCACTGACTCTCTTTTCGGACTCAGCCCACCTGCACCCAGGTGAATTAAAAGCTTTATTGCTCACACAAAGCCTTTTCGGTGGTTTCTTCACACAGACGTGCTTGATAAGAACCACCCCTGGCACCAACATCTGTACTAGTCTGGGTTCTCCAGATTAGGGGTGCTGACCCCCTGCACAGTTGAAAGTGTACGTATAACTTTTGACTCCCCCGAAACTTTACTAATAGCCTACTGTTGTTAGAAGTCTTCCTGATAACATAAACAGCCAATTAACACAGATTTTTTATATGTATTTGTGTGTGTGTGTGTATAAAGTGAAGAATTGGCTCCTGTGATCATGGAGGCCGAAGAGTCCCACAATCTGCCTTCTAAAAGCTGAGATCTGGGCAGCCAGTGTACAGTTCAGCTGGAGTTTGAAGGCCTGAAAACCAGGAGCACTGACTGTGTAAATTTCATGCCGAGGGCAGGAGAAGACTGATGTCCCAGCTCAACAGTGAGGCCAGAAAGGGGAGTGAACTTCTCCCTTCCCTGCCTTTTGTTCTCTTCAGGTCCTGAGTGCCCTGGATGAGGCCCCCACACTGGGAGGGGTGTGTTCTGTACGGGGCCCATGGTTTCAGGTGCCAGTCTCATTGGGAAACACCTCACTGGCCCACCCAGAAACAATGTTTAGTCAGGGCACCCAGTCGCCCAATCACACTGACGTAGAGATGAAGCATCATACAACGCTAGGCCCCTTGTGTCACAGTCTGGTGTGGGCTGGGTGCCGTCCTCCACCTTGAGCTGTGCTAGAGGGGACGAGTGGCCTCTGGGGTCAAGGTGGTGAGGGAAGGGAGGGCTGGGGACAGGCTGGGCCCAGATGTGCTGTGTGTCACCCGCCTGCCTGCCTGGGTCAGCCATGCAGGAGCACACCTGGGAAGAGGAGGTGGGCCATGCACTGCCTTGCACCATCTGGCCCCACCTCCTCACCACAGGCCCTGCCCCTCACTGCAAGCCCCACCCCTCACCACAGGCCCCGCCCCCTCACCGCAGGCCCCATCCCCTCACAGTGGCCCTGTCCCCTCACAGCAGGCCCCACCCCCTCACAGTGGCCCTAATCCCCTCACTGCAGGCCCCACCCCCTCACCACAGGCCCCGCCCCCTCACTGCAAGCCCTGCCCCCTCATCGCAGGCCCCATCCCCTCACTGCAGGCCCTGTCCCTTCACAGCAGGCCCTGTCCCTTCACAGCAGGCCCCGCCCCCTCACAGCAAGCCCCAGACTGATCCCTGGCCTCTGGCCCTGGGGTCTGTATCCCTGAGCTGGGTGACAGCAGCAACCTGCACCTGCAGCCTTTGTTGCTCCCCACACTGTGGTCCTCACCTGCAGGACACTGGGCATTCAGTCTCCTCTGCTTAGAAGGTTCCCTCTTGCCCAAGACACACATGTGTGTGCACACACACATATGCACACACACGCATGCACACACACTCCCGGGCACACACACGCATGCACACACACTCCCGGGCAAACACACACATGCACACACACTGCAGGGCACACACACATGCCCACACGTACTCTTCCTCCTTGCTTTTTGTGTCTCAGCTTGTAATTGCACCAGGGTGTCCCTCCAGCCCCCCATGGCTCCCACTCTTGCCCTTCCCTCCTCTGGGCACTGCATTGCCCGGCCTTCCTCTTCCTCCCCTGCCAGCCTGTGTTGCTGCCTCAGAGCTGCTCTCCCCACCCTCCAGGCCCAGACAGGCTTTGTGGATGTTTGTGTGTTGGGTAGATGAGGGCACGGTTGAGCAGGCAGGTGAGGGGCAAACTGTGGCCCCTCGAGCTGGTACTCCTGGCTATGACACGTGTGGGATCTGGCCCAGTCCTTCAGTGGAAAAGCTGGTGGGACCCACCCATGCAGGGGGCTCTGAGGAGACCCCCCAGGCCAGGCCACTGAGAAGCCTTGCTGGAGCCTCCAACTCCAGGGCTGAGGCGGGATGAGGTGGCAGCTGGCACTTCCTGAGCTCTCTTTCTAATCAGCCCAAGGCTGCTCTTTAGCAGCTGCCTAAATTCTCCTGGCCCCTCCCGCTTCCGCCTGTGCTGTTCAGGAGTTTGGATACTGCAGCCTGGAAGGGAATCAGCCCCAGGGCAGGGGAGGTGAAAACCCAAAATGGCACAGGGTTCCCTTACTGCACCCAGTTTCAGGCGAGGAGGGGCCTGCACAGCTCCCTGGAGCTCCCTGAGTCTCTGGACCTGCCAAGGAACCCACCAGTCCTCTGCTTGTCAGTTTCCTCCTAGGACAAAGAGGCTGGACAACAATGGGGGTTCCTGCCATTGTCACAGCTGCCTGGAAGTGTCCAGGAGGGAGGCCCCGGAGGAGCCACTGGGAGAGGCTAAGCCCTCACTTTCCTGGTGCGAAGGTGAGGCAGGCAACACCAGCTATGCTGGGCAGATGGGGATGTGCTGGGGCCTTATCTCCAGACACTCAGGCTTGGTGTGCAGGGGGGTGCTGCCTGGCTTCTACCTTCTGAGGCGCAGCAGGGACCCTGGGCCTGGGAGGCCCACTTGCTATGATTGTCCCCTGTTCCCTGTGGCTGGGAGACTGAAAAGGCTCAGGCTCCCCTCAGTGCTTCTGTGCCTGAGTAGCTGAAACCCCCTGGCTGGGTCTGAGACCTGACCAGTGGCTTGTCCTCATGGGTCACCCTGGCATGGTCTGGAGAGACTGCCAGACACACTCTGGGGGAGGTTGGGAGGAGAGCCGGGGTCTGTGGGCACAGGACGGTGCAAAGAGCCCTGAGTGGGAGCGTCTGCCTTTGGCCAGGTGCCCACTGCTGCCCACATCACAGTGAGAAGCCCACACAACCAGCCTTCTTTCCTTCCCATGGCTGTGCCTCAGTTTTCGTGCATGATAGGCGGGACCAGACCGCACTGGGGCACTGGGTAGGGCGAGTCAGCCCTGGGAGAAACTCAGGCTTGCACTCAGCTCGGTGGCTGCACCACACCTGTTGGGACCGGGACCTCCTGGAGCTCGAGACCAGGGCGCAGAAGCTCAGAGCAGAGGAGGCTGGTGACAGGGATGGCTGGGCCTGCACAGGTGCTTCTTACATTTGAAACGCTGTGAAATGTGCAATAGACACAAAAAGAGCACGTGCGATGTTGACCCGCGGTTCAGGGAATAATGACGAAGTGACCCCAGCAGAGGAAGGAGGGCGTCAGGCTTCCTCAGAGCCTGTACGCCCATCTAGGCAGGGCTCACTCAGAGTGGATGCCTCAAGCGGCCAGTGCACTCAGCCCCATGGCCACAGGAGGACGGGCACTGAGCCCCTAGGCTGGGGCTGGCTGTGGCCTCTGGGGACTTTGCTGGGCCCTCCTGTGGGGAGCATGAGGGAAGAGCTGTGAGGATGCTCTGGGAAGCCTATGGCCGCCCAGCCAGGCCTGGAAGGGCAGTGTCAGGGACAGATAAGGACAGCGGGCAGGAGTGTGCCTCTTTCCATAGCACCAGGTCCTGGCTCCAGTGCTCAGGGCCGGGCCCAGGCCTGCTGGGGTGAGTGCCCCCAGCTGACCCCAGCAGCAGGATGTGTGGGGAGGAGGGGGCTGTCATTGTCATTCGGTCAATTCAGGCCACGGACAGAGAGCTGGTCCAGGCTCCCTGGTGAGAGTGGAACGTGGGCACAGGCCCCCTCCATCCAGCGCCCCTCAAGGCCTCTCCTCAACACTGGGCCCCGAGGGTTTCAACCAACCTCACGGCTCAGAATCGTTCAGGCCAGTGTCCCATCCCACCCGAGTAAGCCAGAGGCCCATGATAACAAGGTGGTTTGAACATTTATTCTAAACAACTAAGGGGCCAGGTGTGGTGGTTCATGCCTGTAATCTCAGCACTTTGGGAGGCCGAGGCAGGAGGATTGTTTGAACTCAGGAATTCGAGACCAGCCTGGGCAACACAAGAAAGCCCTGTCTCTACAAAAAAATACAAAAAATTATCCAGATGTTGTGATGTGCACCTGTGGTCCCAGGTACTTGGGAGGCTGAGGTGGAAGGATCACTTGAGCCCAGGAAGTCAAGGATGCAGTGAGCCTTGATCACAACATTGCACTCCAGCCTGGGCGACAGAGTGAGACCCTGTTTCAAAAATAAAATAAACAACTAATAGGCCAAAGAAGAAACTGTGATGAAAATTTAAAAATACGTAGAGGTGAATGATATTGAAAAAGTTGCACGAAAAACTTGAGGGATGTGGTGAAGTGGAGTTGGGAGGAAACATGTGGACTTGGTACGTGTATTAGATGGAGGCTGGAAG
This sequence comes from Papio anubis, assembly GCF_008728515.1. Classification (NCBI taxonomy): domain Eukaryota; kingdom Metazoa; phylum Chordata; class Mammalia; order Primates; family Cercopithecidae; genus Papio; species Papio anubis. The sequence goes on from NC_044987.1 coordinate 121,554,704, forward strand.
TGAATGAGCTGAGCATCCCGGTGAACATGTTGGATTAGATACAACGGAATCATCCCAATAATGCAGGAGGAAGGAAATAATAAAGGTAAGAGTGGGAACTGACAAAATGGGGAGTGTGTAATAGAGAGGTCCAAGAGCCAAAAGCTTCCTTGAAATGATTAATAAAATTAGCAAAGCCTCGCAAATCAGATCACGACAAAACAGAAACAATATTAGGAAAGGGAAAGGGGCCTAGGCGTGGATCGAGCAGGCGGTTAAAACGCCAGTGACAGAATATTATATAAAGCCAGGGGCTGGTTATAAATCTCAACATGCTTTTTTTGAAGGTTTTTTTTTTGTGTGTGTCTCCTTCAGTTCTGCTCTGATCTTAGTTATTTCTTGCCTTCTGCTAGCTTTTGAATGTGTTTGCTCTTGCTTCTCTAATTCTTTTCATTGTGATGTCAGGGTGTCAATTTTAGATCTTTCCTGCTTTCTCTTGTGGGCATCTAGTGCTATAAATTTCCCTCTACACGCTGCTTTAAATGTGTCCCAGAGATTCTGGTATGTCGTGTCTTTGTTCTCATTGGTTTCAAAGAACATCTTTATTTTTGCCTTCATTTCGTTATGTACCCAGTAATCATTCAGGAGCAGGTTGTTCAGTTTCCATGTAGTTGAACGGTTTTGATTGAGTTTCTTAATCCTGAGTTCTAGTTTGATTGCCCTGTGGTCTGAGAGACAGTTTGTTATAATTTCTGTTCTTTTACATTTGCTGAGGAGTGCTTTACTTCCAGCTATGTGGTCAATTTTGGAATAAGTGCGATGTGGTGCTGAGAATAATGTATATTCTGTTGATTTGGGGTGGAGAGTTCTGTAGATGTCTATTAGGTCTGCTTGCTGCAGAGCTGAGTTCAATTCCTGAATATCCTTGTTAACGTTCTGTCTCGTTGATCTGTTTAATGTTGACAGTGGGGTGTTAAAGTCTCCCATTATTATTGTGTGGGAGTCTATGTCTCTGTATAAGTCTCTAAAGACTTGCTTTATGAATCTGGGTGCTCCTGTATTGGGTGCATGTATATTTAGAATAGTTAGCTCTTCTTGTTGAATTGATCCCTTTACCATTATGTAATGGCTTTCTTTGTCTCTTTTGATCTTTGTTGGTTTAAAGTCTGTTTTATTAGAGACTAGGATTGCAAACCCTGCCTTTTTTTGTTTTCCATTTGCTTGGTAGATCTTCCTCCCTCCCTTTATTTTGAGCCTATGTATGTCTCTGCGTGTGAGATGGGTCTCCTGAATACAGCACACTGATGGGTCTTGACTCTTTATCCAATTTGCCAGTCTGTGTCTTTTAATTGGAGCATTTAGCCCATTTACATTTAAGGTTAATATTGTTATGTGTGAACTTGATCCTGTCATTATGATATTAGCTGGTTATTTTGCTCGTTAGCTGATACAGTTTCTTCCTAGCATCAATGGTCTTTACATTTTGGCATGTTTTTGCAGTGGCTGGTACCGGTTGTTCCTTTCCATGTTTAGTGCTTCCTTCAGGAGCTCTTGTAAGGCAGGCCTGGTGGTGACAAAATCTCTCAGCATTTGCTTGTCTGTAAAGGATTTTATTTCTCCTTCCCTTATGAAACTTAGTTTGGCTGGATATGAAATTCTGGGTTGAAAGAATGTTGAATATTGGCCCCCACTCTCTTCTGGCTTGTAGAGTTTCTGCCGAGAGATCCACTGTTAGTCTGATGGGCTTCCCTTTGTGGGTAACCCGACCTTTCTCTCTGACTGCCCTTAACATTTTTTCCTTCATTTCAACTTTGGTGAATCTGACAATTATGTGTCTTGGAGTTGCTCTTCTTGAGGCGTATCTTTGTGGTGTTTTCTGTATTTCCTGAATTTGAATGTTGGTCTGCCTTGCTAGGTTGGGGAAGTTCTCCTGGATAATATCCTGCAGAGTGTTTTCCAACTTGGTTTCATTCTCCCCGTCACTTTCAGGTACACCAATCAGATGTAGATTTGGTCTTTTCACATAGTCCCATATTTCCTGGAGGCTTTGTTCATTTCTTTTAACTCTTTTTTCTCTAAACTTCTCTTCTCACTTTATTTCATTCATTTGATCTTCAATCACTGGTACCCTTCCTTCCAATTGATCAAATTGGTTACTGAAGCTTGTTCATTTGTCACGTAGTTCTCATGCCATGGTTTTCAGCTCTATCAGGTCATTTAAGGACTTCTCTACATTGGTTATTCTAGTTAGCCATTCGTCAAATCTTTTTTCAAGGTTTTTAGCTTCTTTGCGAAGGGTTTGAATTCCTCCTTCAGCTCAGAGTAGTTTGATCATCTGAAGCCTTCTTCTCTCAACTCATCAAAGTCATTCTCCGTCAAGTTTTGTTCCATTGCTGGCAAGGAGCTGCAAAAAATCAATGAATCCAGGAGCTAGTTTTTGAAAAGATCAACAAAACTGATAGACCGCTAGCAAGACTAATAAAGGAGAAAAGAGAGAAGAATCAAATAGACACAATATAAAATGATAAAGGGGATATCACCACCGACCCCACAGAAATACAAACTACCATCAGATAATACTATAAACACCTCTACGCAAATAAACTAGAAAACCTAGAAGAAATGGATAAATTCCTGGACACATACACTCTCTCAACACTAAACCAGGAAGAAGTTGAATCCCTGAATAGACCAATAACAGGCTCTGAAATTGAGGCAATAATTAATAGCCTACCAACCAAAAAAAAAAAAAATCCAGGACCAGATGGACTCACAGCCGAATTCTACCAGAGGTACAAGGAAGAACTGGCACCATTCTTTCTGAAACGATTCCAATCAATAGAAAAAGAGGGAATCCTCCCTAACTCATTTTATGAGACCAACATCATCCTGATACCAAAGCCTGGCAGAGACACAACAAAAATAGAGAATTTTAGACCAATATCCCTGATGAACATCGATGCAAAAATCCTCAATAAAATACTGGCAAACCAAATCCAGCAGCACATCCAAAAGCTTATCCACCATGATCAAGTGGGCTTCATCCCTGGGATATAAGGCTCGTTCAACATACGCAAATCAATAAACATAATCCTGCATATAAACCGAACCAAAGACAAAAACCACATGATTATCTCAATAGATGCAGAAAAGGCCTTTGACAAAATTCAACAGCCCTTCATGCTAACAACTCTCAATAAATTCGGTACTGATGGAACGTATCTCAAAATAATAAGAACTATTTATGACAAACCCACAGCCAATATCATACTGAATGGGCAAAAACTGGAAGCATTCCCTTTGAAAACTGGCACAAGACAGGGATGCCCCCTCTCACCACTCATGTTCAGCATAGTGTTGGAAGTTCTGGCCAGGGCAATCAGGCAGGAGAAAGAAATAAATAAAGGGTATTCAATTAGGAAAAGAGGAAGTCAAATTGTCCCTGTTTGCAGATGACATGATTGTATATTTAGAAAATCCCATTGTCTCAGCCCGAAATCTCCTTAAGCTGATAAGCAACTTTAGCAAAGTCTCAGGATACAAAATCAATGTGCAAAAATCACAAGCATTCTTATACACCAATGACAGACAAGCAGAGAGCCAAATCATGAGTGAACTCCCATTCACAATTGCTTCAAAGAGAATAAAATACCTAGGAATCCAACTTACAAGGGATGTGAAGGACCTCTTCAAGGAGAACTACAAACCACTGCTCAATGAAATAAAAGAGGACACAAACAAATGGAAGAACATTCCATGCTCATGGATAGGAAGAATCAATATCATGAAAATGGCCATACTGCCCAGGGTAATTTATAGATTCAATGCCATCCCCATTAAGCTACCAATGACTTCCTTCACAGAATTGGAAAAAAACTACTTTAAAGTTCATGTGGAACCAAAAAAGAGCCCTCATTGCCAAGACAATCCTAAGCCAAAAGAACAAAGCTGGAGGCATCACGCTACCTCACTTCAAACTATACTACAAGGCTACAGTAACCGAAACAGTATGGTACTGGTACCAAAACAGAAATATAGACCAATGGAACAGAACAGAGCCCTCATAAATAATACCAGACATCTACAACCATCTGATCTTTGACAAGCCTGACGAAAACAAGAAATGGGGAAAGGATTCCCTATTTAATAAATGGTGCTGGGAAAACTGGCTAGCCATATGTAGAAAGCTGAAAATGGATCCCTTCCTTACACTTTATATGAAAATTAATTCAGGATGGATTAGAGACTTAAATGTTAGACCTAAAATGATAAAAACCCTAGAAGAAAACCCAGGCAATACTATTCAGGACATAGGCATGGGCAAGGACTTCACGTCTAAAACACCAAAAGCAATGGCAACAAAAGCCAAAATTGACAAATGGGATCTAATTAAACTAAAGAGCTTCTGCACAGCAAAAGAAACTACCATCAGGGTGAACAGGCAACCTACAGAATGGGAGAAAATTTTTGCAATCTACTCATCTGACAAAGGGCTAATATCCAGAACCTACAAAGAACTCAAACAAATTTACAAGAAAAAAACAAACAACCCCATCAAAAAGTGGGCAAAGGATATAAACAGACACTTCTCAAAAGAAGACATTTATGCAGCCAACAGACACATGAAAAGATGCTCATCATCACTAGCCATCAGAGAAATGCAAATCAAAACCACAATGAGATACCATCTCACACCAGTTAGAATGGTGAGCATGAAAAAGTCAGGAAACAACAGATACTGGAGAGGATGTGGAGAAATAGGAACACTTTTACCCTGTTGGTGGGACTGTAAACTAGTTCAACCGTTGTAGAAGACAGTGTGGTGATTCCTCAAGGATCTAGAACTAGAAATACCATTTGACCCAGCCATCCCATTACTGGGTATATACTCAAAGGATTATAAATCATGCTGCTATAAAGACACATGCACACATATGTTTATTGTGGCACTATTCATAATAGCAAAGACTTGGAACCAACTCATATGTCCACCACTGACAGACTGGATTAAGAAAATATGGCACATATATACCATGGAATACTATGCAGCCATAAAAAGGATGAGTTCATGTCCTTAGTTGGGACATGGATACAGCTGGAAACCATCATTCTCAGCAAACTATTACAAGAACAGAAAACCAAACACCGCATATTCTCACTCATAGGTGGGAATTGAACAATGAGAACACTTGGACACAGGGTGGGGAACATCACCCACTGGGGCCTGTCATGGAGTGGGGGTGGGGGGAGGGATAGCATCAGGAGATATACCTAATGTAAATGACGAGTTAATGGGTGCAGCACACCAACGTGGCACGTGTATACATATGTAACAAACCTGCACGTTGTGCACATGTACCCTAGAACTTAAAGTATAATAAAAAACTAAATAAATAAATAAATCTCAACATGCAACTGCCACACGGCCCAGCAATTGCACTCTTGGGCATTTGCCCAAAATAAATAAAAATTTATGTCCGCTGATAAAAACTGTACTTGGCTATTCATAACAGTTTTATTTATAATAGCCTCAAACTGGAAATAAGTGTCCCTTAAAAAGCAAACTGTTGAACGCACTGTGGTCCATCCATGGACTACTACTCAGCTCTAAAAAATAATGAACTTTTATTTATTTATTTATTTATTTATTTATTTATTTATTTAGACGGAGTCTCGCTCTGTCGCCAGGCTGGAGCACGGTGGCACAATCTCGACTCACTGCAGCCTCTGCCTTCCAGGTTCAAGTGCTTCTTCTGCCTCAGCCTCCTGAGTACCTGGGACTACAGAGGTGCACCACCATGCCTGGCTAATTTTTTGTATTTTTGGTAGAGATAGGGTTTCACCATGTTGGCCAGGATGGTCTCCATCTCTAGACCTCGTGATCTGCTTGCCTCAGCCTCCCAAAGTGCTGGGATTACAGGTGTGAGCCACCTCTCCCAGCCTTTTTGTTTTGTTTTAAAGAGAGGCTGGGTCCTGCTTTGTTGCCCAGGCTTGTCTTGAACTCCTGGGGTCCAGTGATCCTCCCTTCTTGGCCTCCCAAAGTGCCAGGATTATAGGCGTGAGCCACTGCACTGGCCCATCAGAATGAACTATTAATACCTGCTCCAGTGTGGGCGGACCTCAAAGGAATTATGCTGAGTGACAAAAGGTAAGTAAGCTCAAAAGGTCATTTGCTATATGATGGTCATTATACAGCATTCTTGAGATGACTCAAGTGTAGGCAGGCAAGCAGCCTAGGGGTTGCCAGGGTTGTGGGTTGCTGGGTTGCCAGGTGGATGTGGCTCTAAATGGTCTCAGGAGGGAGTCTGTGGTGATGCAGAAGCTCTCATTTTTTATGGTAGTGGTGATTACATGAAGATATGTATCTGCTGCATGAATCACGTGATGTGAGCACATAGAAACACACACATGAGTGTGTGCATAGCTGGTGAAATCTAATGTCTAGTCCATATTCCAATTTCCATACTTACCCCCAAAATGTCTTTTTGTAATTTTGTTCAAACAGCATCTAATCAAAGTTCACATGTTTAGTTATAGCCTCCTTCATCTCTTTTAATTTAAGCCACTTGCTGTGTACGTTGTCCCACATACTGAATTTTGGCCGATTGTTTCCTGTGGTGTCATTTATTTTGTTCCTCTATTCCCTGTAGTTCCTGTAAACTGGAAGTTTGGCCTAGAGGTGGGATTAGATTCAGATTAAGCATTTTTGGCAGGAAGAATTCATAGGCGATATAGTGTATTCATCCTATATCAAATTAGGAGGCATATATGACACTTAATGACACGTTGTTCCACACGTGGTAATACTAAGCATGTTAAGGTGTTAACTGCCCTATCTTCTCATTGTAAGGCACATCTACATCTACCTATTTGTAATTAGCAAATCATGTGTGAGGTGATGCCTTCGTGCCACACTCATGAGTAAAATGGTGAAATCTGAGTCAGCTCTTGGACTGGATCAGTGTTGGCTCCTGGCGTTGATACCGTAGTAGAGTTGGGTGCATTGTCAATGTTGGAGCAAAGGCTATGTGGTGCCTTCAGTGCATTTCTTTGCAACTTTTTGTTTGGCTATAATTGTCTCAAGATAGAGTGTTGAAAAAGGTTAGGTCATCAAATTTGAAAGCTTCAATGAGATGAAAACATTGCTAGTTAAATATAAGTGGGCAAGACTGACTTAAGAAATAAAATTAAGAATTTCTCAGTGGTTCCTAAGCAGTCCCAGCTGAAGAAGGAAAGAGCTTCTCTTCCCAAGGAAGGACCAGCTAAGGAACACAGAAAAAGTGGCAAAAATCAACGTATTAGTTATTCATGGCTGTGTGCCAAATTAGCCTCAAATTTAGAAGGTTAAAGCAACAGGTTCATTTTACATTTGCATTTTTCTTAGTCATAGTCAGGTTAAACACATTTTCAGGCTAGTAGTCATTTGTACTTCCTTAGTGAATTCTCAGGTATACTTCTCTGCCCATTTATCTGTTGGCATGTCTTAATCACTTAACTATTTTTGAGGGTCAAGTTGTAAATAAATACAAATTTCTTTTTTTTAAACATTTTTTAGTCTTGGCATATGATTCTATTTGGAGATTTTATAAATAGCATTCTCATCATAGTTAAGGTTTAGTACCAATTTTTTTTTTTTAAGTTGATATGTCCTGTTGGTAAAAACTGTAGCTTTTAAAAGTATGTTCGTCTTGGGGAATTTTTTTAAAATGTGGTGTATGTAGTGCCAGAAATAAACAGCACTTCCTTGAAACACACAAACAACAATAATAACAAACCAAGCAGCATTTCTTGTTTCACAGTTTCTGTAGGGCAGAAATCAGAGCGTGGCTCAGCACTGAGTCCTCCAGCTCGGGAGCTCTCTCAAGGTCGCCCTAGTGATTGGAGCTTTGGCCTCATCTGAAGGCTCAACTAGGGGAGGACCCAGCTCCAAGCTCCCTTAGTGGCTGTGGGCAGGATTCGGTTCTTTGCGGGCTGGTGGATGAAGGGCCTTGGTTCCTCACTGGCTCTTGGGCACATGGGCCTCTCCATTGGACGGCTTTCAACATGGCAGCTGACTTCCAGTAGAGAGAGCGAGAGAGGATAAGAAGATGGGAGCTGGAGTCTGTCTGTGTTCATTTGTGTTGCCATAAAGGAATACCTGAGGCTGGGTGATTCATAAAGAAAAGAGGTTTATTGACTCACAGCTCTGCAGGCTCTACAAGAAGCATGGCCCCAGCATCTGCTGCTGGTGAGGGCCTCAGGCTGCTTCCACTCATGGTGGAAGGCAAGCCAGCGTGTGTAGAGAACACATGGCAGGGTGGTGGGGAGGTACCAGGGTCTTTTAAAATATTTATTTATTTTTTAGGGACAGAGTCTCACTCCATCACCCAGGCTGGAGTGTAGTAGTATTTTTTTAGGGACAGAGTCTCACTCTATCACCCAGGCTGGAGTATAGTGGCACAATCAAAGCTCACTGTAGCCTCAAACTCCAGGGCTCAAGTGACCCTCCCACCTCAGCCCCCCAAATAGCTGGACTACCGGCAGGCACCACCATGCCTGGCTAATTTTGTTGTTGTTGTTGTTGTTGTAGAGATGAAGTCTTGCTATGTTGCCCAGAGTAGTCTTGAATTCCTGGCCTCAAACAACTCTCTGGTCTCAGTCTCCCAAAGCTTCGGGATTACAGGTGTGAGCCACTGTGCCCAACCACCAGGCTCTTTTATACAACCAGCTCTCACGGGAACTCACAGAGCAAGAACTCACTCATTACTGTGAGGACAGCACCATACCACTTATGAGAGATCCACCCCTATGACCCAAGCCCCTCCCAGTAGGCCCCACCTTCAACACTGGGGATCAAATTTCAGCATGAGGTTTGGAAGGTCAAATATCCCAACTACAGCAGAGTCCTTTTGCAGCCTAAGTAAAGAAAGGAGGAAGTGACTTCCCATCACTTTGACCTTAATCCATGTGTTAGGAGCAAATGACTAGATCTGGGCAATGCTCTAGAGGAGGGGTGGCACATGGGTATCACTATCAGGAAGGGGATCCTGGGACTATTTTAGATGCTGCACGATCAGAAACTTGTACTTTGCAACATCTAGTGGGATGGGTGATTAAGGCAAGGACCATCAATAGATGCTCCAGCTAGAAAAGAAGATATTTGCTGGGGACCTGAATTACATCATAACACTCACAGATTGGTTGCTAGTTGCAAAGACAAGATATCACTTTACAACCGTGTCTTAGTCTGTTTGTGCTGCTATAACAAAAAGCCACAGACTGGGTAATTTACAAATAACAGAAGTTTATTTTCTCACAGCTCTGGAGGCTGGGAAGTCCAAGTTCAAGGCACCAGCACTCAGTGTTGGCGAGGGCTGCTCACTGTGTTTCCAAGATAGCACCTTGTTGCTACATCTTCCAGAGGGGACAAAGACTGTATCCTCACATGGCAGAAGAGATGAAAGGGGAAAAGGGTGAATGCTGTGTGAAGCCTCTCTCATAAGGTGTTAATCCAATTCTCAAGGGTGGAGCCCTCACGACTTCCCAAAGGCCCCACCTTCTAATACTGCTGCATTGGGGATTCAGTTTTAACATGAATTTTGAGGGGTCACAAACATTCAAACCATAGCAAATGGAAATATCTGGCTCTCCCCCGGTGGCCTTTGCCTCACTGATGAGGGACAAGCAGACATCATTTACCTCTGATGTGGGCTTTAAGAAGCACACAGTCTAACAGCATCCCCTGAGGAGTCTCCCATATGGTCAAGCCCTCAGCTCTGAGATTTAGTTACAGGAATTTGCAAGGGAGAGTGGAGCAGGTAGAATGACACCTTTGGGAAATGGGACCTAGAGTCTGGGATCGTCTGGCTGCTGATCCATGCTCCTGAAACAAGTTAGTGGCTTGGGGAAAAGATTATGGGCAGGGGATGGGGAAGAAACTGGACTACAGAGACATTCCCAAAGCATGGGACTTGACTCCATCTTGGCTGGAACAAACCAGCAAAAAATGTGTTTTGGGGGACTTGATAAAAATTGAATATGGATTATGTTTTCAACGCTATTAGGGAATGATTGTTTAACTTAGCTAGATATGATAGTGGGATTGTACTTTCATTGGAAAATATCCTCTATTTTTGGAGATGAATGCTGAATTTTCTGAACTATTTATTTATGCTTGAGGTGCCACGGCCATGTGTTTGTAATTTACATTAATCACATATATGTGTGTGTGTGCATATATATATATATATATATATATATATGGAGAGAGAGAGAAAGCAAACAAGGCAAAATGCTTATGTTGTTTTAATCTAGGTGCTGGCTGTATTAGGGTTTTCCAGAGGAACAGAACTAATACAATACACAAACATAGTATATACAATATATGTATGCATTACATATATATCCATATATACACATACACAGAGACTTATTTTAAGGTGCTAGACCCTGTGATTGTGGGTCTAGCTGGTTTGAATTTTGTCGGGTGGGCCAGTAGGCTGGAAACTCAGGTAGAGTTTGTACGTTTCAGTCTCAAGGCTAAATTATTTCTTCTCCAGGAAGCCTCGGTCTTTTTCCTTAAGGCCTGATTGGATGAGGCCCACTCACCTCATGGAGGGTAACCTGCTTTACTCAAAGTTTACTAATTTAAATGTCAATCATACATTAAAAATACCTTCACAGCAATATCCAGACTGGTATTTGACCAAACAGCTGGGCATTGTGGCCCAGCCAAGTTGACTCATAAAATTAGCTATCATGGTGGGTATTTGCATGTTCATTGTATTATTCTTTCTGCATTTTTTTCTGTATTAAGATTTTCATTAAAAGGTAAAAAATAAATTAAGAACATTTGTTCACCAGAGGTCACCATAAAGAAAGTGAAAGTCAAATCACAAATTGGGAGACAATATTCATCCTCCATATAAACAACAAATGAATTCCATCCAGTAATACATAGAAAGACCCCCATAAACCAGCAAGAAAAAGGCCTAGATCCAATCAGACAATGAGCAAAAGATGTGAACAGGCATTTCACATCATAATGGGAAACAGAAATGGCCAAGAAATATGAAAACCTGGCAAGTAAATAGGGAAATAGAAATTAAGCTATAATGTGATACCATTTAACACCTACCAGATTGGCAGAATGTTTAGATTTGTGAGCAAGGATACATACCAGAACACACAGGCACAGCTGGTGAGCACTGCAGGGCCCCTTATCCACGGGGGCTGTGTTCCAAGACCCCAGTGGATGCCTGGAACTCAGATAGTGCTGATCCCTATACATACTGTGTTTTTTTCTTATTCATACATACCTATAAGGTCTAATTTATAAATTAGGCACAATAAGGGATTAACAATAACTAATGAGAAAAAAGCACAATTATAACAATATACTGTCATGAAAGGTATGAGAATGTGGTCTGTCTTTCTCAAAGTATCTTATTGTGCTCACTTGTTTTTCAGACTGTGGTTGACCATCGGTCATGACAACTGCAGGGAGTGAAATCACGGAGAAGGGGGATCACCATGCATAAGCTGGGACAGGTGTTTTGTGATTTCCAGTGGAGACGAACAGGCACGTATGCAGGGATTCAACAATCCCTCCTCTACTTGCGCACGCCATCAAAGCAGAGTTCTTCAACGTGGGAGCCACTGCCCGCTCAGGGAGGTCTTGACATCAGGTAGTAACATAATTGCAGCCCTAGTTTCAGATATTCTTTTTAAAATTTCCAACTTTTAAGTTCAGAGGTACATGTGCAGGATATGCAGGTTTGTTACATAGGTAAACATGTGCCATGGCGGTTTGCCGCACAGATCATCCCACTGCCCAGGTATTCAGCCCAGCATCCATGAGCTATTCCTACTGATGCTCTCCCTCCTCCCTCCTTCCACCCCACAACCCAACAACAGGCCCCACTCTGTGTCATTTCTCCCAGTGTGTCCTTGTGTTCTCATCATCTAGCTCCCACTTATAAGTGAGAACATGCGGTATTTGGTTTTCTTTTCCTGTGTTAGTTTGCCGAGGATAATGGCCTCCAGCTCCATCCATGTCCCTGCAAAGGGCATGAACTCATTTCTTTTTATGGCTGCATAGTACTCCATGGTGTATATGTACCACATTTTCTTTATCCAGTCTATCATTGATGAGCAGTTAGGTTGATTCCATGTCTTGGCTATTGTGAATTGTGCTACAGTAAACATTCGCATGCATGTGTCTTTATGACAGAACAATTTATATTCCTTTGGGTCTATACCTAGTAATTGGATTTCTGGGTAGAATGATATTTCTGCCTCTAGGTTCCTGAGGAATTATCACACTGTCTTCCACAATGGCTGAACTAATTTACACTCCTGACAGCAGTGTAAAAGCATTCCTTTTTCTCCACAACCTTTCCAGCATCTGTTATTTTTTGACTTTTTAATAAGGGCCATTCTGACTGGTGTGGGACAGTATCTCATTGTGGTTTTGATTTGCATTTCGCTAATGATCAGTGATGTTGAGCTTTTTTTCAAATGTTGGCCGCATGTTTGTAATCTTTTGAGAAGTGTCTGCTCATGTCCTTTGCGCACTTTTTTAATGGGTTTGTTTGCTTTTTTTCTTGTACTTTTGTTTATGTTCCTTGTAGATACTGGATATTAGACCTTTGTCAGATGCATAGATTGCAAAATTTTTCTCCCATTCTTTAGGTTGTGTGTTTACTCTGTTTATAGTTTCTTTTAATGTGCAGAAGCTCTTTAGTTTAATTAGATCCCATTTGTCAATTTTTGCTTTTGTTGCATTGCTTTTGTCATCTTTGTTATGAAATATTTGCCCATGCCTATGTCTTGAATGGTATTGCCTAGGTTTTCGTCTAGGGTTTTTAAAGTTTTGGGTTTTACATTTGCATCTTTAATCTACCGTGAGTTGATTTTTGTATATGGCATAAGGAAGGGGTCCAGTTTCAATTTTCTGCATATGGCTAGCCAGTCTCCCAGCACCATTTATTAAATAGGGAATCCTTTCCCCACTGCTTATTTTTGTCATGTGTGTCAAAGATCAGATGGTTGTAGGTGTGCAGTTTTATTTCTGTGTTCTTTATTCTGTTCCATTGGTCTATGTGTCTGTTCTTGTACCAGTGCCATGCCTTGGCTGTTCAGGCTCTGTTTTGATTCCGTATGAATTTTAAAATAGTTTTTTTCTAATTTTGTGAAGAATGTCAATGGTAGTTTAATGGCAATAGCATTGGATCCATAAATTGCTTTGGGCAGTGAGGCCATTTTCATGATACTGATTCTCCCTATCTATGAGCATGGAATGTTTTTCCATTTGTTTGTGTTATCTCTGATTTCTTTGAGCAGTGGTTTGTAGTTCTCCTTGAACTACATCCCTTGTTAACTTTATTCCTAAGCATTTTATTCTTTTTGTGGCAATTGTGAATGAGAGTTCACGTGGCTTGCCTGTTGTTGGTGTATAGGAATGCTAGCGATTTTTGCACGTTGGTTTTGTATCCTGAGACTTTGCTGATGTTGTTTATCAGTTTAAGAAGCTTTTGGGCTGAGATGATGGGGTTTTCTAGATGTAGGATCATGTTATCCGTAAACAAAGGTAGTTTGACTTCCTGTCTTCCTATTTGAATACTTTCTATTTCTTTCTCTTGTTTGATTGCCCTGGCCAGAACTTCCCACTACTATGTTAAATAGGAGTGGTAAGAGAGGACATCCTTGTCTTGTGCTGGTTTTCAAGCGGAATGCTTCCAGCTTTTGCCCATTCAGTATGATATTGGTTGTGGGTTTGTCATATATGGCTCTTATTATTTTGAGGTATGTTCCAAAAATATGGAATGCATCAAGAGTTTGCACGCCATCCTTGCACAGGGACCGTGCTAATCTTCTCTGTATGGTTCCAATTTTAGTGTATGTGCTGCTGAAGCGAGCACCAGTTTTCTTCTTAATTGGAACAAATCAGCACAGGCATTTGTACTGGCAAGCAGCTATTTGGCCAGCAAACACCTGTTTTGTTGTTGTTTTTCAGTCTATCCCAACATGTAGAAAACCATAAAGGTGGTTTGCTCTTAACTGGGAGGGACGGCAGTGTGGACCCGCCTTGGCAATACATGAATGCCCTAGCTCTCAGTCATAATTTAGCCCATGTGGACCTTGACCATCTCCCAAGCCCACAGGACATTGGGCTGATGTGACCTGGAGGGGAGGAAGTTGTAGGTTGCTTTAACAAAAACCATGTGTGGCAGGGTAAGAAGGAAACCCTGTGAAAACAGAGACTCCTGCTTTCTCCTGAAGCTCTCTCTGGGGTCCAACAAAGCAGCCGGGCATGCCCACTCGGTGGTGGTGAAGGACCAGTCCTGCACCCTGACTCATCTGTGTGCAGCACTCTTTGGAGGAAACACAGCCTGCATTTGCATGTGTGCTTCCCCTGTGTCCAGGTATGCCAGCGGGTGGCCTGCTTTCCACAGGAGGCACAGCCAGTGATGATGCCCATGTGGTCCTGTTCCTGCGTGGGCTGAGCCACTCAGTTGTTGTGGCTCGGGGACCCAAGGGTCCTCTTGGGGTCTTGGCTGACCAAGGCACCCTCGGAGCCCGAGCCAAGCCATGGTGGAGGCCACAGTGCCCATCGAGGGGAGCAGAGTTTGCCCTCTGTGGCCAGTACCTCTTCTCGCTTGGACATACAGCGCTTGGCGTCCCCTGGGCCTGGGTGGAGACTGACCCTGTCCAGGGACATCGGGTGTAGTCTGACCTGGGTGTTGTTTGTCTGCTGAGTCCTGCAGCTGGAACGACTGGGCATTGTCTACTGTCAAGTGCATTGGGTACTGAGCTCTAAAAAGGTTCTTGGAACCTATGGCAGACAGCACTAAGGGAGCTGGTGCTGCCCTGAGGCAGACATGAAGTGCATTGGGTACTGAGCTCTAATAAGGTTCTTGGAACCTATGGCAGACAGCACTAAGGGAGCTGGTGCTGCCCTGAGGCAGACATGGAGGGGAGGGGAGCCGCCGTGGCCCAGCCACAGGGACTCAGCTTACCAAGCTCTTCCAGACACCCCTGCACTGCAGCCGATGCCCGATCAAGGTCAGCAGTGTGCCGTCCCGCCCTGCAGAAGGGAACCACAGCTCATGGGAGACCGATCAGCCACCTGGCCATGGGCTGACTGCCTTTGGACACCTTCCTTCATGGAGAGGGTCTGGCTTTTCCCAGGGATGAAGGCAGGACATTTAGTGCAGGGGGAGAACAGGATCATTTAGGAGCACAGCTGGGAGATGCCACCGCAAGACTGCAGTGAAGTCCTATAGGATATGGCCCTGGTCCTTGATGCTCCCCCACTGGCACTATTTCCACTTCATGGGGGGCCACACCCCCCTATGGAGGTTAGAAGGGCCCCAACATTCCTTCTCTCTTATTAGCTAAGCTACATTAGGGCCTCAGCCTAGGCTGGGCCAAGTTGGTGTCCCACTCGGGACTTAGAACCTTGAACAAATTGTGCGAACATTCAGGGACATCTTCCAGCTGTGGTCTTAAATGATCCTGTTCCCCTCTCCTCGCTTACTGTTCTGTCTTCGTCCCTGGACTGTGTGACTATGAGATGATGGGAAAGATGATTCTTGATCTGGACCTACTCCCCTCCACTAGCACTGGTGCTTTCCTTCCCAGCCTACCGCCTGCTCCTGCATGCCCTGCTGTTTCTAGCCAAGGCATTGCCTTTACAGCCGAAGGACAGGGTAGTGGGGAGACACCATGGGATTCACCAGGGTTCCATGTACCCTGTCCCTCCACAGGACCCGCCCCTGCGGGATGGTGATCTGGCTTCTCAGGACCACTCAGGATTACGTAGGAGCTCAGCTAGGAGATACCACCTCAAGACTGCAGCGAGGTCCTATAGCATATGGTCCTGGTCCCTCATGAATGGTGCCGTTCCCCCAAACCAGAATCCACAGGCTGGGGGCCTAGGGGTGAGAGTGAGGGCAGCACTTATGGTTAGAACATTCACAAAAGGTTTGCCTCTGGGCCCTGTTAGCCCTTACTCTTCTGGTTTGGACATTTGTTTTATTATTATTTAGTTAGTTATGTATATATATGTACACACACACACACACACACACACATATATATATATATATATTTTTAGGTGAAGTCTTGCTCTGTCACCCAGGCTGGAGTGCTGTGGCACAATCTCGGCTCACCGCACCCTCCACCTCCTGGGTTCAAGTGATTCTCCTGCCTCAGCTTCCTGAGTAGCTAGGATTACAAGCCCCCACCACCATGCACAGCTAATTTTTGTGTACTTTATTTATTTATTTTTATTATTTATTTATTTATTTTTGAGATGGAGTTTTGCTCTTGTCGCCCAGGCCGGGGTTCAATGGCATGATCTCGGCTCACTGCAACCTCTGCCTCCCAGGTTCAAGTGATTCTCCTGCCTCAGCCTGCTGAGTAGCTGGGATTACAGGCACTCGCCACCATGCCTGGCTAATTTTTTTGTATTTTTAGTAGAGATGGGGTTGCACTATGTTGGCCAGGCTGGTTTCAAACTCCTGACCGCAAGAGATCCGCCTGCCTCGGCCTCCCAAAATGCTAGGATTACAGGTGTGAGCCACTGCCCCTGGCCTATTTGTCTATATTTTGGACAGGGTCTCACTCTGTCACTCAGGCTGGAGTGCAGTGCTGTGATCATGGCTCACTGCAGCCTGGACCTCCTGGGCTCAAGAGATCCTCCCACCTCAGCCCCCTGAGTAGCTGGGACCACTGGTGTGTGCCACCATGCCTGGCTAATATTTCCTTTTTGTTGTTGTAGAAACAAGCCCAGGCTGGTCTCAAACTCCTGGCTTCAAGCATCTCCTGCCTCAGCCTCCCAAAGTGTTGGCATTACAGGTGTGAGCCCACCGTGCCTGGCCTGGTTTGGAGATTTTAGTAACTAACAGAGGAGTGCTTTGGTCAGAGAATAAGTCATGGAATGATGGAGCTGAAAACTGTGGATGCCATGTGGGTTAAGGGGCCCTTGGGAACAGCTAGGGTGGTCCTTACAAGAGGAAGCAGAGACGTTACTACTGAACATGGGCAGGCTTAGGTGGCCCCCAGGTCTTCCCCCATTCTCCCAAATCGAGGGACGAAATCGGTGGACAATCACAGCAACAAGGTTCAGGACTCAGACCCTGCAGGAGCGGAGAACTGGGCTGCCTGGATGAGAACACACGGGTGTGAAGTATGTGAGCCATGAACACACCCCACGGTTTCATGACCAGCTGCAGATGTGAGACATCTGGAGCTTCTGGCAAAGTTTCTGCTTTCGTTGGGCTGTGTCTAAACTTCACCAGAACGGAACTCACCTTTCTCCCACCCTTTTCTTTCCACGGTGACTGTGTATTGGACGTGTCGTTGGTGCTTCCCTTCACATTAAATCCATAGGTTGTAGAACAGCGACGTGCTGAGGACGGAAGCGGTGGGAACGCCCAACACCAGAGACCCTGGGCTGTCACCAGAGGTGGAACCCAGGAGACCTTTGGTGTCCTCCTTTGGAGGCCAGGCTGTGCGCTTTCGGCGGTGGGGGCGCTGCGTGTCCGGCGGAGGAGGCCAGGCCGGTGCGGTTTTCGGCGGTGGGGGCGCTGCGTGTCAGTGGGAGGAGGCCAGGCCCGTGCGGTGTCGGCGGTGGGGGCGCTGCCTGCCCGGCGGAGGAGGCCAGGCCGGTGCGTTTTCGGCGGTGGGGGCGCTGCGTGTCAGGTGGAAGTGTTCTCATTTTCGGAAGTGAGAGTGTCACTGGAAAGACACGGTGGACTGTAGCTGGCCTATGTCACTCTGGCTGTTCATCACAGGACTGCTCTTATTTGGGGGAATCCCTCTTGGCTGGTGTTGGTGGGGGATGGGGCCACACGCCCTCTATGGAAGTTAGAAGGGCCTTGACATTCCTTCTCTTTTGTCAGCTTCATTAGGGCCTTGGCCTAGGCTGGGCCAACCAACTTGGCTGGCATTCCACCCAGGACTTAGAATTTTGAGCAGATTGTGCACACATTTAGGGACCATTAGAGCTAATTCGTCATCGACGTGGTCTGAACGTCCAGTAAGAGTAGGTGTGGCAGGCAGAATATCTAAAATGTTCCCCGCTCCCCACTAAATGTCCTGCCTTAATCCCTGGACCATGTGGCTGTGAGATGACGGGAAAGCTGATAAGATTTCTCTTTCAAGAATTCTGGCCTGGCGCGGTGGCTCAAGCCTGTAATCCCAGCACTTTGGGAGGCCGAGACGGGTGGATCACGAGGTCAGGAGATCGAGACCATCCTGGCTAACACGGTGAAACCCCGTCTCTACTAAAAAGTACAAAAACTAGCCGGGCGAGGTGGCGGGCGCCTGTAGTCCCAGCTACTCGGGAGGCTGAGGCAGGAGAATGGCGTAAACGCGGGAGGCGGAGCTTGCAGTGAGCTGAGATCCGGCCACTGCACTCCAGCCTGGGCGACAGAGCGAGACTCCATCTCAAAAAAAAAAAAAATTCTGACATAAGCTACAACGCGGATGGACCTTATGGACATAACAGTAAGTGAAATAAGCCAGACACAAAAGGACAAATCCTGTGTGACCCCACACAAATGAGGTCCCTGGAGCAGCTGAACCATAGAGACAAAAAGTGGATGGTGGGTGCCAGGGACCAGGGCAGAGAATGGGAGCTGGTGTTTACTGGGGACAGAGGTTCATCTTGAGGAGATGGAAAGTTCTGGAGATAGATGGTGGTGATGGTTGCACAACGATGTGAATGTATGTAATGCCACAAACCATACAATTAAAAATGGTTAAGATGGTAAATTTTATGTGATGTATATTTGACTACAATTTGCTGAATGCACCATTGCTGGTTTGAAGGTGGAGGGGCTGCGGGAGCAGGGACAAGGACGTGGGAACCTCAGTCCTACAGCCATGAGGAGCTGACTTGTCAACAGCCTGAATGGTCCTGGAGGCAGACACTTCCCTGGAGCCTCCAGATGAGAGTGCAGCCCACCAAGGCCTGACGTCAGCCCGAGAGACCCCTCACAGGGCACCCGCTGAGCGCACCCGGACTTCTGCCCTGGAGAGCTGAGAGATCATAAATGGTCACTGCTTGCAGTCCTTACATCTGTGCTGCTGCTTACACAGCATAGAAAACCGTTGCAGCTTGTGTCTGGGTGGAGCCCTCCAGGGCGTGGACCGCCGGTGTCTGCAAGTCAGCCCTGGGCTGCTGCCTCCAGCGTGGCTTCCTTTGTGCTTGCACCCGGCCCGTTCCCATGGAGGGATTTGGTGAGCTGCCCCTACCCTTGCGTCTGTTCCCAATGGAGGCTGGCTCTCTGGCTGGGCCTTCACTCACTCCCCTCCTCACAGCTCGGACCCTCCCCTCAGGGATCCCGTGAGGGCTGAAAGCAGGGATGTCTTCACCTCTGTGGGCAGGCAGGTGGTGGGAGAGGGGCCCAGGCGCAGCATCATTGTCCTGCAGCCACCGAAGACTACCCGAGTATCTTCTTGGACCAATAGCATCTGCTTCGGAGCGGAGACAATGTGCGGGTCCACCCTGGGAGCGTCTGAAGACGCTGGGCTCCTGGGGCTGGCGGCCACATGCTCTGAGGAGCAAGGGGATCATGAGGCTGTGGTGGAATGTTCTACAGGGGACCTGTGAGGCTACTGTGGAATGTTCTAGAGGGGATCATGGGGCTGTGGTGGAATGTTCTAGAGGGATTATGGAGCTGCTGTGGAATGTTCTAGGGGGACTGTGAGGCTGTTGTAGAATGCAGAGGACCCAGGGATGGGGGCTTGGATGGCCAAGAGCAAGTGGGTGGGTTAATGGGCATGGCAGGCAGAGACAGGCCAGCTCCGTGGGGTCAGGAAGAGCTGCCTGGCTTCGGGTTGGACCCTCCCTGCCCCCTAAGCATGAGGAGCTCCGGGATATTCAAGCACAGAGATCCTGGCCTGGGGCTGTAATCTGGGGGCCCAGAAGCATCCATCTCCAGGTCTTGGCAAGGCCTGGTGCAAGCAAAGGGGGGTCCCCATGT
The DNA here is from genome assembly GCF_008728515.1 of Papio anubis. Taxonomy (NCBI): domain Eukaryota; kingdom Metazoa; phylum Chordata; class Mammalia; order Primates; family Cercopithecidae; genus Papio; species Papio anubis. The sequence goes on from NC_044987.1 coordinate 121,574,659, forward strand.
GGGCTATGGGGTGCAGGGCATCGGGTCTGGAAACTCTTCAGGTCTCCCACCCCACCCTGGCACTCAGTCACCCCCAAAGCGTTTCCTCTACAGCATCAGCCTGCGGCTTGGTCCAGGGCTCCCTCCCGGTGGCTCGAGCGGAGCTGGAGGACCTTCCAGAGAGGGTGGGGGCAGCAGGGGGCCCTACCGTGGGGCCAGGGTGTATTGGCCCTTGCGGTCCAAGCTGCAGCCAGAGCGGATGGCAAACCACAGGAATGAGCTGAGGAGCAAGGCGGACACCTGGGAGGGAGACCCCCGCGGCTGCCCCACTGCTCCAGGCTGGGGGCGCCCCTCCCCAGAAAGCATCAGGACTCTGCAGTGGGAGGGGGCGGCCCAGCTGCAGGAGGCAAACACTGTCACAGCGGACCAGCTCCCCGAGGTTGGCAGCCAGTGAGGCCCAAGACCAGAGAGCCTGTCCCGGGTCACCATTCCATCTGAGTCGGGCGCTGGGCAGGCTGAGGGGCAGGAGGTAGGAAGGGGCGGTGAGGGAGGCAAGGGGGTACCGTGAGGGCCAGGCCGATGCTGGTCAGGCTGGAGGCGACCTGCTGGTGTATCCTCAGGAAGCTCCGGATGCCCTGAAGGCAGTCCTACGAGAGGGCAGCAGGCATGGCACCCACCCTGACCGGCCCTCCCTGCCTGGACAAGCGGCTTCTGTGGGGCCACGGAGCTGCAGCGCCCACCTAGGCCAATGCCAGGGCAGCAGGGAGGTGGGTGTAGCACATTTCTGGGAAGCCCCCAGGGCTCTAGGGAAAGGCAGCACAAGCAGGTGAAGCCCAATGGGACAGGGCTGGCCCCTGTGGGCACCCGGGCACTGCCCTGGGCCCAGCAGGTGCTGTCTCCCAGCTGTCCTGAGTGTCCATCTTGGGCCACAGGTTGGCTCCCCTAGGCCGGGCCACTTCTAATTCACTCTGGGTTCCCAGCATCCAGCCCAGGGCCGGGTACAGCGCCTTGGTGACCAGAGGATGATGACTAACAGGGAGGGCGGGAAGCCAGCTGGTGGAGGGATGTGAGGGGAGTCCCCGCACTGTCCCAGGGTCCTGGTTCCATCCCGGGCTTCCAGTGCCACCCCAGGGCATGGCACGAGAGGCATCTTTCCAGAAAAGGGAGGTGACAGGCCTGTCTCTGAACCCTGGAGATGGTGGCAACTGGGGCAGGCTATGGAGGCCTCTGTAGGGTGTCAGGGCTCACCCTCCTGCCCCCTGCAGGCAGGTCTGCCTCCCTTCTGCCCATGCCTGCCCATCTGGGTAGCTCCATGCCTGCCACCTGTGTGGCTTTTCCGGCTCCCCAGGAGGCTTTGCAGTCAGGCCCATGGCCCTGCCATCCCCAGGGTGCTCAAGGCAGGCCCTCGCTCCTGTTTTTCAGTCGGGGGACCTGGGACCTCTCCTTGGGTGGCACAGGGATCCTGACTGTCAGCCCTACCCCTGATGCTGCTGGTGCCTCCCCAGCAGTGTCCCCAGCACCGGCCCTTCTGTCCTCAGAGCCTGGGCTGTGGCTCCACCCCTTGCCAGGCCTCCAGCCATTTGCTCTCCTCCCCTCTCTTTCTTGGAGGGTGGCCAGGTGCCTCCCACTGTGAGATAGGGTGGGTTTGTTTCCAGGACAGTAGGGGAGAGGAGCAGGGAGGGGGCAGGGTGGGCTGGGGGAGGGCTGCTGGGCACCAGGAGAAAGAGCGGAGGGCCCAGTTTGTCCCAGGGCTCTGGGAGGAAAGGCTTCTTGGCCTCGGGCCCCGCTCTGTTGTTGCTGAAGCCCTGGTCACACCCTAGCCTACGCTGACCCTCCGGCCTCGCTTCTGCTCCTCTGAGTGCCCTTCCACTCCTTCTGATGCCCCCCAGGACGCCTGCACCCTTCCCCCTAGATAAAGCCCACCATGCTGGTCCTGCAGCCCTTGGCACAGAGCCCTCATGGGTGCACTCCAAGAGGCTTCTGTGGACTCAGCTGGCCTTGGGAAGCCCCGAAACTGGAACTGACTTGAAGGAGTGAACGGCGCATCGGGCCTGCGTCCAGCTGGGCAAAGGGGCTTGTGTCTATGTCTTGAGCCTAGCCCGGCCGCCTGACAGGCTTGGTGTACCGTGAATCCTAACTAGCTTCCGATCATACCAGAACCTTCCCTGAGCCCTTCAGCGGGCAGGTCCCGAGGGTCTAGGGAGACCAAGGTAGGGGGGGTGGGAGGATGGCTCTGGGTCTCGGGGTTGGGCCCCAGGGTGTCCAGCCCCTGAGGGTCTTGCCTGGCCAGCCTCCAGGTCCCCCCCTCACCTCTCTTGCCGCCTCCTGTCCCTGACACAGGTCAGCCTCTGTGCTCCCCAGACGGCTGAAAGGAGACCTCTTCCCACAGCACAGAAACTACAAGAACAGAAGGGAGGGAGTGGTGATGTGCTTCCGAGACCCCAGGAGGCGGGCAGCACATATGGGGAAACTGAGGCACCACAAGGCTCCAGGTGGGGTTCCCTGCAGGCCAGGGCTGGGGCTCCGGGTAGCAGCTGCTTCTGCTGGGGGCTCCAGCCATTGTGCAGCCGGGGCCTTGGGAGGGGAGCTTTCTCAAGTCGCGCTGCCTGCGCGCTGGGGAGGGAACTCCTACTGGAGCCAGGCAGCTTCCCCGCCCTGCTCACGGGCCGTGCGTGCTTTTTTTTTAAGTAGAGACAAGGTCTCCCTATGTTGCTCAGGCTGGTCTCGAACTCCTGGGCTCAAGCAATTCAGCTGCCTCAACCTCCTCCCAAAGTGCTAGGATTACAGGCGTGAGCCACTATGTTTGGCCCCGTATTTGCTTTAATGTTCTTGAAATCCTCCAGTGTTTCTGAATAAGGGGCCCTGCCCTCCCATTTTGCACTGGGCCTCGAGAATCTGGTAGGCGGCCCTGTCCCGGGCAGACAGAGGATGGGAGCTTTGTGCCGCCAGCCCTGAGGGGCAGCTCTGGCCTATGTCCTGGAACCCCTTGGTGCCTGGCCAGACCTCTCACTGGCTACCCTGTGCCTGTTCTCTGAACTGCAGTCCAAACAGAGGCTGACCGCCCTGCCACCCAGCCGTCCCCATGCTCACCGTGTCCTGGATGGCTGCCAGCTCCTGCCGCCCGACGTGGGACGTGCCTTTCATTGCCTGCTCATATACCAGGTCGTAGGTGTCCAGCATGGCATCCTCCACCTACACCGAGAGACCACGGGGAGGTCCTGGCCCTGGTGAGAGATCCAGGGACACAGCCCCCTCCCCACAACATCCCAAAGGCTGGTGGGCCCTTCGTGGAGTGACGTCCCAGCACCGCCCTCCTCGCAGCAGGTGGATCTCCCCAAGGGGTAGCCTGGATCCCTGGGCAGCCAGTCACAGTGCTTCCCAACATCAACAGTGGGGCCTCCACACAATGGCCGTCAGTGTGGCCCTCCTGCCCCCAGAGGGTCCTGCAGGATAAATCGAGGCCAAGCTCTGCATCTGCCTCTCCTGTGGTCTTACAGGGTCAGCTCGGGGAAGTTTCCGTCACGCTACTGTTGACTTGGAAATGGGGGATGGAGCTGGGCCTGGTGGAAAAGGCTTGAGAGACCCTGTGCCAGGACCTCAGCTCCCACAAAGCTGGGGGATTCTAGGTCTTTCCCCAGAATCACCCAGCTGCCTTCCAGAACCCCGGGCAGCTGGGCTCTGGGTAAGGCTTTTGACCAGAGAAGCCTTGGGCACCTGGAGTCAGATCTGGGTGGACGAGGCCACTGTGGGGCAGGGGGTGGAGAAGGTGGAAGGTGACGGGGCCTGGCTGGATGTGCTGTCTGCACTCCACACCCTAATACCACCTGCACCTCATGTCTCCACCCTCCTAAGCAAGATGCTGTCCCCTGCCAAGTTACCCCTTCAAAGACAAACTGGAATCTCGCCTCCTACAGGAAGGCTTCTGTGACTGCTCCAGGAGTCGCTGGTCTCCTGGCACAGGGCGAGGCCCTCTTTGAGGTCCCTACCCTCTGATGTCTCCTTCCTGCCTCAGAGGCCCTCAGTTCTCCCCCAAATGCCATGCTGACAGTCAGGACACATGGAGGGGTGCTCAGCAGTTGCCCTAAAGGGCTGGGGGAGAATGGAAGCCCCAGGCCTGCTCTGGCCGCTCACACCTGCCCTCCAGAAAGGAAGGGTGGCTTCCCGCGGTCCTCATTGCACTGGGGCCCAGCCCCCGTGGCAGCCCTGACAGTGGCCAACTGGGTGGGCAGTGGGCAGTGGGCAGTGGAGGCTCTCGGTCAGCCCTGCCCTAGCCTGGAGGCCCCAACAGGAGTCAGATGGACTTTCCAGGCCAAACTTGGCTCCTGACCCTAATGCATCCCTCCCACTGATGGCTAATAAAAGTCAGACCACTCTCCATGAGTCATCCCCAACTCAGCCAGCCTTGTCCTCCCCTCAGTGCCCTGGGGGGCAGGCGCCAAGCTGGCCACACCACTGTTGGCCTGGGCGGGGGCCTTGTTCAGCCTCAGCGTCTGTGAGTGTGAAATGGGGGTGGAGTCTGGCCTGGCCATTGTGTCCTCATGGGTGGAGGTCCTGGTAAGGACCGGAGGCCTGGTGGAGTGGGCCTGGGGTTGGCTCAGACCTCCCCTCCTGCTTCCCTCCCAACTCCAATGACTGTCCTCATTGTCAGGCGCCTGCCATGGCCCAGGGAGGACACGGGTGCCTCTGAGGCTCTGAGCTAGGTGTCCTTATTACCGCAGCAGGGGCGAGAGTGACAACTCCTGCTAGTGGCTGAGGGGCTTGCTCTGCCCGGCTCTTCCCACTCTGCCCGCTATGCCCGTTATGCGTGCTCTGCCTGCTATGCCCGCTATGCCCGTTATGCCTGCTCTGCCTGCTCTACCTGCTCTGCCCGCTATGCCCGCTATGCCCGTTATGCCTGCACTGCCTGCTCTACCTGCTCTGCTCGCTCTGCCCGGCTCTGTCTGCTCTCCCTGCTCTCCCTGCTCTGCCTGCTCTCCCTGTTCTCCCTGCTCTCCCTGCTCCACCTGGCTCTGCCAAGCAGCTCTCCCCACGACTGAGGAAGCAGAGCTCAGCAAGGTAGGCCTCCTGCCCCAAAGCCTGGCTCTAGAGGGCCCTGGAGGCCAGGCCGGCCACTCCCCACGGGGCCTGGGCTCCTAGGTGATGCTTCACCAACTGTCTCCATCCCAGGCTCTGGGGGCTCTGAAGGACCCTGGGGCCTGTGTTTCTCAGGACACCTGGGGGCAGGTGCGCCCTGAAGGGTACCAATGCACTGAGCTCCATCTTCCGGTGCCCGGGGGTGCTTCAGGACAAAGACCTGGAGCAGCCGGGCCAGCGCAGAATTCCCGGTTGCTGGACCCACCCGACCTGCTGTGTGTTTCTCCAACCCCTGCCCAGACTGAGGCCTGAAGTCCAGGGGTCCCCGCTGGGGCTTCCCCCCACGACCAGATCGTCCCTGGTGTCTGCGTGGGCTCAGCGGCCCTGACTCCATCCCGTGTCTGCTGAAAGTGCTCAGGAAGGTACAGACAGGTCCTGGGCGGCGGGTGGGGACCAGGAGCTGCAGGAGACCTGTGGACCAGCCCCACAGGTCCAGAGCCGGCTCTGGCCTGAGCCCACTGGGTGGCTGGAGGATCCAGGGAGGGAAGTGGCTCCAGGGTGGGGCCAGACTGCGAGGATGAGGCTGCACCCCACACTGCTGTACTTAATTCGAGCATGAATTATTCCCGATGCAGACTCGTCCGGGGACAGGGGGAAGGTTGCAGCAAAGTGACTCTCAGGCCTGGAGGAGAATGTAATTAATAGCCCTCAAGCTCCACGTTCATCCCTGAAGCCTGGTCCATGCCTCCTGCCCGCATGAGCGTCCCAGGGAAGTGGCAGCCAGGACTTCCTGGGGCAAGGATTGGGGAAGGGGAGGGGCACCCTACTACTCTCAGTGCTGGGCCAGGGTCTGTGGCCACGGGGCACTGCCAAGGGCATGTGGCGGGTCCCTTCCCTCCTGCAACCTCTGCCTTTCCATCCGCAGGGCTGCCACATGAGTCACGCTGACCCTGTGTTCAGGACACCTCAGGGGCCCTGTGGGGAGGTACAGGGGGAAAGGGTGAACGGGCCGGGCTGGGATCTGGACCCCCGGCTCTCACTTCAACATTTCTGGTGCCAACAGCTTGGGCCCTTTGGCCTTTGCCGCTGTCTGTGCTGCCAGCAGGACCTTGTTGGACAGGGATCCCGAGGTTGAAGCCCGTTAGGCTCTGGTGGGCCCTGAGGGCAAAGGGCAGGAGGTGGGATGTGCAACCACCCCTCCTGCTCAAGCCCTGGCCCCTGGCACCACAGCTACCCCATCCACACCCAGCACAGCTCCGAGTGAGTTCCATGTCCTGGAGGACCAGCCTGGGCAACGGGGCACGGCAGGGGGCATGCAGGTAAGGAGGAAGAGTCTTTGCACACACCCGGCCATTCCTACCCATGCAGCCCCTGGGTCTCGGTGCTCCCTTCACAGAAAAGGAAACTGAGGCCCAGGAAGGTTAAGTAGCTTGCCCAAGGGCGCCCCAAGGACACTGACTTCATATTCAGAGCTCCTTCGCCCAGGCCACCTCTGTGGCCACCAGGCCTGACACGGATGATGTCGGAAGTCAAGACCCACCGGGAGGGGCCGATGGGGCCCAGAGGCCCAGGAGGAAGTCCCAGTGCCTTGCCTGGGGTCAGGCAAGGCCCTGAGAACTGACCCCTGAAGGCCAGCTGGGCGCACGGGCCATAGAAAGATGGTGTGTGTGGGGGATGCTACTTGGGGCCGGGACAGGCCATAGGCAAGCCCGGCTGGGGCATCTATCTTTTTGCACCCCCTTCCCTTCCTGGAGAGCAGGCCCCAGCTGTGTTCTGTCCTGTAGCCCTTGCATGGCCCCCTCCCCTCCAGAATTGTGCTTCCAGGGTCAGAGCCATAAACACACAGAAGCATGGGGCATGGGCTGCAGCTGCCCCAGACGAGCCCGGGCACCCTGGCAGCTGTCTTGACCTCGGCCACCTCCACTGTGACCCAGACCTCGAACGAGCCTAGACCACCCCACAATGGACAGGAAACGTGAGGCTGAAACACGGACCTGGCCCAGCTCATCACCCTGGTAAGACTACTGTGCCAATCCTCAAAGCCACAGCCCTCTTTAGGGAGCTCAGTCCCTCTGGGATCCTTCTGGGCCTGAGAAAATGATGTTTCTCTCACCTGGTTCAGGTGGTTCATCCCAAATGGTGCCAGGGGTGGGCAGACACTTTGGGGCCAAGAGCCTTTGTGGTAAGCCTGGAGCTCCCTCCAGCCCTGGCACTGCCAGGGTAACTTTGAGCTCCCCCCATCCATGGAGGGCCTGAGTCCCCCCATCTGCAAACCACGGTGGGGGCCACCACACTCAGGCTGCCAGCACAGCTCAAGAACTGGCACAGCAGGCGCCCTGCAGAGCTCAGCCAGAGGACCTGCCTGCCACCAGCCTCAGCATCTATCATGGCCAAGCTTGTGTTTGGGGGCCCTGGGCAACCAGGCACTTGAATACACAAGGCCACTAGGACTCCAGCTAGGGCTCCAAGAAATCACCTCTTGTGACTTGCCAGGCTCTCCTGCCCCACTCGATGACCCTGCCTGCAGCTGTCCCTGGCACTACCCGGCTGCCCTGGGGGCTCTCACCAGGTCTGGGCTCTCAAGGGGAAGGTGGGGCTGGCTCTGTTACCGAGCTCTCATTCTCTGCTGGGCCAGGGAGGCCTCCTTCCTCTCCAAGCTGCTGGCCTTTCCACGGGGACACCCTTGGCCCCTGCCCAGGGTCAGCTAGACCAGCCCGTCCTCCAGGCAGGTCGGCATCCAGGACGGAAGGATGGGTGGCGTCCTGTGGAGCGGGTGGAGGCTGCGACACCCCAGCCCGTGGGTCTCCAGGCACTGTCCGCCCCACCAGGCCTCCATCAGGAGCGGGGGCCCTCAGGTCTCATGTTCCGGAACACTCTGCTCCTTCCAGTCAACCCCTAAGGCCAAGCCAGTGACTTTCCTTCTTCCTCCTCCTCATTCCCTCCCCCAAACCTGAGAGGCATCAGCTCAGGAGGGGGTGGGCTGAGGGGCTTCAAGAAAATGAGGCTGGGGCGAAGGCCTGGGTACAGCATAGGTCCCTCCCCACCAGGGAGCTGCTGGCCCTCACTCACCTCCAGCGCTTGGCCTCCCTGCAGCCTCAGACAGGGGAAACCCAGGCTGCGGTCTCCCCCACCCCACCCGGTCAGTGCAAGCCTGGAAGCTGGGGCTGCCCCTCCCCGGACTGCTCCCCCGTACCCAGGTGCCCACTGGCTTGCTGGGGGACCCTCTGCTGCAGGGTAGGGGCAGCTGGTGCTCACCTGGGTGGGGTTGTGGAGTCTCCAGAACACCAGCTGCACCTGTGCGCAGAACGCCAGGGAGAAGCACAGGAAGCCCTGGGGGCAGAGCGCGGCCGGTCACTGTGGGGGGCTGGTCACTGTGGGGTGCTGGTCACTGTGGGAGGGGCCTGTCACTGTGGGGGGCCAGTCACTGTGGGGGGGGCCTGTCACTGTGGGAGGGCCTGTCACTGTGGGGTGCTGGTCACTGTGGGGTGCCGGTCACTGTGGGAGGGGCCTGTCACTGTGGGGGGCCGGTCACTGCAGTGGCCTTGCCAATCACTGAGGGGCCTGGTAGGGTCTGGCAGGCCTGGGCAGGGCAGTGCCCTCAGGCTGTGCCCCCAGCGGGATGCTTGGTTGAGGCATGGATCTGAGTCCCGCTCCCCACTGCCTGAGAGGGAGACTTGGCCTGGGGATAGCATGGGCGCTGGGTCCGTGGGTTCCATAGCACCTTCCCATCCCCTTCCTGGGCGCTTTTTGGGAATTCGTCCCTTGTTCTCCCATTTTGGCCCCCAGGGACCTGTTGATGGCAGCACCGCACCCCTTCCCGGGAAGGGCAGGGCGCCCCTGAGAAGATGGAGACCTCTGCCCACTGGGGCTGCTTCCTGAGGGGCATGGACCTGGACAGGGCCGGGCAGAGCCTGCCCTGAGCCTGAGCCTCTCCAGGGCCGGTGCTATAGGCTCTTCTGTTTTGCCTTCTTTTCTGAAACAAGCCACCAGCTAGCCCAGCGCTGGTGAGGTTTGGGACAGATATGGTGCCTGCTCAGGATGCTGTGGCCTCTCTCTTTGCAGGTGAGCCCACCTCCCTCACCTCCCTTTCTCTCCATACTCTGCCTGGGTCCCCATGGCCTGGCCAACCACTGTCCCCTCTCTCTCACTGGTGCCAGTGCCCCTAGTTGTGGAGTGGGGCGTTCTCCGGCGGAAACGTCTGCTCACCAGCCCCCGGCATTGCCCCATTGTTTTTTTGGCCGGGGCTTCCAGGCTTTTGAGAGCCCCTTTGCAGAAGCTGGGGAACACAAGAGACCTCCCCTGAGAGCAGACAGATGCCCCCGACACGGTTTTATGGAGGGCGGCAGAGGTCACCCAGGCTAAGAACCCTGGGGATGTCCCCCAACTCGGGGTCTGGGCGACCACCTTTGCCTTCGTGCTGGTGCCCTCAGGACCCGGAGTACCTGATGGTGAGTCTAGCCGCCGACCAGGCAGCTCCCCCAGGAGTCCTGAGGCCCTGGTGAAATGCCAGCCCCCGCAGGCAGCACTGTGCCCAGCTGGGTGGTCCACAGGCTGAGGCAGGTTGGGTCTGGGCCCTTCTAACCCTGGGGCCCCATTCAGGGTGACGCCAGGAGCATGAGTGTCCGTGGAATAGACAGAGACCCACACATGCTGGCAGGCGAGCAGCAACAATGCCAGCATGCCAGGGGAAGCTGGTCAAGAGGGGCGTGGAAAGAGCTGGGGAGCCCTGCTGGCCCCCAAACACAGGCGAGAGCATGGGGCCTCCAGCCTTGCAGGGATGGGGCGCTGGCGGCTCCCCATGACCCTCCTGCCTGCCCTGGAGGCTGCAAGGCCTGATGGGCGATGGCCTGGGAGCTGCCTCCGCCTCCTCTCTTTTCTCCTCCTCCTTCCTCTTCCTCCTCCTCCTTCCACCCTCCTCCTCTTTCTTCTCTTCACCTTTCCTCTTTTCTCTTTCCTCCTCCTTCCCCCTCCTCCATCTCCTCATCCCTTGTCCTCCCTCCTCCTCCCTCTTCTTCCCTTCTCCCCCTCCCTCCTTCTTCTCCCCCTCCATCCCCCTCCTCCCCCTCCCTCTCCCTCCCCCCTTCTCCTCTTCCCTCCTTTTCCTCCCCTTCCCTCTCCCTCTTTCTCCCTCCTTCTCCTCTTCCCTCCTCCTTCTTTGTCCTCCTTCTCCTCCTCCTTGCTGGCTGAAGGCCACCGTCCCCATCTGGAAGCTATCACTCAGTGCTGCCTCCCAGGCTTGAGGCGCTGAGCCAGCTCAGGAGACCAGCATTTTCCAGAAACCTTTTCACTCCTCAGGAGAAACAGCATCCACAGTCTCTCTCCCCGCCCCCCTCACCAACCCCCTGTGCAGAGAGGAGCTTGGGCGGTGGATGGGCCCATGCAGACCTCCCCAAGGCCTTCACCATCAGAGGCTGCTGGGTGGTCAGGTCTGCCCTGGCCATTTTCTTTCTCCTCATTCTAGATGGAAATAAATAAATACATACATAAGCGAATTGAATGTGCTTCCTTGGGCAGCGCTGCCAGTTCTGCTCTCTCAGCCCAGCAAGCTCTTTCATTTCCTGTGCGAGAGGCCAGCTAGGGGAGAGGCCGGAGGGGTGGGGGCAGGCAGGAAAGGGCCTTGTGGGGAGCATCCAGGCACCCAGCCCGTTGGAAAAAATCTTTTCACTCCCTGCTCCCTATCCCTAGCCCCTTGACCTGTGCTCGTGCATGCAGACACACACACACATGTGCCAGATGCAACACGCAGACACCACACCCATGTGGCAACAGGGGCAGGTGAAGACCGGTAACAGATACTTGCACACACGCACACGCAGAGGCACCTGCACATGCACACACACACTCATGCACATGCACACACACACTCATGCACACACACACACATGCACACACGTATATTTGCACACACATGCACATAAGTTCACCTTCATGCACACGCATGCAGCTCAACTGGGTAGATCTCCCAGCTCCCTGCTGTGGCCATGCTGAGCTCACCATCCAGGCCGGGTCTAAGTACACTGGGGCTTGAGGGGTGCGCTGGAGCCCACCCAACTCGGACTGGAGTGTCCTCAGGACCCCAGCCCAGTGCAGGCATCCAGCTGGGGGCCTCCCAGGCTGCTCTACAAGCCTGAACCGCGTATCAAGTCACCCTGGCCTTGAGGCTGGCTGGGGACACGGAACCCGAGCCCAGGTGCTCGCTGACCGCCTTGGCCACAGATCAGGGTGCTAGGCTGGTTTGTGCATGGGGGCAAGGTGGGGTGGGAAAGGCTGGTGACCGGGACAGGACCCCCGTGGCCCAGCTGGCCTCTGCATATGTGGCCTCAGGCCCAGCACCATGGCGCCCCCTGGTGGATGGTGCTGCAGCCCCAGTGCCGGTTCTTTCTGGGCCTCCAGCTCAGACCTGGACCCCTTGGCCTGGCGCTGTTGCCAGCCTTTCCTTCCATCCAGGTGTCCCTTTGCAGGCCACACACCCTCTTGAGGGGCAGACTACTTGCCTTGTCATCTCCCCATTGGGGCCTCCCACCTGGCCCTGAAGCCAGATAGCATAGGCTGGGGTTGTCCCTGCCCACGCTCCTGTGCCCCAGAGCAGGAATCCTTGCTAGTGCTGGAGCTGCTGGGTCCTTCTCTGCTCCCCATGGGCCCACCCAGGGCTGGTTGGCCCCGCAGCAGCTCCAGGAGGGGACTCTATTCCTATCCTTGGAGACATTTATAAACCAGGGTCATTAAACAAGCATTTGCTGAACTTGAAGGCTGAGCTGAGAACCCTGCCATCCCTGGGGACCCAGGAGGCTGTGCCCTCAGGGACTTCCAGAGTGGTCCAGCTTCACAGGCCAGACAGGGGAGCAAAGCCCCCGGCACAAGCTCCTCACAGCTGGAATGGGGAGACGGGAGGCTAGAGGGACAGGTGGGACCCCAGCGTGCCAGGCAGGAGCTGCCTTAGCTGTGGTGAGAGAGAAGGGCTGTGGGCCTGGCAGGGGCAGGACAGGCGTGGGGAGGCTGCCGCCAGGTGGGGTCTGCGATGACCTTCGAGGGCTGGCAAGGACCAAGACAGAAGCCCATGGGGAGGAGTAGGAATGGGGGCGACAAGGGGCCACTGCTATGGCGTGGGGTGGAGGGGCCTATGGGGCCTCGGGGCTGGGGAGACACCCCCAGCAGCTCAGGAGAACCCAGGCGGGAGAGCTCAAGAGGCATTTCCCTTGCCCGGCCCGGCCTCCTCCGAACAGGAAATGGGATGCTCCCAGTGCCCTCCCAGAGCTTGCTGGGCGATAGAACCAGACCCTCCCAGGGACTTTGGAAACGGCTCCCAGGGTGAGGAGCACCATCTCTCTCTTTCAGGGCTCCTATAGGAACCCTTGCTGGGCGTGTGGATGACAAGATGAGGTAGGGCCTGGTGGAGGAGCCTTGGCTACCCAGGTGGGGGGTCTCGGCTGGTCAGCATCCCTAGGACCTCTGTTTCTGCCTAGTCACTCAGGTGTGGGGGTGGCGCACAGGCCTGCCAGCTCTTCACTTCTTCCTGATTCTTTTCTGGGGACATGGGCATCTGGGAACACAATGAACTCACCCCCGCCATGAGGCCCTGGGCCTCCCTCACAGTGCCTGCAGCGCTCAGCACGGCTCCCAGGGTCAGGAGGCCCACCAGGCTCAAACCCGCAGAGAAGGCTGGTTGGGAGGAGAGAAGAGGAGGGTTGGGGTGCCCAGGACAGGTCCTGAGTGCACACAGCCTGGGTCTGAAATCTAACTTCGGAGTCAGGGGCTGTGCGGGACTTCTGGGGGGCTCTGAGTGGGCACCGTCTCTCCACCAGACAGGGCCCTGAGGGAAGGAGGAGGGAGGCGGGACTCGTTCAGCCTGGGGGACTGCCCCTCTTTCCCTCTTTTCCTCCCTGCCCTCCGTGGCTGTGGGGCTATCTTAGAAGCCACATGCTCCCCGCCATGCCTTAGTGACAAGTGGCCGGACTGGAGCTGTCATCTTATCAGTCCAGACCTGGACCTGGGCCCCAGGCGTCCTCCTCCAGGGAGGCCCTGGTCCTAAGACTTGGGGAAAAGCAGTGGGTTCTAAGGCAGCATTTTCCCCATATCTGCCCACCGGGCTGCAGCCCTCCTGGGCCCCCTGAGCTCCTGCCTGAGAGTCCCCTGCAGGTCTGGTTCCGGCATCCCGTCATTAAAGGGGCCTTCCTCAGCCTTACCCCCAAGTGGCCCCAGCAGACCCTGGCTCTCGCTCCCGCTCTCTGGATGTTGGATAAGTCGCTGCTGAGTCTCTGCAGGGAGGCGTCTGGCTAGAGCAGCCTCACCCCTCCCCACCCGTGTCCCAGGTCCTGAGTGGAACATCAGCCATGTGGAGCCCTCATGGACCTGCTGAGCCCGGCCCCAGGCCACTCCCAGGTGACGCCTGCCTGGGATTCAGCCCTGACTGCACAGAGCCAGGTCCTGACCCTGCCCAATATATACCCACACTGTGCCCACGCTCCTGTGGGGCACGAGAGTCAGGCAGGAACACCGGCTGTCACCCAGACCCGAGGCTCTGTCCAGGGGAGCTAGGACTCCAGGGCAGCCCCTCCCTGCCCCTGACCACCTCTGGCTCCTGCCCAGGGCCTGGCACCACTCCGCCAGTGAGACGTCCAGCTGGGCTCAGCTCCTACCAGCCGCCCTTGCACCCAAAGCCCCTCCCGATGCAGCCAGACCTGGACCTCGCTTACCCCATTGGTGCACAGCCTGGTACGGGTTCTTCTCCAGGGACGCTCGGCGAATGACAGCAAAGTGGGCCCCGAAGTAGGTGAGAGTCACCATGGTGGCCACAGAGAGGCCCAGCAGCTGTGGATAGGACAGACTCAGAGTGTGGGACACGGGACTGCCACAGGATGGGGCAGCTTGGCCCCAGGGGACAGGGCTAGGGCTCTCTCCAGCTTCCTGGTCCCGTGACAGACAGGCTGAGCTGCAGGGATTCCCAGTGTTTCTGTGGAGTGGTCTCAGGGGGCCTTCACTGCAGACGCCCCAGCACACTCACAGGCACCCACACATGGTAGAGGCATACACACACAGCCCAGCTTCCCCAGACACCCAGGACCTCTGATCATGCTGTCTACGGAGTGGGATGAGCCCCACCCCTGTGCCAGCGCCTTCCTGGGCAGGAAGGGGAGACGATCCCTGGAGCCCGGCAACCAGTGCTCCTCCATCCCAGCTCGCCCCAGGCCTCGGCCCCACTCAGGCCTTCTCCAGGCTCTATGCTGCCTGCCCCTCAGGAGGAGAGACGGGGCTGCCCATGGCGGTCACTGCCTGTGACTGTCTGCCACCAGGAGCCCCAGACACATGTCTACAAGGGCAGGACAGGGACAGTAGGGCTGGTGTGTGTGTGAGAGGAGGGGTAATCCCCATGCTGAGGCCCTGCCACCCCTCACCCCTTCTCACCCCCACCCACCACCCACACCTGCCCGACCTGCCTGTTACCAAGATAAAGAAGCAGGTGACCAGCATCTGGCATTTGGCAACCCTGACTCGACTCCAAGGCCCCATGACGGCTCCTCTCCTCTCTTCTCCTCTTCTCCCCTCCCCTCCCTTCCCCTCCCTGTGGTTTCCAGCTGGGCAGGGGCCTCAGACCGCAGCTCCCTGCCCAAGAGGTAGGTTGCATCCGCCTCGCTGTCTGTCTGTCAACATCGCCCTAGGACCGAGCTGCTGGGTGCCCCAGAAGAAGGGCAGGCAGGAAGGGGAGGGGCAGTGAGATTGGCTCCCCCCTCAACCTCACCCTGGTGCTCCCAGCCCAGCCCAAGACACCAGGGCGTTTGCCGACATCTGAGGCCCTTCTTGGTGTGGCCACTGAGGATGGTGCTGAGAGGGGGAAGGTTATGGGCAGGGCTGGGTGTGGGATGCAGAGGAAACAGTGCCTGGGGAAGAGGAGGTGGGCTGCCCGTCCTGGGAGTGTGCAAGTGTGGACTGGGGTCTTGGGGGCGTAATCCTTGGAGGAATTTGGAGATGGGGTCTCCTTGGAACATCGTTATTGAGGTGTTCTTAGGAAACACCCTTTGCAATGTCCTGTGACAGCTTACGTTTTGAGAAGGTCGTTGGTTTTTATCCCTTCATGGGCGGCACTAATGGGTATTTTGTTGCAGAGCCTTCTTGGGGCCATGGGGGTAGGCTGGGGCCTCACTCACACCCACATGGGGCCTCCAGGGGGAGGCTTTGTAAACCTCGAATTTGTAATTACACAAAGCCGTGTCATTACCCGTGGGTGGGGGCAGCGCTGCCGCCCCAATACAGGCAGGGTTTCCGTCGGCCTCTGGGGCAGGGTGGGCCTGAAGAGTGTGAAGATGCTCCAGGTGAGTCCACCGTTCAGGGACCACTCCCGGCCCTCCCAGGGGCACTCTGCTCGCCCCTCGGTGCTGGAATTGCTCCTCCTACATTTGGTTGGCACCTCAGCGAGGGGGAGGGGACCCCCGAGACCTGCAGGCATGGCAACCCCAGCGTGGCTGTGGGAAGAGGGCCCAGCTGCTGCCCACTCAGGAGTGCTGCTGGAGGAACTGCTCAGGCCACCTCCTCCCTCCCTCGGTGGAGAAGCAGGGACAACCAGGACCCTTGTCCAGCCCAGCTCCCCCCGGCAGCACCTTCTGCAACTCGGGCCCCCAGGAATTCCCACCCTGAGTCTGTGGGGGCTTGTGGAGACCTCAGATGTCTGGTACCCACAGTGTCACTTCAGCTGGAGGCCTAGGTGTGGCTCAGGCTGGGGCGCAGGTATGGATCTAGGGGTGGCAGCAAGAGTGAAGGTACCAGGTCTAGGGGCTGGAGGCCCCCGGGCTGTGCAAGTGGCCAGCTTGTCTTCTCCAGGAAAGATGAGCTGCTCTTGGCTATGTCCGGCTCATCCCTGGAATTCTTTCTCCAACCTTGACCTCCCTGGAGCTGGTGAGGCAGGCCTGGAACACCACCCGCTTATGGGTTGCCTCTTCGCCAGGTCTGAAGAATTGGAGCAGGGCAGGCCTGGGTTCTTGACCTGTCCTGGTGGGCACCTTCTCACACCAGCGCTGTGCCCAGGTGGCCTCACTTGTCATCTCAAAGTGGCGTCAAACTCCCGGACAGGTGGACGGGAACCCTAGGCTGGCCCTCCAGAGACCAGGTCTGACCACAGCCCCCCTCCCTGTGCCCCACCAGCAGGGGCAGGGAGCCAGGGGAACCCCCACTCTGTTTGCTGGGCCACACCCTCCCACCCCGACACCCCCTCTGCAAGAGGAAGTGGCTTGTTGAGGGGAAGCCACTGTGAGGCTGTTGCCCACCCCACACATCCCTGCCCACCCCACACACCCCTGTCCACCCCACACACCCCTGTCCACCCCACACACCCCTGCCCACCCCACACACCCCTGTCCACCCCACACACTCCTGTCCACCCCACACACATCCGTGCCCACCCCACACACCCCTGCCCACCCCACACACCCCTGTCCGCCCCCACACACCCCTGCCTTCCCCACACCCCTTAAACCACCCCACACACCCCTGCCCGCCCCACACACCCCCTGTCCGCCCCACCACCCCCTGTCCCACCCCACACACCCCTGCCTCACCACATCCCCGTCCACCCCACACCCTGCCCACCCCACATCCCTGTCCACCCCACCCGTAAACCCCACAGCCCCTGCCCACCCCACATCCCTGTCCACCCCCCACACTCCTGCCCACCATACCCCTGCCCACCCCACACATCCCTGTCCACCCCACACACCCCTGTCCACCCCACATCCCTTGTCCACCCTTACACACCCCTGCCCACCCTCTACCACCCCCTGCCCACCCTACCACCCTGCAAACCCCACATACCTCTGCCTCCACCCCATTACCACCCTGTAACCTCTACACACCCTGCCCACTACACACACCCCTGTAAACCCCACACAGCCCTGCCTACCCCACACACCCCTGCAACCCCACACATCCCTGTCCACCCCACATAGCCCTGCCCATCCCACACACCACTGCCCACCCCACACACCCCTGCCCACCCCACACAGCCCTGCCCATCCTCACACACCCATGCCCACCCCACACACCCCTGCCCACTCCACACACCCCTGCCCACCCTACACACCCCTGCCAACCCCACATGCCCCTGCCCACCCCACACAGCCCTGCCCACCTACTCTGGAGGTGGTGCCAGCCCCTGGGAGCCTGGAAGGCTCCTAGAGCGCGGGTTCAGCCCCAAGGAGCTGGCCCAGGAGGACAGCTGCCCCCACCCCTACCCCACCAAGGAGCCTGTCCTAAGGGCTGGGCCCCACTGCAAGCTGGCCTAGGGTGCCCTGGCTTTATTTCCAGGGAAGAGATCGGGCGTGGACGCGTGTGCGGGTGTGGATGCGTGTGCAGGCGTGGATGTGTATGCATGCATATGTGACAGTGTTTACCCGCCAGAGACTTCCTTTTTCCTCTCTCCTTCCTGTGAATTCCTGGGTCCCAGGTGCGCCTGCTCGCTCCACAACGTCCTTACCCACCAGGAGGCCGCTGGCTGAGGGATGCCACCTGCAGCTGCCCAGCCCTCCGCCCATGACACCCTTGTTCCACCTGCCACCGCTCATGAAACTACGGATCACCCAGCTCTGCACTGGCTTGCCTGCTGCTGCTGTCTCAGTTTACCTGGGCAGTTGCCCCTGGTTATCCGGCTGGGGTGGGACTTGGGAGGCTGTGTCCTTGGGCCAGGAGGTGGCAGCCTCTACCTTCCTGAGACAGGGACCCTTTCTTGTCCATCACAGGTGAGCAGCCGGGCTCTGGGGCCTGGAGCCTGGGGGCGCCTGTGCTGTCTGTGAGCGCGGCCCCTTCCATCGGGGAGGCACTCAAGAGCTTCCCACCTGTGTCACAGGGAGTGGGGCCTGGAGCTTGAAGAGACCTGTGGGGGCCACGTGGGGGCCTGAATCTGGCTCTTCTCTGTCCTTTGACTTGATTCTGAAATTGTCCCTGCAGCACAGATGCACCCCGGGAGCTGCCTTTACAGCCTCTCCTGAGCCCAGGGAGGAGGAGGGCAGCTCCCCTTCTGGATCACCCTAGGCCTGGGTCAGCTGGGCGGGTCCCAGGGGACCTCTGAACCCCCACTGCCTGGGCAGCCCCCTTCCCCTGGAGGCACTCTGGCCTGTCCCTTGAGAGCCAAGATCATACTCAAACCGGGTTCTGGGCTCTGGGCACTGCTCTGCTCCCAACCAAGGGAAGTTCTGGGGCATGGCAGCCAAAGTGATCTCTGCTTAGGGCGGTTTCTGGTGAGTTCTGATATCTCAAACCCCAGCATCAGGGCCAGGGCAGACAAAAGAAGAGTGAGCTGGTCAGGGGTGCCCCAGTGGGGAGCTCATTCACAACCTTTAAGGAGGGCAGGGCACAGCTCAGCAAGGGTGGCCATGAGGCCCTGGGCTTGTGGCTGAGATGGCAACTGGCTCTGGCAGTGATTGGAACAGTCCAGTCCATGGCCTTCCCTCTCAGTGCCATGGGCTGCTGCCTCCACTGGCCAACTCCAGTGGGCATTGATGGGCACTCTGCTTCCCCCCCGCCCCTGGGAGCCTAGACTCTGCCTTCAGTGACGGCAGAGGGAACCCAGGGATGGTGCCCCTTCAAAGACACAGCTGTCTCCCAGGGGAGTCTAAAGGGATCCCACACATGTGTCACAGATGCCAGGGACAGACTGTAGGGGAGGTGTCTCCATCCACATCCACGCTGTGCCACCCACTAGTTTGTGGGGCCAGGCACCACCAAGCCTGCTGTCCTGCCTGGGCCACTCCAGCCTGGGCTGAGACTCGGCACCCCGTGGGGGTGGAGGAGTGGGGCAGAGGCAGGAGATGCCCAGGGTAAGAGCCGGATGCCTTCAGAGTGACCTCCCGGGCCTGGGCAGGACTGGGGGCAGGGGAAGACCCGCTGGCAGAAAAATGTACATCAGACCCTCCTCCTAATGGTCCCCACACTCCCTGTGCAGACAAGGCAGACTGCAGGGCAGAAGCTTGCAGCCCCATTCCTGGTGGTCAGTGTGCTTTATTTAGCCCTTGATGAAGAGACTGTTTCATGACAAACGGGGACAGTGAGCTCCTGACACCTTTAAAGCTGCAGTGTTGCCTCTCTTAGGAACCTAGAAGTGAATGACTATCCCCATTCAGGCCAGACCCTGATGCTCAAGGATCAGGGCCCAGGCCTGTTGCGAGGCTGCCCTCTCTCTTGGACAGGTGCAGGGACCCTTGGGAGGGGCACAAGGTTGCAGAGGATCTTTAAGCAGAATGAGGAATATGGTGAGAGAAAGCTTTAGGAGGCGGGTTCAGTGTCAGCGTTCACTATGGACAGAATCGTTTTCCTGCACAATTCATAGGTTGAAGCCCTGCCCCCCAATGAGATAGTGTTAGGAAGTGGATCTCTGGGAGGTAATTAGGGACAGATGAGGACATGAAGGTCCCTGGTCCCATAGAATTAGTGCCCTTATACGAAGAGTCATTTAGGAGCTCCCTCTTCTCTCTTTCTCTCTCCTTACATGCACTGAAGGATAGCTGTATGAAGACACAGAGAGAAGGCGGCCATCTGCAAGCCAGGAAGAGAGCCCTCACCAAGGCTGGAATCAGCAGCACCTTGATGTTAGACTTTCAGTCTCCAGAACTGCAAGAAATAAGCACCTGCTGTTTACATGCCCAGCCCTCGGTGCTTCCTTATGGCAGTTGGAGCTAACTGAGACAGCTCCCAGCACTCACCCATTCATTCATTCATGCATTCATTCATTCGTTCATTTACCTCATGTCTACTGAACAGCTCTGGGATGGCTCTGGGAAGCTGTGAGTCACATATATTGCCCCAGCAATGTGTGAAATATGTTTAGAGACAGTGGGGAGCAGAGAGGGTAGACGCCCTGAGAACCGCAGCAGGGCTGGCCAGAAACACAGGCCTTGTTGGGCTGAGGCTGGCATGGGGTGAACTTGGGAGCCTTGGGGGCAGAGGTGATAGATGTGGGGTGTTTAAAGGCAGTGAGACAAAGAAGGGAGATGGATGGTGCCCCTCCCATGCCAGGCTTTGCCAGCCTCCCAACACGTGAGTGTTCACCCGCCTGGATGAGACACCGCCGTGGACTTGGGAGTGAAGGTGGTGAATTTGGGCAATGCTGGAGACCATGCAGGTGGGAGGTGGGACAGGGGCAAGAGGCTGGGACCCAGGCAGGAGCCGACAGCCTGCCAGTGCTCCCCTGAGAAGCAACCTCAGTGGGTGGCTTGGGGTCTGCTGGGCTGCCCCCACACTGACACCCTGGCTGCAGGGCCCCCTGTGTCCCCAGTGATGGCTCTCGGGATGGCTGTGTGGCCTACTCAGAGCCATCCCTGCAGCCCATGATCTCTGGGTCACCAGTTGCCAGAAGTGTCCCCCCTGCCTTGGGCGGAGGCTGAGGACCCCAGAGTGGGAGGGAAGGTGCAGTGGGGGCTCAGCCAACACTGCTTAGCCTGAGAGTCCATCACATGTGGACTGCACCCCGGCGTCAGCCAGAGTGATCTCTGCTTAGGGTGGTTTCCAGTGAGTTCTGATATCTCAAACACCAGCATCAGGGCCAGGGCAGACAAAAGAAGAGTGAGCTGGTCAGGGGTGCCCCAGTGGGGAGCTCATTCACAACCTTTAAGGAGGGCAGGGCACAGCCCAGCAGGGGTGGCCACGAGGCCCTGGGCTTGTGGCTGAGATGGCAACTGGCTCTGGCAGTGATTGGAACAGTCCAGTCCACGGAACCCTGTGGCCTTGGCCGGAGGCTCATGGTGCCACAGGAACTGGAGCAATGGGTGGCCTCCCTCGCCTGGTGCCCGAGGAAAGGAGGACTGGGTGCCCCTGAGGAAGGACGTTGCCATACTCTCACAAATTTACATTATTCTTCTCTCCCCTAGTCTCCCCTCAGGGACCTGCAGCCATTTGCTGGGGTGGCTAGTCTGTCCTCAGACTCAGGGGACTTACTGGACACTAACTCTATGCTGACACCCACTCCTGGGAACACAAACACCCGTCAGACCTAATAGTCAGAGGAGGGGCGTGTGGAGGCCAGGGTACTCATGGAGCTCTAGCTCAGGTCCATCTCTTGGTGGGTGCAGAGGTCACTTCCCTAGCCTCAGACAGGTGAGTAAACGGACTTATGTGGCAGCCAGCAGAGTCCCCACATTTGTCCCCCGACCTGAGGGGTGGGGGCTGCTATGGTGGGAAAGGCCAAGTAGAAGCCATGAGGTGAACTCTGCCTAGGAAAATCGTCAGTCAAAAGCAACCTGCGGCCCTGGAAGGACCGCAAAGGTCAGTGCTGCCATTGAGGACTTGGAAGATGCAGGGTGACGACCACTATGGCAGCCTCGTTCCACTCATTAAATTGGCTTGTGTGGAAGACAGGGGGGTCCTGGAGAAGGAAGGACAGTGAATTCTGGTAAACTTAACCAGGACTCCAATTGCAACTGCTGTTCCAGATATGACTACTGATCACCAGGGCAAATCAAAGCATCCCTGGACACCTGGTCTACAACCATTGATCTGGTGAAAGCTTTAATTTTTAATATAGATCTTATTTTTTAGAGCAGTTTCATGTTTACAGAGAAATTGAGCATATTTGAGAGTTCTCATGTAGCACCTCTCCCCACACACAGTTTCTCTTATTACTAATATCTGGAATTAGTGTGATACATCTTTGCAACTGGCGAACCAATGTTGACCTAGTCATTGATCAGGTTACATGAGGGTTCACTCTTGGTGTGTACATTCTATGAGTTTGGGCAAATGTGTAATGGCATGTCTCCACTATTATAGTGTCATACAGAATTATTTTACTGCCCTAAAATCTGTCTGTGCTCCATTTATTCTTCCCTCCCTCCCCACTGACTCCTGGAAACCACTGATCTTTTCATTGTCTGCATAGTTTTACTTTTTCCAAAACGTCACATAGTGGGAAATTATACAACCTGAAAAGGTAGGTAGACTTCTTCAGATTGGCTTCTTTCACTTGGCAATATGCATTTAAGGTTCCTTCACATCTTTCCATGCCATGATAGTTCATTTTTCTTTATCACTGAATAATATTCCATTCCTTGCGTATACTAGAATTTGTTTATCCATTCATGTATTGAAGAACTTCCTGGTTGCTTCCAAGTGTTGACAATTATAAATAAAGCTGTACAAACATTAATGTCAAGGTCCTTGGGTAGACGTACATTTTCAGCTTATTTGGGTAAACACCTAGGGCATGATTGCTGGATCATATGGTAAGACTATGTTTGGTTTTGTAAGAAACCACCAAACTATTTTCCAAAGTGGCTGTCTCATGTTGCATTTCCACCAGCAATGACAGAGTTCCTGTTGCTCCATGCTCTTGCCACCATTTGGTGATGTCAGTGAGTTCCTGTTGCTCCATTCTCTTGCTATCATTTAGTGGTGTCAGTGTTTTGGATTTTGGTCATTCTTATAGGCATCTCATTGTTGTTTTAATTTGCAATTCTCTAATGACATGTGATACGAAACCTCTTTTCATGGGCTCATTTGCCATCTGTGCATCTTCTTTGGTGAGGAGTCTGTTCATAATTTTTCCTATTTTTACATTCAGTTGTTTGTTTTTTCATTGTTGAGTTTTAGGAGTTCTTTGACTACTTTGGAGGCAAGTCCTTTATTAGATATGTGTTTTGCAAAGATTTTCTCCCACTCTGTGGCTTGTCTTTTCATTCTTTTAACGGTGTCTTTTGCAAAGTAGAAGTCTTTACATGTTAACGAAGTCCAGCTTATCAGCTATGATCTGGTGAATGCTTTTGATTCCTTGATACCTCTGAGTAAAGGCCACCAGAAGCTAGTTGCTTTCAACTGGCAAGGGCAGGAATACACATGCACTGTCCTGCTCTGGGGTACATCAACTCTACGTCATAATCTAGTCAACAGCTACCTTGACCAGCTTTCCCTTCCACAACCTTTCCCCTGGCTGGTTGCACTGACGATGGCAGCTGATCTTGCTGCAGAACTGGTCTGCAAACCTGGTGAGCAGAACGGGCAGTGACTCAAGCACAACTTGATAATATGGTGTGTGCTGGGGAGGGTGGGGAATGAATTCCATACAAATTGGGGCCCTGACCCTTTGATGAAATTGCTGGGGTTCCAGTGGTCTGGGGCATGCTGTGATCTATGTCTGACCCTTCCTTCTACCTCAGGGGAAGCACAGTGCCTCGTGGGTGTCTTTGGATCTTGGAGGCAGCTCGTATGTGATATCCCGACCCATGTAGGAATGACCTAAAATGCTGTCTGCTTTCTGTGAGTCCCAGAACAAGAGAAGGCTCTGCAGCAAGTGCATGTGGCCATGAAATCTGCTGAGCAACTTGAGCCATGGGACCAACAGATCCTATGGCATTTGAGGTGTCTGTGGCAGATAAGGATGCTGTGTAGGGGCCATGATAGGCTCCTGCAGTTGAATCACAGACTGATGGCAGTCAAGCTCTGCCATCATCTGTGGATAACTCTGTGGATTGCATCTAGTCCTCCAGAAAGACTGGACAGGCCACCAAGTCACCATGTGATTGGAACTATACATCATGAGTGGGATGTTGCTGAACCCAGCAAGCCATAGAGTCGGGCTTGCATAGCTATGTTCTGTCTTCAAGTGGAAGCAGCATATACAACCCGGGGGGCTCAGGCAGGCCCTGAAGGCACAAGCAAGTTACATGCAAAAATGGCTCCAACACCTGTGGTCCCTTCTCCTGCCATTCTGCAGTCACTCTCTCAGCCAGCACCTGTGGCTTCGTAGGAAGTTCCCTGCAGCCTGATCATTGTGGAAGAACAAGTCTGGTCCCAGCTTACAGATGCTTCTGCATGATACACACGGATGACCATGGAGCTCAGCCCCTCTGAGCAATGGTAGTGAAGGGAAGGGCTCCCAGTGGGCAGAACTCTGGGCAGGGTCCCTGGGTGTTTTCATTTTGCCTGGAAGGAGAGGTCAGAGCTACAGGTTCCACCCACTCATGATCAGTTGCTCCTGGCTCGGCCAGATGGATGGTCAGGGACTTGGAAGGAACGCATTTGGGAAAACGGTAACAGGAGGTGTGGGGAAGTATTGTGTGGTTAAAGCCCTCTGAAAGGGCGGAGTGTGAAGATCCTTGCAGCCCACGTGTCATTTGCCAAAGAGCAACCGCCTCAGCCGAGGAGAAGCTCACTGACCAGGTAGATAAGACGGCCCTTTCTTCGGCCATCAGTCAGGCTCCTTCCCCAGCCACCCTTCATTGCCAGTGGGCTGGTGAAGACAAGGACTGAGGTAGCTGGGATGGAGGTCACACATAGGCTCAGCACAGGAGCTCCACTCACCAAGGCCCATCCACTAAGTGCCCGCCTGCCCCAGTGTTGCAGGGGATCTACCAGCTTCCAGGTGGAGTGGATGATATGAGACAGCTGCCGGCATGGAACTGGCACTGCTGTGCTTTCACCAGGATAGAGGCTTGCTCTGCAGATGGACTGGCCCTCCGTGCCCACGGTGCTTTTGCTGAAACCACCTGTGGACTCTGGAGCGCCTCATTCAGCATTCTCACACTGCTGCTCAAGGAATTCGCCACAGTTAATGGAGTGGGGCAAAGGCCCCATGCTCGTGACTTTGAAGTTCTTCTGTGGTCCTCCTCTCCCCAAAGCAGCTCACAAACATGACCGTGGAATGGCCTTCTGGAGACTCACATGGTGCCTGCTGAGTGGGGACGCTTTGCAGAACGGGCTGTGTCCTCCAGGAGGCGGTCCAGGCTCTGAATTAGAGTCAGTCTATGGAGTGGTTTCTCCTGCAGCCCAGACCTCATGGCTCTGGGAGTCAAGGAGGGGAAACAGCAATGGCTTCTCTTTCACTCTCATGAAATTCTGCTGGTGATGTGTTTGCTCCCTGTCCTCACAACTCTAGGTCCTCTTGGTGTAGAAGTCTGAGTTCTCGAGGGAGGAGGGTTTCCCGCAGAGGCACCACAATGGCTCCACCAGACTGGAAGGTGAAATTGCACCAGGTCATTTTGGGATCCTCACTGCAGAAAATCAACAGGTAAAGAAGGCAGTTACTGCCCGGGCCAGGGGACTGATTTTATCAGGCAGAATCGGCCGGGTTGCACAAGGAGGATGAAGAGGAGCACGTCTGGAATGCGGAGGGTCCCCTGCAGCGCCTCTTCATGTTCCCATGTCCTGTGATTAAAATCATGGAAAACCATCACCCCCAATCCAAGCAGGGCCACTCATGACCCAGGCTCTCCAGGAATGAAGGCTTAGGTCATCCCACCAGGCAAAGAGCCACATCAGCTGAGTGCTTGCAGAGGCAAAGGCTATGCGGGAGACGGAGGCTGAAACGCTAGTTCCCGCTGCACGGCTGCTGCAGAAATGAAGCCTACAATAGATGTGGGTGTTTTCTTCTTATTTTGATCCGAGTGTATTGGGTGGGGGACCACATTAGCCACTGTTTCTTCTCCTCTTCCCTACCACTTCATACGGTACTACTGTATGAAGTGTACCATTGATAACAGTTGATATTTAATTATCTCAAACATCTCAGTGTTTAAATTTTAGGCTATCAGTCCAGGCACGGTGGCTCAGGCATGTATTCCTAGCACTTTGGGAGGCCGAGGCAGGCGGATCACCTGAGGTCAGGAGTTTGAGACTAGCCTGGCCAATGTGGTGAAACCCCATCTCTACTAAAATACAAAAATTAGCCGGGCATGGTGGCCCGTGCCTGTAATCCCAGCTACGTGGGAGGCTGAGGCAGGAGAATTGCTTGAACCCAGGAGGTGGAGGTTGCAGTGAGTCGAGATTGCACTACTGCACTCCAGCCTGCACAACAGAGTGAGACTCTGTCTCAAAAAAAAAAAAAAAAAAAAAAAAAAAAAAAAAAAAGGCCAGGCGCAGTGGCTCACGCCTGTAATCCCAGCACTTTGGGAGGCCAAGGCGGGTGGATCATGAGGTCAGGAGATCGAGACCATCCTGGCTAACACAGTGAAACCCCGTCTCTACTAAAAATACAAAAAATTAGCTGGGCGTGATGGCGGGAGCCTGCAGTCCCAATTACTCGGGAGGCTGAGGCAGGAGAATGGCGTGAACCCGGGAGGCGGAGCTTGCAGTGAGCCGAGATTGCGCCACTGCACTCCAGCCTGGGCAACAGAGCGAGACTCTGTCTCAAAACAAAAAACAAAAAACAAAAAAAACTAGGATATCAAAGGGAGAATAAGAGTCAGCTGAATCCCATGCCCCTTTTGAAATCTTTTTTTTTTTTTTTTTTTGGAAGGGGAAGGAACACCACCCAGAGATGAATCAGGATCAGGGACTCTCCTCTTCTCTGGGGCAGAAGGGAGCGTGTTGTTCTCTTGTATACGCTTGGCCGCATCTTGTTGGGTGGAAGAGGGATTTGACTTTGTCTTTATTTGGAAGTTAAGTATGATTAAAAATTGTGGGTGGGGAATCGGAGGACTCCATTCATATGAAATGTCCAGAATGTGCAACTCCATGGAGGTGGGAAGTGGGTCAGTGTTTGGCAGAGGCTGGCGTAAGGGGAGCGGCTGCTAGAGAGTGGGGAGTTGTTTTCAGGGGTTCTAAGTGCCGCGGATGTTCTAAGGTCAGACGGTGCTGAGGGAGGCATGCCTCTGTGAATATACTGAAAGCCCCTGAATGGTACAGTTAAAAGAGTGAATTTTATAGTATGTGAATTATATTTCAATAAAACTGTGTAGAAAGCAAGAGGTGCAGGTGGAAGCCTGTGGGAGGGATTGGCACGGTGTTGCCCTAGCTGAGCGGAACGTACATCTTCCAGGACTCCCGGAGCTGCCTCATTAGGGGTAGGGTGGGTCACACGTGGCCTGAGTCAGCTCTGGGTGGTGGAGGGACGCGGCGGCCGTGCTCTTTTTAAGCCTGGACGTTTGCTCAACGCACCAGGGCCCTTGCTGCTCTGCTGTGCACTGCAGCTGGCCTGGGCAGCGGTGGCATCCTCCTGGAAGTCTGGGCCCCAGCCAGCTGCCTGCCCTGCTGCCAGGCCGGAGGACGTGGTATCCTGGATTCCATGTCATTCCTGGGAGTCCGCTGACTCTCAGGTGTCACCAGTGAGCTCCACGCTCCTGGGTCCAGCAGGCCCCCTGTGCCCTCACTCCAGCCCTCCAGGCATGGGGGGACCAGCGTCTCAAGTCTTCCTCGTGTTTCTGGTTGCTGACTGTGTTGCCCTTTCTCAGCCTCTCCCTAACTCTACCCACTCCGCCAGTGAAGGGAAAGGGCTCCTGCCTTTTCTCTTCTCTCCTGCTTCTTGCATGGTCCCTCATTGCCCAGGGGCTGGGTTGCCACTGACTGCAGGGGACCCTCCAGCCCAGCCCCTCTCATGAGCCCCTCAGCAACGGTAGGAGGAATCAGTAAAATTCTGTGGGTCCTGGGGCTCTGTGCTCTAGGGCTTACCCCACTTCTCTTTCATTTGTTAAGTTTTTACTTCGAGTTCCTCATTGGAATTTCAGTAGTGGCCTCCCATTTCTGTGGGGATAGTTCCCAGGTACCCTAGACTCCACGCATCCACCCAGGAACCCTGATCCCTGCAGCCCTTCCCCCGAGGGCCAGCCTCCCTTCTCATCTCAGACAAGAGCCCAACAGCCAGTGGAGCTGACTCCTCACCCCACCCCCACAAGTAGTACTGACGCTTTCTCCAGGATGCCTCTTTTCAAAAACAGTGTGGTAAAATCGACATAACATAAAACTGACCATCTTAACCATTTTAAACTACATTTCAGTGGCATTAAACACACTCATGCTGTTGTGCAGCTGTCGCCACCCTTCATCTCCAGAACTTTCTCATCTTCCCAAACTGAAACTCCATCCCCATTAAACACTCACTCCCCATCCCCTCCTCCAGGTCCTGGCACCCACCATTCACTTTCTGTCTCTATGGATTTGATCACCCTAGGGACCTTCTACCCGTGAAATCACACAGGATTTGTCCTTTTGTGACCGGCTTCTTTCACTGAGCCCAGTGTCCAGAACGGCTCTCAGGTCCGCACCTATCTCCTGGAGCCCGTGCAGCCTGCTGGTGCCTCTTGTGCCTCTGCCCACAATAGCCCCCTTGCTGGACTCACAGGTCCCACCCCTCCCCCATCTAATCTGTCCACACAATAGGCAGTGTGACCATCTAAAAGCTGGCACTGGCTGCCGGAAAGTGTACCTTGCCCAGGCTTTCATCCCCAAAATCAATGCTGGAGAAGCTCCAGCATCTAGAAGGAGAAACAGCCTTGAGGAAAAATCAACAATGCAGTAAATCTCTAAGGATACTACAAGCTGTGGTGAGCTGGTGTGCACGTGCATATGTGTGTGTGTATGCATTGTGCATGTGTGTACATGCCTGTGTGTGCAAGTGTGTGCGTGTATGGGTACACATGTATGCATGAGTGCTGTGCTATATGTGCACGTGTGTGCATGCATGCATGCATGTGTGTGTGCGCACATGTATGTGGTGTTGGGAGCTGCAACCTGGGGAGGAGACAGCTAGAAGCAGTGACAAGAGCAGTAGTTGGAGGCAGGCTTGTCTTTTCCCAGGTTGCCTTGAGACAGTTGTTGCTGGCCGCTTCGCTGCAGAAATCAGCAGCAATGGCCTGGACAGCAGGGAGAACAGCAGGGCAGAGTTAAAACCTTACATAGGGGAAGGGGGATGGATATAAACAGGTGCAGATCCGCCAGCCGTCTCCAAGCAGTTGTTCCTTTATCCTTCTGCTCTGGTCTCAGGGCTGGAGGTGGCCACACGGGCAATGGCCCCAAAGCAGATTTTTTTCCAGAGAGTTAATGGTAAATTTCACACAAGGTGCCTGGCTAGCAGCAACAGTCAGAGGAATCAACAAAATTCTGTGGGTCCTGGGGCTCCTTGCTCTAGGCTCACCCCACCTCTCTTTCATCTTTTAACTTTTTGTTTTGATACCATTTCCAATGTGCTGAAAAACTTCACGAATAGTACAAAGGATTCCTGTATCTCTGCCTATTCTCCAACTGTGGGCACCCTGCCACCACTGCCTTATCACCCTCTTTCTATTAATCGACCTTCTTACACGTGGGGCACCTCTAAAAACAGCTGTTTCAGTCCTCGTCTGGTCACAGTAGCACCTCTGGCCTTTCTGCACCGGCCACCACTGACTGGTTTTTCTCCTGGTTCTGGGTCACGTTTCCCTGTTCCTCTGCACGCCTGGCCTTCCTCCCTGGCCCCAAAATATTGCACAGTCAGGTGCTGGATTTTGTTGTATTCCTTTAGTTGCTGTTGGATTTTGTTCTGGCATCCATGAGCTCCTGATACCCATATGATCTTTGGAGCTCTGCTTCTAAGCTTTGCAGGATGAATCCAGGGCTGCCTTT
Source organism: Papio anubis (assembly GCF_008728515.1). NCBI lineage: Eukaryota > Metazoa > Chordata > Mammalia > Primates > Cercopithecidae > Papio > Papio anubis. Next base: position 121,603,993 of record NC_044987.1, read on the forward strand.
AGTCTAGGGTTGGTTTAGAATCAGCACTCGAGAGAGACTCTTATGAGGACCCTTCCCGACATCCCGTGTATTACACAGTTTGGTGGGAACACAAACTGTCTCCATACCCATGTGGGCTGAGCTGTGGGGGCTCTTTCTCCAGGCTCAGGTGGTTTTTCTTCATGCATGTGTGGATCCATATTCAGCCAAAGACCTCAGGGTCTCTGCAAATCCCTGGAGTTCTCTCTCTTTCTCTCTCTCTCTCTCTTCTCCCCTTTCTCTCTCTCTCTCCCTCTCTGTATCCCTGTTTCTCCCTCTGTCTTCATCTCTTCCTCCTTCTCTTCCCCCTCCTCTCTCTTCCTCTCTTGCTCTCCCTCTCTCCCTCTCTGCATATCTCTGCCTCTGTCTCTCTCCTTCTCTGTCTTTCTCTCTTCCCCTCCACCCTTCAAATATCTGCCCTGAAAATTCTAGTTGCCTCATCCTTGCTGAGTTCTGACCTCTGTCTCCTCACCTCGGTGAGACTCAGGGCCCAGCCTGGAGACTTGGTCGGCTGGAAGATCACCAGACTCCCCTGGCTGGTTGCATGTCTTTCACAGATCACCCATGGTGCATCGTCCAGCATTTGAGAACTTGCTTCACAAACTGCGACTGCATCCTGGTTGCTGGTTGTGTGCAGAGAAGGCCACATGTGGTCCTAACTGCTCCATCACGGCCCAAAGAGGAAGAAAGACCTGGCAGTGTTAACTTGGAACACGGTTAAAGTTGTAGCTGGCAGGTTTCTCCAATGTCACGTTGATGTTCTCGGCTTGGTAATTTCTATTTTGTGGGGAGAGACTTGATGCTACATAACTTCCTGTGGCTTCTGAGACTTTTACTCACTAGTTTTAGCATCAGTTGAGGATTTGTGCCTAAATAATTACTGTGCCAGTTGCCAAATGACACTTGTAATCTCGTTCTTCCTTCTATATTTATTAGTTGGAATCCTACTATATTTACTAGTTGGGAGGAGAGGGGAGGGGAGGAATAAATATGTTTTAAGTGTTAAAGGAAAGGGGAAGGGAAGGGAAGACAAGGAACGTTTTCCTCTTCTTCCACGGCCCGGGATGGCCCAGCCAGGGCCAGGCCCTGGATCCTCCTGCAACACACTGCCCGACGCAGTCGCTGTCACTTCAGGCAGAGCCCGAACTCCTGGGCGTACCTGTGAGAGCGGAGAGGCAGCAATCTGATCATCACATTGCATACAAACAAGAACTGCTGAAAAATATGAACTGTGAGGCTAAAGCAATCCTGGTAGAAACTCAAAAACATGGCTGGGCTGGGTGCAGTGAGTCATGCCTGTAATCCCAGCATTTTGGGAAGCCAAGGTGAGCGCATTGCTTGAGCTGAGAAGTTCAAGACTAGCCTGGGTAACGTGGGAAGATCCCATCTCTACAAAACATACAAACATTAGCCGGGCATGGTGGTTCGTGCCTGTTGTCCCAGCTACTCGGGAGGCTGAGGCAGGAGAATGGCGTAAACCCGGGGGGCGGAGCTTGCAGTGAGCCGAGATCCGGCCACTGCACTCCAGCCGGGGCAACGGAGCCAGACTCCGTCTCAAAAAAAAAAAAAAAAAAAAAGAAACAATGAAAATAAATACCCCAGAATTAAAGAAACACAGGCAAGGGCTCTCGACAGGCCAACAAGGACAGATAAGAAAGAACCTAGATGCGTTACAGTGAAGTTTTAAAATATCAAAGTCCTAAATTGGCCCATAGAAAATCAGCAGAATTGCCTAAAAAGAACAAGAAAGAGTCGCATCATTCTTCTCAAGAGTGATACTGGATGTGAGAAGACAAAAGAGTAATATTTCGAAGGCATGGAAGATAACTTTGAACACAGGATTTAATGGGTTTGATTGTTGTTTAAATGCAGCAGCGAGATGAAAATACACTTAAGCACATGAAGCCTCAGAGAATACTAGGAATATTTGCCACTGAAACACTCACTTTGCAAACACTCAAAGCTGACTGAGCCACTCACGGAATTCTACACTTCAATCTTAGTGTCAGAGTAAGGTCGTGGAGCCTTTGCCACACCCCAGCTGAGATGTGGCTTGGGATCACACTGGATCCTTACGTTCACGTAGGGGGGTTTGACAGCTTTGTAATATTAAGGCATCCCCATAAGAAATGTGTGTCTGTGTACTCTCAATAAATCTACCAAGGTCCTCAGGTGAGTATAGCGTTTCCAGTGATGTCTGGCTATGTCTGTTACATGTCAACTTTGATTGAAAAGAACAAAAAGAGAGGAATTTGCTCTGTCTGATATGAAGACATATGATGAAGCCTAATAGGAAAATCCCATGGGATTGGCACAAGAGCAAAGTTAGACCAAAGACAGAGTGGTAGAGAGTTTGGAGGCAGACTCTTGTATACACATATTCCACACTTACAAATATCCATTTAGGCTGGGTGCAGTCACTCACATGCCTGTAATCACGGTGCTTTGGGAGGGCGAGGCAAGAAGATAGCTTGAGGGCAGGAGTTTGAGGCCGCAGTGAGCTATGATCACACCACTGCACTCCAGCCTGGGCAACACAGTGAGATTCCGTCTCTGAATATATGCATGCAATACATATTATATATATGTATTATGTATATTATATATGTATTATATATAATATGTGTATGTATTATATAGAGATATACATTCATTCATGACTGCCCTTCTGTGAAAGAAAAAGCAATTAAAAATATTTCTATTACTTTTAATGTGAAAAATTATGATATGCTCCATGCCAACCTGATACTTCTCAGATTTTTACACATAAAATGCTAATTGAAGAATGAAAATACATTTGTATGAGTAATTAAGAATTTACAGATTTTAAAACCAGTTTGCCAATTTCTACAAAGATGGCTTCTGATATTTTTTTGATTTGAATTGTGTTGAATTCATAGATTAATTTGAGGAAAATTGACATCTTAATATTGAATTTTCCAATCCATGAACACAGCATAGCTCTCCATTTAGATAAGTCTTCTTTAATGTCCCTCATCAATGTTTTTCAGTTTTCAGTGTACAGGTTTGCACATCTTTTGCCATATTTATAGCTGAGTAATATTTTGGTGTTTTTGCAAGTGACATTTTTTAGTCCAATTTCTAATTGTTCTTTGCTATTATATGGAAATACAATTGATTGTCTAGATTGATCTTGTTTCCTGCAACCTTGCTAAACTCATTTTAATTAGTGTAGTGTTTTTGCAGATTTGGTCAGGTTTTCTTCACAGCTGATCATTTTCTGTGAATGAGGATAGTTTTGCTCTTTCCAAACTGGAAGCCTTTTGTTCCTTTTTCTTGCTTTGTTCCACTGACTAAAACCTCTAGGACATTGCTAAATAGAAATTATGAGGACACCTTTGTCTTGTCTATGGTTTTAGGGGGAAAACAACCAGTCTTGTACCGTTAAGTTTCATACCCTTTACAGGCTGAGAAATTGCACTTCTATCCCTAGTTTGCTGAGATTTTAAAAATCATGAATGGCCTTTGGATTTTGTCAAACGCTTTTTCTGTGCTATTGACATTATAATATGGTTTTTTTTTTTAAAATTTGATGTGGTCAATTCATTGAGTTGACTTTTTGAATGTTAAACCAACCTTGCATTCCTTGAATAGGCCCCATTTGTATATGGTTGAGTTCAATTTGCTAAACTTTTTTTTAGAATTCTTGCATCTATGTTCATGAGGAATGTCAGCCTGTAGTTTCTCCTTGTGTTGTGATTGTCTGGCTTTGGTATCAGGGTAATGCTGGTCTTATAGAATGAATTTAAAAGTATTCCATCTTTTTCAATGCTTCTGGATTAATGTAGAATTGGTTTTATTTCTTCCTTAAATATTTGATAGAATTCACTAGTGATGTCATATAGGCCTGGGGTTTTCTCTGAAGGAAGGATTTTATCTATGCATTTAATTTACTGAATAAATATGGTACTATTCTGGTTATTTAATTCTTCTTAAGTAACTGCTATTAGTTTGTGTCTTAAAAAGATTTTGTCTATTTCATCTAAGTTGGTGAATTTATTGGTATAAAGTTGTTCCTAATACGCTTTTATTATATTTTTAATATCTGTAGGATCTGTAATGATGACATCTCACTCATTCATGATATTGGCAAATAGCATCTTTTTCCTTTTCCTCCCGACCAGTCTGGCTTTTATCGATGTGACTGACCTTCTCAATGAACCAGCTTTTTGTTTCACTGATAGCTCTATTGTTTTCTGTTTCACTGTTTCTACTCTGATTCTTATTTTTGTACTCTTTGCACTTACATTGGGTTTGTATTCCTGGTTTCTGAGGAAGCTGGGGTCATTGATTTCAGGCCTTTATTCTATTCTAATGTAAGTGTTTAGCTGTCTAAATCTCCCTCCAAGTACTGCATTGCATAAATTTTAAAATGCTGTGTTTTCATTTTTACTTGATTTAAAATAGTTTCTAATTTCTCTTTTGATTTATTTATTAAACCATGGGTTATTTAGATCTATTTTATTTATTTCCAAATATTTGGGCATTTTTCATATATCTCTGTTATGAGCAGAATTTAACTTCATTATGGTCAGAGAATATACTTTGTATGACTTGAATCCTCTTTTACATTTTTCAAGACTTGTTTTATGGCCCATAAGACAATGTACCTTGGTAAATACTTCATGTGCGCTTTAAAAGAATGTGTATTTTGCTGTTAATAGGTGGGATTTTCTATTAATGTCAATTAGGTCAAGTAAGTTGATAGTGTTGTTTACCTTTTCTGTATTTTTATGATGTTCTGTCTATTTATTTTATCAAGTATCTAGAAAGGAGTGTTGAAGACTCTGACTATAATTGTGAGTTAATCTGTTTCTCCTTGCAGGTCTATCAGCTTTTGCTTTATTCATTAACATTTGGGATTGCTATGCTCTCATGAATGACCCCTTAATTGTTTTTTTTTTTTTTTTTTTTTTTTTTTTTTTGAGACGGAGTCTCGCTCTGCCGCCCAGGCTCGAGTGCAGTGGCCAGATCTCAGCTCACTGCAAACTCCACCTCCCGGGTTCACGCCATTCTCCTGCCTCAGCCTCCCAAGTAGCTGGGACTACAGGCGCCCGCCATCTCGCCCGGCTAGTTTTTTGTATTTTTTAGTAGAGACGGGGTTTCACCGTGTTCGCCAGGATGGTCTTGATCTCCTGACCTCGTGATCCACCCGTCTCGGCCTCCCAAAGTGCTGGGATTACAGGCTTGAGCCACCGCGCCCGGCCTAAGTGTATAACTCAATGGTATTAAGTACATTCATATTGTTGTGCAGCCATTATCACCATCCATCTCCAAAACTTTTTCATCCTTCCAAACTGAATCTCGATCCCATTAATCACTAACTCCTATGCCCTGGCATCCACCATTCTACTTTCTGCCTTTATGGATTTAATGACGCTACCTCACGTAAGTGGAACCGTACAATATTTGTGTCTGGCTTATTCTACTCAGCATAATGTCCTCCAGGTTCATCTATGTTGTGACATGTGTCAGAATTCCCTTGCTTTTCAAGGCTGAATAATATTTCACTGCATGGATGGACCACATTTTGTTTATTCATTCATCATCAATGGCTAGTTGGTTGCTTTCACCTTTTGGCTATTGTAAATAGTGCTGCTATCAACACAGGCGTACAAATATTGTTTCAACCTATTTCTATTCCTCTGTACATAAGTCGTTCTTTTGTACATATGTAAATGTATCATTTTTCCTCTGGTTGCTTTTAAGGTTTTATTTATTTATCTAGTTTTTGCTTTACTACTGATTTCAAGAAATTTGATTAAGATGTGTCTTCCTGTAATCCCAGCAGTTTGGGAGGCCAAGGCGGGTGGATCACCTGAGGTTGGGAATTCGAGACCAGCCTGATCAACATGGAGAAACCCCGTCTCTACTAAAAACACAAAATTAGCTGGGTGTGGTGATGTATGCCTGTAATCCCAGTTACTCGGGAGGCTGAGGCAGGAAAATCGCTTGAACCCAGGAGGCAGAGGTTGCAGTGAGCCGAGATCGCACCACTGCACTCCAGCCTGGGCAACAAGAGTGAAACTCCATCTCAGAAAAAAAAAAAGAAAGATGTGTCTTGATGCTGTCATTTTCTTCAAGTTCCTCCTTACCACAATTTGTTGAGTTTTGTGGATCTGTGTGTTACAATTTTCATCAACTTTGGAAAATTTTCTGTCATTTTTTTCTCCAAATACTTTTTCTGTCTCTTCTGTCCTTTCATTCGGGACTTTGATTACATGTATATTAGACCACTTGAATTTTTCCATAGCTCACTAATGTTCTCTTTGCTTTTAAACAATTCTCTTTTCTCTCTATGCTTAATTTTGAATATCACCTATTGCAATGTCTTCAAGTTCACTGACCTTTTCTTTCACAATATCCTTACTGTTTTTCCAGCTCAGTGTATTCTTTATCTCAGACATTGTAGCTATCATCTCTAAATAAACAAATAAATAGTCCCAAATGAACCTGTCCTGTTCTGAGTGTATGGCCACTTTCTCCATGATCTCATATCCAGACAGCTTCTGGTTGCATGGAAGAATGACATGAGGTTGACAGAAGGGCAGCCTCTTCTCTTCCAGCAGGCTGGGGGTGCTGCCTCTTGCCGGGGATTGGCCAGTCCTTGGAGTGCAGCCATAGAATCCCCCTAAGCAGAGACATAGAAGATACATATGTGTGTCACACACACACACACATCTCTTCCATGTCTCCACTTGGCTTTCAACATAGGAAATACAATCATAACGCCTGTTTTAATGTTCTTTCCTTGTTAATGCCTTTGTCAGCTCTGGATATTTATTTACTTTTTATCTATATCCTTATTAGATGGCATATTTTTCTGCTTTGTACATGCTTGGCATTTTTTATTAACTATCATACATTGTAATCTTTATCATTTTAGGTGCTAGATATTTTATCTTTTTAGGTGCTAGATATTTTTGTACTTCTATTTTTTAGTGTTGCCTGGGGCATAGTTGAGTTACTTAGAAACACTTGATTTTTGGGGGTGAGGCGGGATTGGAACAGTGTCCAGTCTATAGCAAATGATCCCCGCCAGTGAGGTAAGAGCCTGCTGTATACTCTGTCCGTGGTCTCATGAACTGTGAGTTTCCCATGTTGGCTTATTGGGACAGCCCTCCTCCAGTCCTGAATGAGAACTGGGCACTTCTCTCTGATCCTTCAGGAAATTTCTTCCCTAGCCTCTGGCTCTTCACGCACATCCCTGATCAGTTCTCTGCTGAGTCCTTGGAGGAACTTTCTGCAGCTCTCTGGGGTTCTCCCTCTATGCAGCTCTCTCCAGTCCACTGCTCTGTCCTGAGAACCCAGCTGCCTGGGCCTCCTTGGCTCTGAGCTCTGTCTCCTCCTCCAAGCACTCCACTGGGCTCTGCCAGGGTACTTCCTTCTGGGCCATGGCTGGGAAACTCAGGGGAGCAGCTGGGAAGCTGTAGGGCCCCCTTCGCTTGGTTGCCATCTCTTGAGGACTACTGTCTTTTGTTGCCATATGTCCAGTGTCTTGAAAACTGTTGTTTCCTGAATTTGACCCTTTTTGTTGTTATTGTTGTTTCGGAGGGGATGGGGGAAGAGAAGTAAATTCAGTTCCTGTTTCTCCATTGTGGTCACAGATGAACAGCCTTAGTTTTTAATCTTTTCCATATTTGTACTTATGTCACCTTTCACCTTTCTGTTATTTTAAACGTGTGTCTTCTTTCTTGTTTAAATGTGCTTATTTTGTTGGTCTTTTAAAAAATAGCAGTTTTTCATTATATCGACTCAGCAACAGTTCACTTTTCTGCCGTGTTAATTTATCTCCTCATCATCATTAATTCGCCCTTATTATGTCTTTTACATGTATTTTGGGTTTTCTTTTCCTGATGTCCTAGAGTTGAATGCTTTGTTTGCTTGTGTTCAGTTTCTTGTTTTGAAGGAATTTGTTTGAGGTTATAAAGTTGTTTTGGCTGTTGATTTTCAAAAGGCCCATCATCACTGTTTTGATTCTTCTTTAACCTAAGAGTTATTCAGAAGACTATTCTTTTCTTCATGCATTTGCCATGTTAGAGCTGGGACTTTGAGGTTTTCTTTCTAGCCTTATTGTACTATGATTAGGAAACATGACCCAGAGGATGAGACCTGTCTTCCCCATGGTCTCATATCCGGACAGCTTTCAGTTTCATGGGGGAATGGCATGAGCTTGACAGACGAGCAGCCTCTTCTCTTCCAGCCAGCTGGGAGTGCCGCCTCCTGCCTGGAATTGGCCAGCCCTTGGAGTGCAGCCACAGAATTCCCTTCTCAACCCCAAGTCTCCACGGTGGGGTACGGAGATGGATGTTAAGGAAGCTGAACTGAGGGAGCCCCGTGATGGGCTCCCAAGTCTCTGCCTCTCACTCACCGGCCAGCCTGGAGCACGTGGCTTCTCCTCTCTGGGCCCCAACTTTCTGGTCCATCTCGCGAGGCAATGGCTTTCTAAAATGTAGGTTGTGTTATTATTCAGGTACGGTGAAGCTAACAGATCAAGAGTCAATTGCCATAGAAAAGATATTAACTCACAGTTCTCAAACCAGGTGGCATGCTATGCCACAGGCAGGGAGGTGGGCACAGGGTCAGTCAGAAGGTGGGGGAGCCACAGGGGGACCTGGGCAAGAACCTTTCTTGTGGTTTCTGTAGAAGGAATGGGCAAGGCAAGGTACATGGGTTTAGGATTGGTCAGGTTGAGTAAGTTCAGAGTTCTGGGGCCTAGGGGCTGCTTGTTGCCTTGGGGTAACAAGGGCAGGGGTAGTGCCCTCGAGTGTATAAGACCCTGATAGAGGAGGGGGCTGGAGCTGGGCTCTGCAGTGATGGGTTTGCCTATGAAAGGGTCTCCTTCACTGTCTCTAGGAATTAGTTTATCCTGGGAGAGGTGGCCCTTCACAGTCAGCAAGTCCCCAAGATGTCACACTGCCAGATACAGAGACTAGAAAACTGGTATCACAAGGGAGCTGAGGCTCTCCCGGTCCAGATCTGTGTTGTCCAAGATGGAAGCCACCAGCCCTGGGTGCCACTGAGCATTGAGATGTGGCCAGTCCACACTGAGATGTGCTGTGAATGTAAAAAGACGCATGCCTGATTTCAAAAACCTTGGTATGAAAAGAAAATGTGAAACAGCTCTCAAGTAATTTTTATACTGATTACATGTTGAAATGCTAATATTTTGGGTATGATGTTAAAGTTCATTCCACCCATCCCTCTTCAGGTATTTTTTAAGTGTCACTACAAAACAATCTGAAGTTACTGATGATACCTCCCAGTCCACGGCCCACATTGGTGCCCCCCAGATACCCCCGTGTCCTGCCGCATCTCCCCAACTCCCACCACACATCCACCTGCCAATCAGTCAGGTTTTGTGATTCCCCAGGGTGCCCCACACTTCCAGCTCCTGCACCCCAGTTCCAAACATCCTGTGGGTGACTTCAAAGTCAACATGAGCCTTGCTCATCCCAGGAGCAGGAGCTGGCTCCCTGGGGAGACAGCAGGACTGTGGGCTGCAGCTCCCGGCTGGCCAGCCACAGAGCTGTTCTTGGATGCTCTAGGCTCATCTTATGTGAGTCAGGCTCATGTTGACTTTGAAGTCACCCTTGGTCACCAGGAGCTCTGACCAACCAGGCCGAAAGCTTCCCCTGGGCCATCGCCAGCCCCAGTGCTGCCTGCTCCTGCCCCTCTTTGCTGAGCCTGGGCTCCCCAACATTCCCCCAGGTCATGAACACACATGAGCAGCACCTCAGATGTCGAAGGAGCAGGTCAGGTTAGCCTATTGGACAGAGCGGATCTGGGCAGCCACAGCTCCCTGTGGAGCACAGGGGCAAGGAGGCTCCAGGAGGCCACTGGGATCAGGGAAGGCTTCCAGGTGATATGACATCCAAGCTGGACAGGAGGCGTGAGTGATGGCACGCGAGGGTGCTGGGCCTGAACCCTGAAGGCCCGGACATGATCTAGCTGGGCTGGATGCTGGGTAAGGCCCCCCACTTCCAGGCGATACACAGACAGAAGCAGCAAACTGAGAACTCAGGAGACCAGGGCAGAGGCAGGGGCAGTGTCCAAAGGGCAAGATGGGGACCTGGTTGGAGAAGTGGCTGGGCTGACGGACAGCAGAGGACAGGGGAAAGGAAAGGCAGCACCCACACTGCCAACCTGGTGTTCTCTGCAGAGGGATCTTTCCTTAGAGGAAAGGAGGCCGGATTCAACCTGCAACAAATTGAGTTTGAAGAGCTGCAGGACTATGAGGGTCAGCCCAGGTGTCACATGGACATACCAGTCCTCTGGAGCAGCTGTCAGCAGACCGAGGCCCACAGGCCAGATCCAGCCCCTGGCCTGCTTTTGTATCGCCCCAAAGCTAGGAACTTTCTTTCAATTCTTAAGTGGTTAAAAAATTAAAATCCATACCCATTAGCTATCATCAAAAAACTATTATCACCTCAGCCAGCCTGGGCAGCATAGTCAGACTTCATCTCTACACAAAATAAAAATTTGGCCGGGCATGGTGGCAGGTATCTGCAGTCTCAGCTACTCGGGAAGCTGAAACTAGAGAATGGCTGGAACTCAGGAGGCAGAGGTTGCAGTGAGCCAAGATTGCGCCACTGCACTCCAGCCTAGGAGACAGAGTGAAACTCCGTCTCGAAAACAAACAAAAACAAAACAAACCCAGAAAGCACCAAGTGTTGGCGGGGATGTGGAGACGTTAGAACCTCGTGTGCAGCAGGAATGCACCATGGGCAGCCACTGTGGAAAGCGTCATGGCGGTTCCTCAAAAGGTTAAACAGAGGTTTGCCGTATGACCTGGCAACTCCAGTTCTCGGTCTATCCCCAAAAGAATCGAAAGCAGGGTCTCAGAGAGAGATTTGCACCCCTGTGTCCATAGTACCATCATTGATAATAGCCCAAGGGTAGAAGCCACCCAAGTATCCACTGACAGAGGAACGGATCAGCATCGTGGTCTACCCACACAGTGGAAGAGTATTCACCCATAAAAAGGAAGGAAATCCTTATGCAGGCTACAATATGGATGCAACTCGAGGGGATCACCATCAGTGTAAGCAGCCAGTCCACAAAAAGACAGATGCTGCAGGATTCCACTTACATGAGGTCTCCCGAGCAGTCAAATCTATACAGACAGAGAGTGGATGGTGGGTGCCGGGGGCTGGGGGAAGGGTCATGGGGAGCTGGTGTTTAATGGGGACGGACTTTCGGTTTGGGAAAATGAGAAACTTTTGGAGATGCATGGTGGTGAAGACTGCACAGCCACATGAACACACTTAATTCCACGGAACCGTGCACTTACAAATGGTTAAGAAGGTCCATTTTATGTCATGTGTATTGAACCACAGTCTGAAAATTCAGAGTATTTTGTAACAGTGAGTGTGACCTGGACTTCATGTTTCAGTGACCAGGAAGCATGTTTTGTTATTTCCTCCCTGCCCATGCCTGCATTTGCTCCCCAAGGCAGAGGACTCGTGGCAGAGACATGTGACCGGCAAGGCCAAAAATACTTACCATGTGGTCCTTTGCAGAAAAAGTTTGCCTACCCCTGTTCAAGAGCTCAGGGATGAAGAGTTGGAGGTAGGTAGAGCCTGGGAGAGGTGCCAGGGTGCCCAGACAAAGGCCTCATGAGGCCGCATGCTTATGTTCGAAGGTCTACTAACTGCTTTATTAAGATACAGTTCACATTCCATAAAGTGTACATTTCAATGGTTTTTTTTTTGTGTGTGTGCGTGCTGTACAGAGCTGTGAAGCCAACAGGACAGGCCATGTTAGAACATTCTCATGCTCTGGGAAAGAAACTATGTACCCTTTCACGGTCACTCCCATCCCTCTGTTCTCACCCCCCAGTCCCTGGTTACCATGAATCTCCTGTCTCTGTGAATCTATCCACTCTGCACATTGCATAGACTGAGAGTCACATGCTATGTGGTCCTCGGTGTCTGACTTCATTCACGCGACCTCATGTTCTCAAGGTTCACCTACATCATGGCAAGAAACAGCTTCGTCTCTTTTTAGGGCTGAATAACCTTCCATTATTCTAGACCATGTTTTGTTTATCCACTCATCTGTTGATGGACATGTGGCTATTTTGAATTGTGCTTCTCAGGATGGACTGAGAGACCAAGAGTGCCAGAGAAGACGGCCCAGATAGCATGGAGACCCACCAGTCCAGGAGACAGCCTGCTTCCGAAGTAAGGGGGGTGCTGCAGCGTCAAAAGCTGCACAGCCGGTGGAACCCAGGAATGAAGCAGGGGCTGATGCAGGGAGAGACACAGGTCTCTAGGGAATTATTATTTCAAAGCTAGGCGTTGGGGGCAGACGGGGTTTCCACAATGGTGGGAGGACCAGACTGGGAAGAGGATGAAGGTGGAGAGAGGTGTGGGCGGTGGTGGGGGACTGGCCTGGCCGTGGCACAGCAGGCGCAGGTGAGTGCAGGACTGTGCCTGGGGGCAGGGTAGCAAGAAGCCATGCCTGGGCGCTGAGAGGCTTGAGTTTTTAGACAGGAAGTTTTGGGGTGATCTGTAGAGGCCTTACAGGTCCTGCTCCGGAGATCTTACCAGCTGTGGAGGCACTCGGGTGAAGACGGGACAGAGAGCAACCTAGCCGCTGTACCCCTCGTCCCTGTTGACCCCCAGGGTGTATGCAGCCATACCCAGAGCAGCAGAGAGCCCACCCGTCAAGCCACAGAATCCTGACAAATAATAAATCGTTGTTCAGACCGTTAAAATCCTGGTGGCTCCTTACACAGCAACAGATGACTGAGGGGCTCCCAGCCTGGGAGGTCAAAGTCCGGGAGGGATTTCCAAGGCCCAGTTTGCAGGGTTCCAGGATCCTTCCTGGATTCTTATCTTGCAGCCTTGACAAGGGGAAGGAGGGAGGCAGCGGAAGGAGGGCAGGACAATCCATGACAGGCTGTGATTTGCCAAGTGACCATCTGGGATGAATGGGGTCTCAGACCAGGGACAGGGAGTAGAGGAAAGCCCGCCTCTGCCCTGGTTGGAGAACCCGGATTCAGACCCAGGGCCCCGATTTCTGCCTGGATCGCTCCACTGGGCGGAGTGACAGTGGACACATCCGGGGTTCTCTCCAAGTCGGCTTCCTCATCTGCTAAATAGACTGCAGCCCACCAGCTCCCAAGTAGGCGCCACTCTTCCGGCCCCTCCCAAGGCAGGAGGGCCAGGCGTGCTCAGGGCACAGGTGTGCTAGGGGCCCAGGTGGGCCAGTCAGCAGCATCCTGCAGGGTAATCGGAGCAGGTGGGCACCCCGAGGCTGGCAGTAAACAGTTGCTATCTGCTCCCAGGCTCCCAAGAGGGGTCCTGGGCCTCACCTCCTCCAGTCGGAACAGGAAAGCAGCTCCAGGCAGCTGGGTCCACAAAAAGCTCCATTCCCTGAGGTCTCAAGCAGTGGCCCAGGAGCATCTGGTCACCTTCGGGAAAAACCGGCTTGGCAAAGGCTTCCCCGAGGGCACGCGTTTCCCGGACAGTGAGGTAGGACCTAAACTCTTCCGTTAACTCTACATTTTTCGCATTTCTGCAGTGCTTGCACTCTCATACTCCACCATTTCCCCGCATCTCTTAGGGAGAAGCTCTCGACGTCCCACCTCCCCTGGAAGGGTGCTGCTCCCAGAGACCTTTCCGCCAATGGCCCAATCTCAGTGCCCTCAGGGGAGAGGTGGGTGAAGAAAAACAGCCTGGGTCACAGAAAGAGGAGCTAGGGCTGTGAGATCCCAGAGGCACCGACGGGAAGCGCCACGGAGAACAGGAGGGCAGAACGGGGTGGAAGTGGGGGATACTGCAAATGTAGGGAGCCACTCTGGGGGAGGGCGTGGACCCGACCACCGTCCTGGCACAAGGCTGTCGGGTGCAAACCTTCAGGCCCTCCAGAGCCCTCAGCCCCGGGGCGCACGGAAACCACAGGCAGGGTGCGCGTGGAGGAACGGGGAATGTGGGGCGGGTTGGGGAAGGCGCCCCGGGAACCTGAACCTCCTACCCGGCCTCAGTCGCGACCGCTCCTTAAGCCCCGCCCCGCCCCAGGTAAGGCGCAGTCCACCCCCATTCCCAGTAGATTAACGCGCAGGTAGAGGCGCGCTCGGGACATAGGTGCGCCTCGGGACAGCTCGCCCAGCCCAGTCGCGGGGGCGAGGAGTAGGGCGGGGCCCAAATGCACCGAGCTTTGTTAGCGATGCTCCCCGCGAGCCACGCGCCGCGCGTACGCGCTTCCTCAATGGGGCCGGGCGTGGGGCCGCGCCCTGCGCGATTGGCCAAACGGGTGGCCCAGGATTGGCTGAGACCCTGGCCCCCGCCTCCTCGGCCCCAGGAGGGCGGGGCGCGGGTGTGGACTGCTCCGCGCGTGCTGCCCCGGGGGGTCTAGCGCGCCTCCCAGACAGCCGTGTTGTCGCCAGGGCCACGCCTTCCCTTCCACAGCGCGCGCTGCGCGTGCGGAGGTCTGGCAGCTCTTGGGACTTGCGGGGCTGCGCGCAGGATTAGGGTGGGGGTACGGGAAGGCTCAACTCAGGACCTGCGCACCTTGCTTTGGGGGCGCACTGAGCACCTGCCGGGAGCAGGGGGCGCACCGGGAACCCGCAGGTTTCGCCAGTTGGGCGCACTGGGGATCTGTGGACTGCGCCCGGGGGATGGGCTAGGGGGACACGCGCAGGCTGTGGGCTTTACAGAATGTGATCGCGCGAGGGGGAGGGCGAAGCGTGGCGGGAGGGCGAGGCAAGGAAGGAGGGCGTGAGAAAGGAGGTGGCGGCGGCGCGGAGGAGGGTTATCTATACATTTAAAAACGAGCCGCCTGCGCCGCGCCTGCGGAGACCGGGGAGAGTCCGGCCGCACGCGCGGGACACGAGCGTCCCACGCTCCCTGGCGCGTACGGCCCGCCACCACTAGGCCTCCTGTCCCCGGGCTCCAGACGATCTAGGACACGTGCCCTGGGGAGTCTCCTGGCGGCGCCGTGCCAGAAGCCCCCTTGGGGCGCCACCGTTTTCCCTTTCGCCTCGGGCTCTTCTGCCTGCACCTTCCTGCGGCGCGCCGGGACCCCGAGCGGGCGGGTGGATGCAGGCGCAATGGACGGCGGCGCACTGCCCAGGTCCGCGCCCCCTGCGCCCCGCGTCCCTGTCAGCTGCGCTGCCCGGCGGAGACCCACGTCCCCGGAACTGTTGCGCTGCAGCCGGCGGCGGCGACCGGCCACCGCAGAGACCGGGGGCAGCGCAGCGGCCGTAGCGCGGCGCAATGAGCGCGAGCGCAACCGCGTGAAGCTGGTGAACTTGGGCTTCCAGGCGCTGCGGCAGCACGTGCCGCACGGCGGCGCCAGCAAGAAGCTGAGCAAGGTGGAGACGCTGCGCTCGGCCGTGGAGTACATCCGCGCGCTGCAGCGCCTGCTGGCCGAGCACGACGCCGTGCGCAACGCACTGGCGGGAGGGCTGCGGCCGCCGGCTGTGCGGCCGTCTGCGCCCCGCGGGCAGCCTGGGACCACCGCGGTCGCCGCCTCGCCCTCCCGCGCTTCTTCGTCCCCGGGCCGCGGGGGCAGCTCGGAGCCCGGCTCCCCGCGTTCCGCCTACTCGTCGGACGACAGCGGCTGCGAGGGCGCGCTGAGTCCCGCGGAGCGCGAGCTGCTCGACTTCTCCAGCTGGTTAGGGGGCTACTGAGCGCCCTCGACCTATGAGGTAACAGCCGGGCGGCAGTGAGGAGGGAGGGTCGGGGGCCGGGGTGGAGGGACGGGGTGGGGTGTGGGGGGCAGGCCCGGCGGGTCGCGCCCCCAGGAGCCGGCGGAGCCGAGCGCCAGGCCCGAGCTATGGCTTCGATTTCGCTCACTGTTCATTTCCCCCAAACTTTTTCAAGCCTGTGCAAGACCGGCGTTTGTTTGTCCGGGATTGCAAAACTTCCCCTCGCGGCTCAGCCGCCGACGAGGGAGGGGTAGACGAGGGGAGGGGAGCGGCCGTCGGGCCGTTGAGGTCTCGAGTGCTGGCGGATCCTGGGGCAGATTGGGGTGCTGGAGGCGGGGTGACTTTGCATTGCAAATCGCGCTCCCGGGCCGGGGCGGCAGAAATGAGTCGGCGGGCGCGGAGCCCTGACTCACCGCGCTTCCGAGCGCCCGCCCCGCCCCCGCCCTGTCTCAGACCGAGTCGCGGCACCCACGGACTCAAGACTCCAAAACCAACCGAGCAAACGAAACTGCCGACTTCGCTTGGGGGAGGTGGGGGCAGGGCCGGCCCGGGCGGTGTCTGCCCCGGGCCAGCGCCCGCGTTGACGCGCGTTCGGTTCCCCACCTTCCCCCTGCAGCTTCAGCCCCGGAAGCCGAGCGAACGGCCGGCGCGCTCATCGTCGGGGAGCCCGCCAGGTGGACCGGTCCGCGCTCCGCCCCCAGCGAGCCGGGGACCCCGCCCCCGCGCCACCACCGTCGACCCCGCCTCGACCGTCCGGCCCAGCCTGACCAATGCCCGGTGGAAACGGGCCTCGAGCTGGCCCTGTGAGGGCTGGCGGCTTCCTCCGATGCCGCCCCTCCCCACACTTCTCGACTGCAGTGGGGCGGGGGGCACCAACACTTGCAGATTTTTGCGGAGGGGAGAGGATTTTCTAAGGGCACAGAGAATCTATTTTCTACACATTAACTTGAGCTGCTGGAGGGACACTGCTGGCAAACTGAGACCTATTTTTGTACAAAGAACCCTTGACTTGGGGCACAATAAAGATGACCTGGACCCCCGCCCCTACTATCTGGAGTTTTCCATGCAGGCCAAAATCTGGACACGAGTGGTCCCTGAGGGGCGGGGTCCCTGGCGTGAGGCTCCCATGACAGCTAGGGAGAAGCCTGTGTGGGGCACACCTCTTTAAGGGAGCGTGAACTTTATAAATAAATTAGTTCTGTTTACCAGTGGCTCCTGTCACCTACACTTCCCAGGTGACGGCCAGACTTCTGTGTCACTACTCCCTGAACCCTGCTGCCTCCTCAGGGTGGGTCTGGGTGAGATCTGGAGTCCAGCCAGGCCGTTGATAGCGGAGCCATCGGGACACCTTGTGAGGCTGGGGGCGTCCTCCAGGAGGTGGTGGGCTGGTGGATTGTCCAGGCAGGGCTACTTGCTGGCTTGGAAGCGGCAGGCTGGAGGCTGCTGACCCATCCCGAGGGCTGGGTAAGTGCTGGGTGTGGGGCTAGGCTGAGGTGGTCTGACCAGAGAGCTCCTGCTGTGGGGCTGAGGGCATGGGCTCCCGCGCAGGCCACCACGCTCAGATCTCCACTGCTGTGGCAGCTGGGCAGCCCAGGGCAAGTGGCTTAACTTGAAAATGGGACTGACCAGACCCACCTCAGGGGCCTCTGGGAGGAGTTAGTGAGAGGTGTCTGGAGGCTGTCCTCTCGCTGGCTTTGGGTTTTGCCCACACGGGGGAGGCCCCGCAGGCCTCTGCTCACCTGAATCCTGAGAGCGGCTCTTGAAAGGAACAAGGAAGGCTTGGAAGCTTTGCGCCAGGCTCCCCCCAGTCAGAGAGCTGGCACCAGGATATCACACGGCTCTACCTTTCACTCAGGGCCTAGGAGGCTTTGAAGTCTCTCTGTGCCCAAAGCTCCCTTTTAGTGCCCTGGTGGGGGAGGGGTTGTGGGGCTCCCCTGGTTGCCCTAGGGCGCAGAGGCACCCCTTCCTTCAGAAAGGAGTGGTTGGGACAGAGCCATGGGAGCCCTGCAAGGTGGGAGCAGCTGGTGTTGTCCCAGAGTGGGTGGCTCCCGAATAACCATGGCCACACAGGCTGCCGGGGTGCATGGGTCTCAAACGTCAGGCTGGCCAGGTCCCCTGTTACCAGAGGAGCTCAGGGCTCCTCTTTCACCAGCTACAGCCTCAGTCCGGGTGGGGGCTCCTCAGCCAGCAGCCAAGGTCAAAGCTGAGTCTGTAGCTGGGGTCAGGGGTCACCTGGTCTGATGAGGACCAGGCTCAGCTGGGGTCAGTAGACCAGCTGTGGCTTGGGGCTGCAGGGCTCAGGGAACTGGCCTTGGCCAAGGGACAGGAGGGGGTACATTGCCATGGCCACCCATGGAGGGCCCTCCCACAGCATTCTCCCAGAATCCACCCCCGGGTCGGTGGCCTCCCTAAGTCACAGGACCTGAGCTGTCCCCAGGGCTCCACACCTTGACCTCAAGGAAAGGTCCACAGCTGCCAGAACCACAGGGGGCTGTTGGGCAGGTGAAGCGGGTAGGTGGGAAACCATGGAAGGCCAAGGCAGAGGAAAGGACTGCCACCCACTGGCACGAAGTGGACAAAACTCTGCAAAGGGTAAGTGGTGCTGCCATTTTTGTTTTCCCATTTTCCCATTTTCCATTTTATTGAAAATTTCAAACATACGCAAAAGCACTGAGGCCTTTGTTGAGCAGTCTCTGTGCCAGGACTTAGGATGCATCCGTGTGCCACACAAGCCTGTGCTCATGGAGCCTGGGTCCTAGTGGTGGACACAGGATCCAACCATTGTACAGTCTGGCTGGTGGAGGACGCACTGGGCCCCAGGTGGGCCCTGGGAAGCCTCCAGCACCAGTTTCAAGGCCCTTACTGCCCCATCCATCCCCCACCCCATCCCTGCATTACTTTGGAGCAAATCCCAGACTTGGGGCCCTTTCACCTGTACTGTTTCATGTGTGCCTCTAAAGGAAACCCCAAAAACATCACCCCTTCAAAGGAACCACCGTTCTTTCATATCATCAGGGACCCAGCCAAGGGCACAGTCCTCACGGGGTCTCGTGGTTTTGTACAGTTGGCTTTATGGAATCGGGATGCACCGCAGGTCCACACATCAAGTTTGCTTAATAGGTCTCTTAAGCATCTTGTAAGCAATTTTCCCCCAGTGTCTGCATTGAAGAAGCGGAGATGTTTGTTCCGCTGAGCCCTGGTGTGCCTGGTATTGATGGCACCGTTCTGGCGGTTGCTATTGGGAACCTGTCCCTGTATTTCCTGTAGGACAGGGTATGGGGTGCCAGAAGCGGACCTTTGATCAAGTTTGGGATCACCTGCAAAAGGGGTTGACACCAGGCCCACCTAAAGAGTGTGGCAGAGATACCAAGACAGATCCGTTCCAGGGAAACAAGGGACTCCCTTTCTGAGTTTGCCTCGAGAACTACCCAGCAAGCTTGTGGAATCTTCCATAGACCTCCCAGCAATCTAGGTCCAGGCTATCCCCTCGCCTTCGCTGGGGCAGAGCGCATAGTGGCTTCCCCCACCCCGGTTGCCAGCTCCTTCCTGTGCATTTCCTTTCACACAGGCATTTCCCCGAATGCAGTTCTTTTCCAGTTCATCCCACTTGGCACATGCTGCTCAGAGGATGTAGTGCTGCTAGACTGCATCTCGCCAGGAGACAGGACTTGTAGCAACCATGCAACTTGCTGTCCCAGCGGAGATATTTTTGAGAGTAGAAAGCCGTGGTTGATAACCAGGACCACAGGCAAGTCTCCTGGGCACACTGGGCTGCTGACTGCTGCATTAGGAAGACCCCACCCCACACGGCCACTCACCCAGTGCCCACGAGAGATGAAGTGCCTGACGTCATAGACAAGCTTGTCCAACTCACCTTCTTTTGCTGTCGTTTTGTTTTAGGCTCTCAGCAGCCTAAAGCTATGGTTTTAGTTTCTGTCTCTAATGATAAGTAGAAAAGAGGGATGAGGAATGGACCTTGCTGGCTCAACCAGAAACAGAAACTAAGAATCCATGGTTGTTTTCTCTCCCTTGGACACCATACTGCTTGGAAATGATGAGAATTAAGATTTAAACTCTGGACTCTTTCACTTCCACATCCTTGCAATTTTCACACCTTCCAGGAAGTGAGGCTGAGCCTGGTGGCTCCTTTGGGAACAGGACATCCTTAGCAGTTCAGCATTTGAGATCAGTGAGCCTGGATAGAGCCTCACCTGGCCCAGGTGCCAGCCTGTCCTGGGCTCTGATGTGGGGGCAGCAGGGCTCTGCCAGGAGCTCATGGTCCAGGCCTAGTCCCCACCTGGAAGTTAGAAACTGATTCCAGGGAGAAGGCGATTGTGATGTGATGTTAAAGATGCTAAAATATAAAGCTTTTTTTCTTTCTTCTATGGTCAACCTCTTGACTTACTATTTTATACTTACTTCTTATTTTATACTCACAATTTAATGCCATTCTGAGTAAGAAAGATTAGGAATTTAAATGGCTAGCATGAATTTAGTCATCCATCTTTATATTATGTGATGCCAGTTTTAAATGCAAGCATAAGAGCATTTAACTTCTATACGGAATCGCTGGAATGACAAAATGTGTGTTCTGTCCTGGCACAGGCATCTGTATTTCATTGCCACTAGAACAGTGGAAATTGCACAAAAGTGAAATCAATTGTCTTGATTTCACTCCTTGATGCAGGCTGGTTCCACCAGCACCCTCCACCTCCTGCTCGCTGATGATCGAGGAAGGAAGGAAGGGACAAGTTCAAAGACAAAAGGCATGGTGGGTAGATCCATCAGCAAGAGAGCTCGGCGAACACAGAGAAGTCGCATAAGTAAGAAAGGACATGACAGGTTCCCTGCACCTTGTCCTGCACGTTCGTTAGAACACCACTTACTTACTTCTGCGTCCTTAGCAAGTTTGGATTTAAATGGAAAACGTGGCTGCTCGGTGGCCATCAGTGCTCCCGGCTTGCTTTTGCATAGGTGTGACACGCTGCCTTGCACTGCCGTGGGTTCCTGGCACCTTTTCTGTGTGGCCTAGTGTCTGTGGGCATCGTGGATGCACTACTTGAGTGGGGGAACGAGTGAAAGTGGACGTACATTTGGCACCTTGTGCATGCTTTCCTTTGCTTATGTTAGTGTTGCTGTATGCCATTGGCCTGCACCTGCAAAACAGGTTAGAAGATAAAAGTAGTCAGAATTCCAAAGGCCAAGCGAGGTGGCTCACACCTGTCATCCCAGTGTTTAAACCCACAGTACAGAGCTTGAATCCTCCAGCTGAGGCTGGAGGATTGCTTGAGCCCAGGAGTTCAAGACCAGCCTGGGCAACACTGGGAGACCCCATCTCTAATAAAAAAAAAAGCAAAATAAAAAGTGGAAAAGGAACTTTAAGATGGCAGTAGCAGAGCATTAAACCAAGGTTGGGGCCTTGTTCATGGCGGGGCTTGCGTGTCCTACGCTGGTGAAACCTGCTCTGGTGCTCTCCCTCAGAGCCGGGGCAGGGGTGCCATGTAGAGAAGCCCCTCCACATCACCTAATCTCCGCCCCACCCCAAGACAAGCGGAATAGTCAGACGGCGATCCCCCAAATGAAAGCAAGCGTGTCCCACTCAATGCGGAAAGGGGTGGAGCAGGGAGACTCGCTGTGAGCAGGGTCCCTGGTGTCCATGCACCTTCGCTCCTCCCAAAGTGGCCTTCAAAGACCTTCAGTCATCCCCGAGACCTCAGCAGCACAGCTGTGCCCAGAAGTGATTAGCCAGCTGGAGTGAGCCTTGGACAGAGCTAGACAGGGCAAGGTGGACGGGGCTGGAGGGGGCCTGCCCCTCAACCCCATGTCCTCAGCTGTAGCACGCGCAGTCCAGAGGGCTTGCAGGGGAGACCCAAACTCTGCTGACCCTTTTCCCAGCAGTGAGGGCACTGGAGGAGAGGTGGTTCCTTTGGGGCCACACCTTCAGTCTTTGTTCCCATAAAAATGGGGAGTGGGGCCAGGTGGGCCCAGAGGCCTGCCCAATGCCGTCCTGAGCTGTGGGCTGTGAGCTGGCCTTGAGCTCTTCGGGGGTCTCAGGGGTGGCCCAGGTCCACCTGGGAGTCCACAGAGGCTGGGGAGGACCCTGAAGGCTGGGACGGCAGGGCAGCAGGTGGAGGGTGGGGGCTGCCCAGCAAGAGGGGCCACTCCACCTCCCCGCCCCCTCTGAGGGGTCTCACCCCGACTTCCAGATGCAGGGAGGCTCAGTGGTCTGCCTGAGGCCCACAGGTATCCAGAGGTGCAAGGTTTAAACCCACAGTACAGAGCTTAAGCCCCTCACACCGATGCCTCCCTTGGGTCTGCCTGGAGGGGGGCACCATTCTTGCTGCTTTTCCACTGAAATGGAGGGTCTTGTCTGCAAGCCAGTGAGACAGAAGCCAGCAATCAGCCCAGGCCTCCTGACATCCCAGCCTCCCAAAAGTTGGGGAAAGCATCCTGTGCCCTGGGGCCTGGGGAGGTGCAACTGGGGCAGAGGCCTGGGGATCGTGGGAGGGGCTGCCTGAGAGCTGGGGAGGGGTTGAGAACTGAGCCCTTAGCATCCCTTGCTCTGGCCCCTCCGGAAGGAGGGAAGAGGAGTGGGCTCGAGGGCTGGCTGCAGGCAGGTGCAGGCCTCTGCCAACCTCCCAGGGCCTCCCGGTTGTGGGCTCCTGTTCCTTTCACCCCCTTCCTACCCCCTCCCCAGCTGCTGGCTGTGATTAATTGGGTGAATCAATCAACAGGAGGCCCCAGTGCCACAGAAACCTCCCCACCCACCCACTGGCCTTGCCCCCAGTGACGTCCCCCGCTGAGGATAAGACCTTGCTCCCACTTACCTATTGAAACAGGCCATTCCCAGGGGCTCCCACAGAGGTGGATTCCCAGGCCAGAGGCAGGGAGGGGCCTCCTGGCGGGGGGTCACCTGTCAGCTCCCCCAGAGCAGCTCCTGTCCAAGGCCACAGATCTGCAGAGGGAGAGAGAGATAGGTGCCTGCTCAGCTGTCCTGCCTGTTGTGATCCAGGCAGGGGCAGAGTCACAGCCTTCAGCCCCAGACCCGCTGTCCTATGAGAAGGACAGGGAGGGTTGGGGGTTCCCAACCAGGCCTGCATCCGGGTCTCGGTTCTGCCTAAGAGGTGACGCCATCAGGATAAAAAGTTCCTAGAGTTAATTAATGTCCCTGAGGATGGACTTGGAGTCCTAACAGCAGGAGAGGCCACGATGGGTTGGCCTGTGCTGCGTGCAAAAGCACCACAGACTTGGGGGCCTACACAGCAGAAATTAGTCTCTCACCATTCTGCAGTCCCCCACTCCGAAGGCCTCTCTCCTTGGCTTGTAGATGCCGCCTTCTCCCCATGTCTTCACGTGGCCATCCCTCTGTGTGTGTCTGTCTTCACCTCCTCTTAGTAAGAACATCGGTCATATGGGATTAGGGTCCCCCTGATGACCTCAGTTTAACTTAACTACCTCTTTAAAGGCTCTGGCTCCAAAAATAGCCATACGTGAGTCTGGAGGGCATAAAATTCAACCGTAAAGGGCAGGAACAGGAGGGCTTCCTAAATCTCCAGCCCTCAGGGCCCCACCCCCAACCTCTCCACAGTCACAGCCTCTTCTCGGGTCAAGCACTGCCCCTCTAGACCTGTCTTGCAGAGGGTGGAGAAGACAGGGCAGATGATGGAAAGGCCTAGGGCTCCATGTGGCCTGGGATGAGGCATCTCCTGGGACCAGGACACCCTGGGATGCCGAGAGGGTGGACCAGAGGGTCCCTGAGAAAATCTTCCGAGAGCCTACCCGCCAAGATTCCAAGCGCCTCGGTGAGCACACGGGCCCGCCCACAGGCTGCAGGGCTGTCTTGGGGAGTGGGTGGGGGGGCATATGTCATGTGACAGGGACCCCAGGACTGCCCTGATTGACCATGGAGGGGCTACAGTCCCCGGCGGGAAGCTGGGAGCTGGAGTTAGGGAAAAGTTGGCCTGGGCGCCCTGTTTTTGGGATCCACTTTCTTCTCTCTGCTTGTCCTGTTGTCCTGCCCAGGTCCACGTGGATGCCAGGTCGTGGGCCAGGGCCCACGCTGATGGCCTACAGCCCAGCCCAGGCTTGCTCTCCTGATGCCATTTGGGAGGCTCCTGGTTCCTCTGCCCACCCCCTCCTCCTGGCATTTGCCTACGAGCCTTGGGATTCTGTCCAGGCTGGCCACCACCCGCATGATAAGCATGCAAATCTCTAAACGAAATGCAATTAATACCCAAATAAGAGCCTGGAAGCAGCTTGGGCTGGGCCTGAGAGACTGGGCTGGGCTCAACCTTGGGGCCCCAAATATTTGTCTCTCATTTGAATGTCTTTTGTGGGCTGGCAGGCAGGGCCTTGAAAAGGGGCCTCAACAGCTCTCACAGGCATGCCAGGTTTCAGGAGCTCTGAGCATTTGGTGCTCACTCGACACTTGTCCCCGGTCCCGCCTGAACCACCTTGCAAGGCCTTATGGGCCCCAGAGCCTGGCTCCTCCCTGAGCACCCCTTCCAGAGTCCCCAGCCCCCACCAGGCTGGCTCTGTGCTGCCCAGACCGCCATGCAGGGTGGACAGAGCAGACAGCTTGAGACCCATTTGTCGGAAGTGGAGACTGAAGCTTGAGGCAGGATGAATTTGTGGGAGGACCCAGGGCGTTGAGGGGAAAGCTGGATGGGTCTGGGCTCCCTGTGTCCCGGGCCAGAGCCGGGCTTTGTGGGAGGGGTATAGCAGCTGGCAGGCTGGCATGGGACAGCCCCTCAGGGCCTGCGGCTTTCTCTGGTGTGGGTGTGGGTGTGCGTGTGCACTGACGTGCGTGTGCATTAGTGTGGGGCAGGCGTCCACTGCCACTCCAGCGCCACTGCATAAGTATGCACAGGTATGCAGCCCTGGGGCATCCCCCAGAGGTGACGGCCTCTCCGTCCGTGGAGGGCATGAGCCTGGCACTTCTGCAGTCAATTGTCCTCTGTATAGGTGGCTCCCTGCATCACCCCGGCCGGAATCCCATCGTGGGGCCCATCTGGCACTCGTGTGTGCTTCGGTCCCTGTCGACCTCCAGCGTGCTTCGGTCCCTGTCGACCTCCAGCGACTGTGGAACCGTCCCCGTCACAGCCCCTGCTGTGGCATCGGGCCAGGGGCTGCTTTCCTGGCCCCGCTTCTGTTCATCCTGGAGTGAGTGCTGTGCCCATTTTACAGGCATGGAAACTGAGACTCCAGGGCTGCTGGATGAGCTTCCAAAGCCACGGGCTGGTGGGGGGCAGAGCAGGATTCCCAAGCAGGGAAAGCTCTTCTCCGTGTGGGACGCACGGGCAGCTCTGCCTGGGGAGCAGGGTCTGAGGGCTGGGATGCTCTTCTCCTGGCAGCCACCCCCTCAGCCCTGACAGACGTCTCTAGTAGGCCTGTGTCTAGTCGGCCTGAGCCTTTAGGGCTGAGCTAGGAAAACCTACAGAGGCTCCAGATGGGGGCAGGGACTTCCTGCAGCCTGGTAGGGTAAGGTGGGGTCGACTGAGCTGCCCAGGGCCGCCTGCCAGGTCTCCCGACATCCCTCTGCATCTTTAGGGGAAGGGAGTCCCGCTTCACACTGCCTTCGCCC
Organism: Papio anubis; assembly: GCF_008728515.1. NCBI lineage: Eukaryota > Metazoa > Chordata > Mammalia > Primates > Cercopithecidae > Papio > Papio anubis. Next base: position 121,629,273 of record NC_044987.1, read on the forward strand.
CCTCGGCCAGGGCTGCCTTTGTGCCAACACAAGTTCACACTGACCTCCCTGGAGCCCCTCCCTCATGAGAGAGAGGCACTCGTCTTCCTCCAGGAAGCCTTCCGAGATACCCCTCCCCCCAGACCTCAGGCAGCAACCTGGGGGAAGACGCATGGGCAGAGAGGATAGGTTCAGTCTGCCCCCTCACTCCTCAGCCCTCCATGTCCTCTCTGCTCCAATTTCTGCTGGGCTCCCCACCCCGCCCACTCCCCGGAGGTGTGAGAAGCACCAAGAGAGCAGCAGGTGGCTGTTGGAGGCTGGCAGAGGGATTCCAGAGGAGAGGACCATGGGTTTTAGGGTCAGGGCTCAGACTGAACACCTGGGTCTTCTGGGGGCAGCAGGATTCTCTGCTCTCAGAAGGGGCAGTCCTTTAGGGACTTATGTCTTGGCCATGGCCCCAGGGCTGGCCAGACCCACACAGAGCTGGGACCTGCAGATGGGAGGGTCCTGCAGGGTGAGGGAAGGACTGGCCGGGACCGGCTGTGGCAAACACAGGCACGGGTTGCAGGCTTGCAGCAAGGGACCTGACCCGGCAGATCTCCCATCCCACTGCCTGGGGCGGGGGTGACCCCAGCCCGTCCTGCCTCTCTGAAGCACAGGCTGCATTTCCTGACTGCCTTCATGGCCAAAAAGAAGAGGTGGGATTGAGAGGGGTCAGCAGAGGTTATGCAGCCTGGAGGTGAGGGTTGGCTGGGGGAACGAGACTTCATACTTGGCCTTGGGAGCACTGGGCCAGGACGCCCTATCACAGAGGCTCCCAGGCGCATGTCCTATGGCAGAGGCTCCAAGGCTCTCTACGGAGGGGACTGTCTGGGTGGGCACATGCCCCCATGAGGGTGCAACCTCATTAGCTCCCAGTGACCACGACATAAGGGCCAAGCTGGGCTCCTCTGGAAGCCTGTGGACCACCGGTGCCCAGCCTGGAGTCCCCTTTCCTCCTGGGCCTTCCAAGGCACCCTGAAGAATCCGGTCCAGGGCAATGGTTGAACAGCTCCGTCCGTCATCTTTCCACTGGGGCACAGGCACCTCAAATGCAGGAATCTGGAGTGCATGCTGACAAGTGTGCACGGGTGACACTCCCAGAACCTCCACCCGAACCCCCACGCAGAATGTTTCCTGCAGCAGCAGCAGGCACCCCGAGACCCGCTCCAGCTGACATCCCCTCCCTCCCTCAGCCTTTGCCCCTCCTGACATCTGTCGCCGTAGGTAGGGTTTGTCCCTGAGCTGCAGGTGAACGTCACCGCACAGCGTGGACCCCCGTCTCTGCATCTGTGAGTCGTCCATGCTCCTCTTTGCTGTGGTCACACGGACGGCCACGGTGCCCGTAGCAGGATTCATCTGTCGTGCTCCCATCGATGGGCCCGGGGCAGCTCCAGGGTTTGGCCGCCATTAAGGTATTCTTGGGGCTTTCTTGTGTCTGGTCTTGGTGGACGTAAGCTCTCTGGTCTGCCCTGAGTTTGTGCGCAGGAGGGGACAGGCTGGGCCTGACCATTACCCGTGTTTGCATCCAGGGTGGCCACTGAGGGCCCCGTGGGCAGGCTTTGTCCTGCGGTTAATGAGCTGTGGTCAGCAGGGCACGCTGGGCAGGTGGGGGCCCCCAATCCTTATCCCTTAGTCCTTGCTGCGGTGCACCCTATGCCGTTGGCTTCTCCCTGTGCCCTCTGAGCAGGCATTCTCATCCTTGTGGTGGGACAAGGACAGGCATCAGGAAGGGCCGTTTCTGCTCACCCACTTGACACCCCTTTTGGAGTGAGGCAGGGTAGTGAGAAGGATGCTTGTGACAAGGATCCCGCACATCCTGCACTGGTACCCCTGAACTTCAAATATGAGTTGGAGATAAAAAATAAAATAAAACAGACGGAGGCCAGGTCATTCTCTGAGGTCGCAGGGCAAGTAAATGGCTGTGGGGATTCACAGGCCGTCTGAGTGCTCTGCACACCCAGCCCGTGGAGCTGGCCTGGATCGGGCTTGGGATAAGGACAGGGACCTGAGGACCCTTCCCGACCGCCACAGTCACCCCCTCCCAGGCTGCCTCAGTCCTCCATTCCTGCCTGTGCAGAAGTCAGGGAGGAGGGTGGGTGGAGGGTCTCTGGGACCCCATCCTGTCAGATGCCTGGGATTCCGGGACTGTCTGAAGCCCCCATAGACGTGGGAGGTGACCTGTGTCGGGGCTGCAGAACTCAGCCAAACACCCCTGCTGGGCGGGCAGGGAGGCATTCCGGAGTGGGAGGGGGCATCCCGGGGAGGGAGGAGAACCTTCAGGAGGGCAGCATGCCCAGGGTGGCACGTGCTGCGGGCTGGGCAGAGAGCAGCGACCCTGCCACTGTTGCCTGAGGCGGGTCTCCTGACGTGGGCCTCGGGGTGCCCTGGAGGAGGCAGGTGGCAGCAGGGTCAAGGCTGTGGGGAGGGTGTGGGGGAACCCTGGGCTCCAGTGATGAAAAATCCCGGGAGTGGGCCCAGCGAAACCTGGGCCAGCAGAACCACAGCGGGTGGGGCGGGGTTCTCCGGCAGGGGCAGTCGTTGAGGGCAGGCCGCTCTGCCAGCGCCCGGCCCCCACCCCCACCCTCTGACTTCCCCTCCCTGTCTCAGCCGCTCTAGCCCCAGGGCAACTGGGCAGTGCTGGCTCAGGTCGAACCTGTTCTGGGCAGGGCCAGCGCTGCTGCTGCTGCCGCTGGGGCTGGATTCCAGCTTCTGTTTCTGCTCCACTTCACCTGAGCTCTTGAAACCACCCTTGCACCAGCCTCAGCCTCACTGCCCTCTGCTCCCAGAGCCCCAGGGACTCTGCTTAGGCCTGAGCCCTCCCTCCCTACTGCACATAAGCATGCACACACGCACAGACACAGTAACACACTGGGACACATACGGACACAGGCACATATACACGTGTAGACCCACAGACACAGAGCACATAGACAGACACACAGACACAGAGCACGTACACAGACAGACACACAGACACAGAGCACGTACACAGACAGACACACGACACAGAGCACATACACAGACAGACACACAGACAGAGCACGTACACAGACAGACACACAGACACAGAGCACGTAAATAGACAGACACACAGACACAGAGCACGTACACAGACAGACACACAGACACAGACAGACACACAGACACAGAGCATATACACAGACAGACACACAGAGCACGTACACAGACACACAGACACAGACCACATACACAGACACACAGACACAGACAGACACACAGACACAGAGCACATACACAGACAGACACACACACACAGACCACATACACAGACAGACACATAGACACAGAGCACGTACACAGACACACAGACATAGACGTAGACATATGCACACATAGACACACACACACATGCAAATACAGCACATATATTCATAGAGACACATGCATGGACACGCACACACACACACACACGCAGAAACGCACATGCCCCTGGAGCAGGTTGAGACTCGCCGTCTCAGGCAGCACTGGTGCAGGCCCAGGCCACCCTGGCTGAGTGAGGAAGTCCAGCACCAGGAGGCTGTTCTGCCATCTCTGCCCACGTCTTCTTTGCCCCCCATCACCCACAGGTCCCCCAAGCACACACAGGGGCTGTGCCATAGTACACTCTGCAGCAAGGCATGAGGCCCACTTGCTCCCCATCCTCGCTGGCACTAGGTCGTGTCCTGTGTGTTTTTGCTGTTTTGCTTCATTTTACCCTTCGCAGCAGGAGCATACAGGAGCACACAGGAGCATGCAGGAGCACACGGGAATACACAGGAGCACGCAGGAGTACACAGGAGCATGCAGGAGTACACAGGAGCACGCAGGAGCACACAGGAGTAGGCAGGAGCACACAGGAGCATGCAGAAGCACACAGGAATACACAGGAGCACGCAGGAGCACACAGGAATACATAGGAGCACGCAGGAGCACACAGGAGCACACAGGAATACACAGGAGCACGCAGGAATACACAGGAGCACGCGGGAGCACGCAGGAATACACATGAGCACACAGGAGCAAGCAGGAGCATGCGGGAGCACGCGGGAGCACGCAGGAATACACAGGAGCACACAGGAGCATGCAGGAGTACACAGGTCTCTCATGGTTTACATTTCCCTGAAACTAACCCTGTGACACATCTTTTGGGGCTTCTTTGCCATCTGCCTCCCTTCTTTGGTGACATGTCTGTCAAGTCCATTGCTGATTTTTAAAATTGGGCTGTTTGTTTTCTTATTGTTGAGTTTTCGAGTTCTTTAAAATTGGGCTGTTTGTTTTCTTATTGTTGAGTTTTCGAGTTCTTTGTGTATTCTGAATACAAATTCTGCATCTGATAATGTGATTGCAAATATTTTCTCCCAGCCTGTGGTTTGTCTTTTCAATGTCTTAACATGGCCATTTACAGAAGAAAAGTTTTACGTTTAACAAAGTCCCGTGTATTAACTTTTTTTTTCCTGATATGAGTTATGCTTCCATGTCACAGCTGAGAACTTTCCCAGAGATTCTCAATTCAGGCCTGTTTTGCCTCCAAAGGACATTGGCAGTGTCTGGGGACATTGTTAGTTGTCACAACTGGAGAATGCCCCTGCTAAACTTCCCCTGGTGCACAGACTAGCCCCCACACAGGAGTTACGTCCCCAAATGGCAACAGTACCAAGGTTGAAGACCCTGCCTATCCTCAGGGCACAAAGATTTTCTCTGTTTTCTTCTAGAAGTGTTATAGGTGTATATTTTGCATTCAGGTCTGTGATTCATTTAGAGTTAATTTTTGTGTAAGGTGTGAGATATGTGTGCCAAGGTTCATTTTTTGCATATGGACATCCAATAGATCCAGTTCCATTTGTTGAAGAGACTGCCCTTTCTCTATTGATTTGCCTTTGCATCTTTGCCAAAATTCACTTGACTATATTTTTATGGGTCCACTTCTGGGCTCGCTATTCAATCCCACTGAACTGAGTCTACGCCTTCACCAATACCTCAATGTCTTGATTGTTATAGCTTTATAGCCAAATCAGGTAGTAAACAGTAAATATATAGTAACATATCAGTGAAATCAGACTGTGATCAGACAATGATTTTCCTAAATTATTTTGACTATCCTAGAGCACTTTAATTTCCGTATGAGTTTTTTAATCAACTTGTCAACATCTACAAAACATTCTGCTGGGAAAATTATTGGGATATATGAATATTTAGATCAATTTGGGGAGAATTAACATCTTAACAATATTGACTCATCTAATCCATGAACATAGTATATTTTTCTGTTTGTTTAGGTCAGAATACCTTTTTTGTTACATCTGTGCCCAAGATTTTCATTTGAGGAGCACTATTGTAAGTGGATCTATTTTGAAAATGTAAAATTCTAATTGCTTGTTGCTAGCAAACAGAAATATTAATACAACTCACTTTTGTATATTGACTTTATACTGAGATCTTGCTCAATTCTCCTGTTCATTTGAGGAGTTTTCTCTAGCTGTTTGGGGAATTTTCTATACAACATTCATGTCATTGTGAATTGAATTAGTTTTATTTCTGCCTTTCAAATTTGTATACCATTTCTTTCTTTCTCTTACCTTAATATCTTGGCTAGGCCTTCCTGTAAAATATGGAATAGAAGTGTAGGAGGGGATATCATACTTCCTTTACAATCTTAGGGGTAAACTACTCAGCCTTTCACCATTTAGTATGTTAGCTTTTTTTTTTTTTTTTTTTTTTTTTGTATTTCAGCTTTGCCTTTTATTAGGTTCAGTTCTCTTACATTCCTAGTTTGTTGATAGTTTTTTTTTTTTAAATCATGAATGAATGTTGCATTCTATTTTTATTTTATCATTTTTTGCTTTCTGTATTTTCAACCCTTATTGGTAGGTGCCTACACATTGAGGATTGTTTTCTCAGAAAATGGAACTCCTTTCTTGTTATGTGCGGTCTCACTTATCCCGTGTAATCGTCCTTGTTCTGAAGCCTACTTTGTCTGAGATGAATGTGGCTGCTGTAGCTTTATTTTGACATGTTCCTATGTTACATATGTTCCATCCTTTTACTTTAACCTTATTTATGCCTTTATATTTAAAGTGGGTTTCATATAGATAGCGTATAGTTGGGTCTTCTGTTTATTCAAATTGATAATCTGTTTGCATTGATGTGTTGAGATTGTTTAATATAATTATTTATTTATATATGTGGAGTATTTTTGTTTTTTTAGAGATGGGATCTCATTCTGTTGTCCAGGCTGGAGTGCGATGCTATGATCATAGCTCATTACAGCCTCTGAACTCCTGGGCTTAAGCAGTCCTCCCACCTTGGCCTTCTAAAATGTTGGGATTACATGCCTGAGCCACTGCTTCTGGCCATATGCTTGGATTTAATTTACCATCTTGCTAGCTCTTTTCTATTTATTCCATCTGTTGTCCCCCCACTCCCTTTTCTGCCTTCTTTTGGATTAACTGAGTACTTGTTTTTATTCCATTTTATTTCCACTGTTGGCGTATCATTTATATCTTATTTTTTAAATTAATAGTTGTCTTAGTTTTCATAATATACATCTTTAAATAATCAGTGTCTACCAAATGATATTACCTTGCTCTATGTGTTATACAATAAATTTACAACTGCATATTCTCAATTCCTTCCTCCCACCATTTGTGCTATTATTGTCATACATTCTGTCTTACATTATACTATAGACATATAATATATGACCACGATTTTTTTCTTTAGTCAGGTCTCTTTTAGAGCAATTAAAAATAAGAAGGAAAGAATTCTATTTGTACTTTCATTTACTCCATTTCTAGTGCACTTTGCCTCTTTGTGTAGATCCAAGTCTCTGTCGGGTGTCGTGTTTTTTGCCTGAAGAACTTCCTTTTCCTTTAACATTTCTTATGGTGAAGGTCTTTCAGTAACAAATTCTGCAGTTTTTGTTTGTCTGAGAAAGACTTTATTTCTCCTTTTTTAAAAAAGATATTTGTACTGGATATAGAATTCTGGATCAACAGTTTTGCTGTTGTTTTTCTTTCATCCCTGGCTAACTTTGTTTCTGACAAGAAGTTTAGAAGTCTGCTACCATATTTCTGCTTTTCCTGTGTCTGTATGGAATGTACCTGTATTCTCTGATTGCTTTCAAGATTTTCGCTTTTGTCTTGGGTTTTCAGCAGTTTAAATGTGATAAACCTTCAGTGTCTAAAAACTGGTACTTATCGGCCAGGCACAGTGGCTCACAACTGTAATCCCAGCTCTCTGGGAGGCTGAGGTGGGTGGATTACCTGAGGTCAGGAGTTCCAGACCAGCCTGGCCAACATGGTGAAACTCCGTCTCTAATCCGGGCCTGGTAGCAGACACCTGTAATCCCAGCTACTTGGGAGGCTGAGGCAGGAGAATCACTTGGACCCAGGAGGCGGAGTTTACAGTGAGCCGAGATCACGCCATTGCACTCCAGCCTGGGCGACAAGCGAGACTCCATCTCAATAAATAAATAAATAATAAATAGATAACACACTATCAAGACAAAGCAAGCAAAATAATGAGACCAAAAGGCTGGTTTCAGTGGCTCACATCTGGAATCCCAGCACTTTGGGAGACTGAGGTGAGAGGATCGCTTGAGCCCAAGAGTTTGAGACCAGCCTGGGCAACAAAGGGAGACCTGCTTCAAAAAAAAAATAAAAATAAAAAAAATCAACTGTGCATGGTGGTGCACGCCTGTGATTCCAGCTACTTGGGAGGCCGAAGCAGGAGAATCGCTAGAGCCCAGGAGGTCAAGGCTACAGCGAGCTATGATTGTGCCTCTGCACTCCAGCTAATTTTTGTATTTTTAGTAGAGTTGGGGTTTCACCATATTGGCCAGGATGGTCTCAAGCTCTTGAACTCGTGATCCACCCACCTTGGCCTCCCAAAGTGCTGGGATTACAGGCATGAGCCACAGACCCTGGCCTATTTATTTTTTTAATAGGCCTCATCAATTTGTTGAAATTCAGGCATCATGTGGAGGACAGTAGAGACTGAAATAATTAGTTTTGTGCTTTTGGAAACGGGCATGCCCTTCATTTTTTTTTTTCTTTTTTTGAGATGCAGTCTCACTCTGTCACCCAGGCTGGAGTGCAGTGGCGCGATCTCAGCTTACCACAACTTCCATCTTCTGGGTTCAAGCGATTGTCCTGCCTCAGCCTCCCGAGCAACTGGGATTACAGGCATGCGCCACCACCCCCAGCTAATTTGTGTGTGTGTGTGTGTGTGTGTGTGTGTATATATATAATTATACTTTAAGTTCTAGGGTACATGTGCACAACATGCAGGTTTGTTACATATGTACACACGTGGCATGCCCTGCTTTTTGCTATTCCTTTACTGCGGGGCTTGGGACTAATCTCATCCGGAGTTGAGCTGGGTTTGAGTTTTGTGTTGTCACGGTTATCCCTGGAGCACCTCAGTCATCAAATCTCTCTAGCACTACTTTGTGTTTACCACAGAGAGGGTTTTCCCAGTGTCCAACTGGCCTTCGTCTGTAAGCTTACCTTGGAGAGGGCGTCCACACTCTGCAGCCTCTCCCACTCCAAGGTCACTTGTTACATGCTGCTTGTCAGCAGGAGCTGGAGGTAGGGGACTGTTCGGTTTTTTCTGATTAACCCTATGTCCTTGGGTCTTGTGGGTGAAGGCTTCTTGGGACTCCTGCCTTACACTCAGCTGTAGCTCTGGGCCCAGAATGTAGCTTATCCCTCCCCAGGGCACAGGGCTTTTAGGATTCCCCCAGTTTCAGTGGTTTCTACTAGTGCCCTAAGTGTGACAGTGTTTTTTGCCTTTCCTCCAGCAATCTAAGGGTTTTGTTCGTTTCAGGAGAATAACCTATGTAGGTTTTGTACTTTCAGGAGAGTGGCCGTTGTTCCCCTCTGCCGGGCCTACACCACAAAGAGGGCATCCAGTGAAATCCATGGGGACCGGCCAGTGGGTGTGGATTTCCCTTCCCTCCACAGCCCCCGGGGTTTTTATGCTCTCCCGTTACCCCACACTGACCTTTGCCAACTCATTAAACACTTCGGCTGTGTTCTTCGTGCTGGTGTCCTGCCTCGTCTGTCTCGGCGACAGCCTGCATCCCGTCTCCTCCTGCAGGCGCCCGCCTTCCCTTTATTTTGTGTGAGTTGGTTGCCCTGTGACCTCAGCTCTCAGGCAGTTTTGAGAAAAGTTGTGACTTTTCAGGTTGCTTGGTGCCTTTGGTTGCTGTTGCAGTTTAAGGATGGGAGCCCGGCTCTTTCCAGCTCTCTGCGTCCTAAGTAGAAGCTGGGAGTCACCTCTGACCTTCACTTTCCCCAGAGTTTTGCAAGCACCTTCACATTGGGTTCCTGCTAGGTCCTCCTGGGTGGACAGCGGGTGTCTTTAGTTCCTGTGCAAGTGGGACAGATGGGGACCCAAGGGAGGGGACTAACCCAGCCGCTGCATGAGACTGTGGTGGAGATGGTCCAAGGCCCTTTCTCAACTTGGTGGTGCTGGTGCTGGCTGGTGTTTCAGGCGTGTTTTGAACAGCTCCTTGGCCTAGCAGTCTCTTGGGGTCACCTCTTAGGCCTGTCCCTGCGAGCTTCTGATACTACCTGGGCCACAGCACTCCAGACCCACACCTGGAAATGGAGGGTGACTGGGAGGTTGACTTTGACGTATGAGGCCTTTCTGGCAGTCTGGGAGTCCATTGGGCTGGTGTGGAGGGTGGGAGGTGGTCAGGTTTCTGATTCTCTTGGGGGCCCCTTGTTTCACTGATGGGCTCAGGGTCTGTCTGCAGGTGAAGGAACATGATGTGTTGTCCGACCAGGGCAGCCTGGAGCCCTCGGCCTCCTCCCTCTAGTGGGCTCTCTGCATTTTGCAGGGGATCATAATGGGGTGGGGCTCTGGGGGTTGGGAGCCCGGGGAGGAGAAAGGGAGGCAGCTCAGGGCATCACTGAGTCATGGCTTGCTGAGCTTGAATGGAGGTGGGTCTGTTTTAATTTCATCCCTGTCCCCCAGTCCCTGCCGTGGAGGTCCAGCAGGGACCCGCTGAAGGACCTGCAGCCAGTCCCGCCCTCACCAGCCCCACCCACTCCCACACAAAGAACACCAAGAGCTTAGCAAGCCCAGCCTGCCTGTTTGCCCACCCCAGGACTGGGGGCTGTGCCGGGGCCATGTCCTGGTCTCCTTTTCCAGCCTGGTGGGAGGATGGTGCCAGGGTCCAAGGTGAACCACACAGCTGTCATCACACCAGGGTCTATGCCCACCAGAGCCTACCCCCTCATGCTCTCGAAGCTCAAGCACTGGCATCTTAGGGCACACTCCCTAGAAACAGAGCCCGGGCTGGAATTCTTGTACAGGAGACACAGATAAGCCAGGAAGCGGGGCTTCAGCACGGTCTCCCAGGACTGGAAGCAAGAGGCTGCCTTCTGTTCCTTCTTGTCAGTCATTTGCTGTGTGTCCCCCGCAGGGCACACACCTCCCGGATGTGGGGCTTCCCTTTAGCTAAACAGCTCTTCATTGAGCCATTAGTTGTCAACACTCAACAGCTGGGGGATAGGCACACAGTCCAGATAAAAGGAGTTGGGGAGGACACCAGTAGCACCCATGACCGACCACGCCTTACCCCACCCCCACACCCCGCACAGCCCACCTGTGTAGAAGGTTTGCTTCCTCCAGGAGAGCTTCTCCAGGATCAAGTTGGCCCCAACACCTGGGGAAATTGATGCTAATAGGCTGAGTGGGATGAACACCGGTGCCCACTCCTGCCATTGCCATTGTCATTGCCTGGGGCCCTGACTGATACCCACCATCCCTTCCTCCTCCATCCATGCCAGATGGCCGGGACCTCGAGCAGCCCGTGGCTGCCATGGCCTTATCATGCTCACCCTGTGGCGCTTGCTACTTGCGGGAAGATCTGTGCATGGCAGCACCAAGAGATGCCCCTGGTGGGTCACCTGCCCGCCCCCATTGATGATACCTTCTCATGATGCTCCCAGCCAGTTACCCCTGCCAGTATGGGAACTTCCTTCTCTCTGCCAGATTGTTGATACCAGGAGCCCGAAGTGACCAGGTGGAAGCTGTGTCTTAACAGTGTCTTCTGGTGGAAGCGCCCCGCTCTGGGAACGGCCCTGTCAAGCAACAGAGCCTAAAACTGCTGGAAATAGAACCACAGATTTGGTCCACTTCTTTCCCTATGAGTGCATGACCAGGTCCTGCACTCAAAGCTCACCCCCCTGGGAGGGTTTCCCCAATGCCACCATCATCACCACCTGAGTGGGCTGCGGTGCAAGAACAGTCCTTTGGGGGCTCACTAACGTTTCTAGCTAGCCCACCAATGAGTGACGCTCAGGTCCCTTCCTTCTCCATTGGCCGGTCAGAGGGAGCTCTGCAGGAGGCCACAGGTGTGGACTGAAAAAGAGGTGTCAGTGCAACACTGGTAGATGACGTGGGGGTTCTGATCCCCGGATTACGTAGCTTTCTTTTGCCCTCTGCTTGTTCCCAGTCCCAGGTTCTATCTTTTCCCATTTTGCTGGATGCTACTGGGCTGGCCTGATCTGATTTGGTGGGTCTAACAGATCCTAGCTCAAGATGGGCATCTCTGACCACATGGTCACTTTGGTCCATGACCAGAAATTCTTTTTCTAGAGGGTCCCGCAGGAGGGCAGGAATCTCTTTCTGAATGATATCGTTCTCTGCGGGGCCTTCCTCCAGAGCCCGGGGAGTCTGGGCCATGACTCTTATTTGAAGCTCTCCAGGGGCTCTGTGTGTGGTGTCTTTCTCCATTGCAGATACCACTTGTACCATGGGATTTGCCAGATTTTATGGCAATAACTTCATGGTAATGGTAATAAGATCATGATGTAGCAGGCTCCTAAACCTTCGTGGAATTTATCTCCCAGCCTGGCTCGTGTGCCTTACTTGGGGCATCCAGAGCACTTGCCCCTGCTTGCTCGTCAGATCCAGTTAACATACTGTCATCAATATAGTGAACGAACTCGATCATCTGTGGAATGTCCAGAGGGCCTTTTCCCTTTGGACTACACTGTGACAAAGAGCAGGAGAATTAACCTATCCCTGGGGCAAAACTGTGACTGTATACTGTTGTCCCTCCCGTGTGAATGCAAATTGCTTCTCACACTCCCTCCTGATGAGACGGAAGAGAACTCATTCACACAGTGGATAGCTACTGATACCAGGTACTGGGGCGGTGTTAATTTAATCTTAGAATAAGTAAATCTAATCTAGTGCAAGATTAAACGAAGATACCACATCTGGCCTGGCAGCCCATTTGGTGTCGCTACTTGGTTGAGTCTGAGGTCTGCAATCATCTATCCTGATTCAGCCAGTCTGCAGAGAGGCCAGAGAGGGGAAATCAGGAGAGAGAGGATGGTGGTTACTACCTAGGCCTTCTTTAACTCTTGCTGGGGTCCTGATTGAATCCATAGATGAATTTGTCACAAACTACATCCTGATAATAATTCTGAGTCTTTCAATCCAGGACTCAGTATATTTCTTAATTTATTTGGGTGTGACTTGTTTTTCTCAGGCATGTTTTCAGTTTTCAGTACACCAGACTTGCACATGTTTTTTCAGATTTCTCTCTATTTCGCATTTTTACCCTATTAAAATTTCAATTTCTGATTGTTCTTTGTGTGTTGCATGTAGATTCTGTTTGACCATCTACCTAGACAATCATTTCTGTATAAATTAGGACAGTTTTTCTTTCTTCTTCCATTCCAATCTGGATGCATTTGTTTCTTTTTCTTTCCTTATTACACTGGGTAGAGCAGATATCTTCACCTTGTTTCTCATCTCAGGAAGAAAGCTTTCAATCGTTTACCATTAAATATGTTAGCTGTAAGTTTTTCATAGATACTCCTTATGAGGTTGAAGAAATTCCCGTTTATTCCTAATTTGCTGAGAGTTTTTTTTTTTTATCAGGAAAGGATATTGGATATTGTTTGTTAGATAATTTTTCTTAGCATTGTGGTGGTTAATTTTACTTATCAAATTGGATAGACTATGGTGCCCAGATGTTTGGTCAAATATTATTCTGGATGCTTCAGCTAAGGTAATTTTTGGATGAGATTAATGTTAAATTGGTGAACTCTGAGTAGGGCAGATTAAACTCCACAATGTGCAGGGTCCTTGTCTTAGTTCATTTTGTGTTGCTATAAAGAAATACCTGAGACTGGATATCTATACAGAAAAAAGATCTGTTTGGCTCATGATTCTGATGGCTGTAAAGTTCAAGATTGGGCATCTGCATCATGGTTAGGGAGAAAGCAAGAGTGAGCAAGGAAGGGGAGATGCCAGGCTCTTTTTAATAACCAGCTCTCTTGGAAACTAGTAAAGAACTGACTCATCACTGAGGGAGGACATTGATCTATTCAGGAGGGATCTGGCCCCATCACCCAAACACCTCCCATTAGGCCTCACCTCTAACATCGGGGATCAAACTTCAGTATGAAGTTTGGAGGGGACAAACATCTAAACCAGGGGTGTCCAATCTTTTGGCTTTTGTGGGCCACACTGGGAAAAGAAGAATTGTCTTGGACTACACATAAAATATACTAACACAAATGATAGCTGATGAGATAAAAAAAAAATTGCAAAAAAGTCTAATGTTTTAAGAAAGTTTACTAATTTGTGTTAGGCTGCACTAAAAGCAGTCCTGCTACATGTGGCCCATGCGCCACAGGTTGGACAAGCTTGAACCATAGTCCTCATCTAAGCAGTTGAAGAAGGCCTTAACAAAACGAAGACTGACTTTCTCTAAGCCAGAAGGAATTCTGCCAGCTGACTGCTTTTGGATTTGGGCTCTAGTTTTTTCCTGGGGCTCCAGTCTGCCACTTACCCTGCCGATTTTGGACTTTCTCTCTTTCTCTGTGTGTGTGTGTGTCTCTCTCTCTCTACACACACATACACACACACACACACACCTCCTATTGGTTCTGTGGACTTTCTCTTTCTGTGTCTCTCTTTACACACACACACACACACACACACACACACACATCCTATCGGCTCTGTTTCTCTGGAGAACCCTAACCAGTACACATATGTATATTGATAATAATATGCTTTTCCTTTTCTAGTTTCATTAATATGAAAATTTATATTGATTGATTTTTGAGTGTTAAATCAACCTTGTATTCTGAAACCACACTTGAGCATGAGGTATTATCCTTTTCATATATTTTCAGGCTTGATTTGATAAAATTTTGTTTAGAATTCTTGCATCTATTTTTTATGACAGGTTTTAGCCTTAGTTTTCTCTTCTTGTAATGTCTTTGTCTACTTTTCGTATCAGGGTAATCATGCTGGTCTCATAGAAATGGTGAGGGACTATTCCCTCCTCTTTAATTTTTAGAAAGAATGTTTCCAGAATTGGTATCATTTTTCTTTAAATGTTTGGTAAAATTTACCAGTGAAGCTGTGATGTTTTCTTTGTGAATAGAATTTTTACTACCAATTTAATTTGTGTTTGTGAGTGTATTTAGGTTGTCTATTTTTTCTTGTATGAGTGTTGGCAATTTCAGTCTTTCATTGAATTTGTTCATTTCATTTAAGATGTGAAATTTATCAGAATAAAGTTATTTGTAATAGCCCCTATTATCCTTTGGATATCTGTAGTATCTGTAAATGATATCATCTCTCTTACTTCCTAATATTGGCAGTTTCTGCCTTTTTTTCCTGATTAATCTTGGTAGAAGTTCAGCAATTTGATTGATTTTCTCAAAAAGAATCCATTTTTGGTTTATTGATTTTTTTTTCTCATTTTTTTCCCTGTGCTTTGTTTCCTTGATTTACTTCTTGACTTTTATTATTTCCTTCTTTCCGTTAACTTTGAATTTAATTTGAATTGTAATTCAATTTCATTTTGGTCAGAGAGCATACTTTGTATTGCTTGAATCCTTTTGAAATTACTGAGACTTGTTTTATGGCCCATAGTAAGGTCTGTCTCAGTAAATGCTCTTTGTGCACTTGAAAAGAATGTGTATTGTGTTGTTATCAGGTGGAGTGTCCTATTAGTGTCAACTAAATCAAGTTGATTGTTTTGTTCAAGTCTCTTATATCCTTACCAGTTTTCTGTCTACTTGTTCTATTATTGAAATAGGAATATTGAATTTCCCATTGTAATGTGAATTTGTCTATTTCTCCCAGTAATCTGGTCAGTTTTCTGCTTTATTTGTTTTAAAGCTCTGTTACTGGGTGTATAAACATTTTGTTTGCTAAATTCTCTCGATGGACTGACTCTTTTATCATTATGAAATGACCTTCTTAGTCCCAGTAATATTCTTTGCTTTTAAATCTGCTTCCCTTATATTATCATAGCAATTCTGGCTTTCTTTTGATTGGTGCTAGTTTTGCTTATGCTTTTTAAAATTCTTTTACTTTTAACCTACTGTCTTTATAATTAAAGTGTATTTTTGGCAGGCAGCATATAGTTGGGTCTTGCTTTTTTCATATGACCCAACAATCTATGTATATTAGTGAAGGTGTTTAGATCATTTACATTTAATGTAATTGTTGATATAATTGGAGTTAAATCCATTATTTTGTAATTTGTTTTATATTTGCTTCATCTGTTTTTTTTCTTCAGATTGAGTATATTTCATGATGTCATTTTCTTTCCTTTGTTGACTTATTATCTATAGCCATTTGTTTTATTATTTTAGTGGTTGCTTTAGGATTTCTAATACATATATTTATCTTATTAGTCTTTCTTCAAGTGATATTTGATCACATCATACATAGCATAAAAACTTGCAATAGTATATTTCCATTTCTTCCCTCCTCACTTTTATGCTATTATTGTCCTGCATTTTACTTACATATTATAAACCTCACACTATATTGTTATTCATTATTAAGTTAATATTTAAATAAATTTTTTATTTTAGAATAGTTTTAGCTTTTCAGAAAATGTGTAAAGTTAGTACAGAGAGTTCCCAGTCTACGCCACACTCAGTTTCCTCTACTGTTAACATCTTGAATTATTTTGATATTGTTACAACTATAATTATCTTTTAAAGATATTTAAATCGCAAGATAAAAAGTACATATCTACCCATGTAGTTATCATTTCTGTGCTCTTTATTGCTTTGAGATCCATATGTTTATCTGATATCACTTTCCTTCTGCCTGAAGAAGTTCCATCAACACTTCCTATAGTGCAAGTCAGTTGATGATTAATTCTTAGAGCTTTTGTATATCTGAAAAAGTCGATTTCACTTTCATTTTGGAAAGATATTTTTGCTGAATAGGAAATTCCAGTTGGCAATTTATTTGCTTGCGCTGTTTTACAGATGTTACTCACCCTTTTATTCTTTGATTTATTTCTGCTAATAAATGTACTGTCACTCTTATCTTTCTTTCTTTGTATGTAATGGGTCTATTTCCCCCTCTGGCTGCTTTCAAGATTTATTTTTAATACTGATTTTGAGAAATTTGATTATTATCTTTCCCAGTATAGTTTTCTTAGTGATAGTGATTCTTATGCTGGGGCTTATTAAAATTTTTGGATCTGTGAGTTTATAGGTTTTCTCAAATTTGGATTTTTTTTGCCTATTATGCCAGTTTCAATAAAGTTTTAAATTTTAGAACAGTTTTAGATTTACAGAATTATTGCAAAGATAGTACAGGGAATGCCCATAAACCCCACACCCGGTTTTTCCTATTATCAACATCTTACGTCGGTGTGGAACATTTATCATGCTTAATGAACCAATATGTACACATTATTATTAAGTAAAAACTATAGTTTTTTTCAGATTCCTTCAGTTTTCCCCCAATGTTCCAGAATTCCCATCCGGGATACAACATTACATTTAGCCGTCGTGTTTCCTTAGCTTCCTCCCGGCAGTGACGTTTTCTCTGACTTTGCTTTCTTTTGATGACCTTGACAGTTTTTGAGAAATACTAGTCAGATGTTCTGCAGCATTTTCCTCAGTTGGGATTTGTCTGATTTCTCGGGATCAATTTGGGATTATGGGTTTGAGTAAGATGACAAAGGTAATGCCATTCACATCATATGGAGGCTATATATTATCAACATGGCTTATTGCTCTTGATGTCGAGCTTCGTCACCTGGCCCAGGTGCTGTAATATGGTTTGCATCTATGTCCTCACCCAAATCTTATGTTGCAACGTAATCCCCAGTGTTGGAAGTGGGGCCTGGTGGGAGGTGATTGGCTCATGTGGGTGGATTTCTCATGAATGGTTTAGCACTGTCCTCTTGGTGCTATCCTTGTGATAGTGAGTGAATTCTTCCAAGGTCTAGTTGTTTAAAAGTGTGTGGCACCCTCCCTGTCTCTCTTGCTCCTGCTTTTCCCATGTCATGTGCCCACACCCCCTTCACCTTCCACCACGATTGTAAGTTTCCTGAGGACTCCCTGGAAGCTGAGCAGATGTCAGCACCATTTCCTGTAAAACTTGCTGAGCCATGAGCCAATTACACCTGTTTTCTTTAAAAATTACTCAGCCTCAGGTATTTCATTATAACAATGCAGTAACAGCCTAACACATGCTGTTTGTCAGGTTTCTCCACTGCTAAGTGACTCTTTTCTCCCCTTTTAGTACTGTCCTCTTTGGAAGGATGTCACTAGCATAGCCCACATCTAAGGAGTGGGGAGTTATACTCCACCTTGTTAAGGGTGAAGTAGCTACATAAATTGTTTGAAATTCTTCTGCATGGGAGAGTTGTCTGTTGTCTGCCATGTATGTATTTATTCAATCATTTATTTGTATCAGATTGGACTCCTGAATGTTTATTTTATAATTTGGGTTATAATCCATTACTACATTTATTTTGTTTTGTTCAAATCTTCCAGCTTTGGCCACTGGGAGCTCTTTGTGGTGGCATGTACCTGTAATCCCAGCTACTCGGGAGGCTGAGGCAGGAGAATTGCTTGAACCCAGGGGGCAGAGGTTGCAGTGAGCCGAGATTGCACCACTGCACTCCAGCCTGGGCGACAGAGCGAGACTCTGTCTCAAAAAAAAAAAAAAAAAAAAATTCGAAGAGGCCCCATTCAGCATTGTCTCTTAGTTACGACTAAGAAGGGGCAGATGCAACTGCTTGTCCTTCCCCTTAGAACGGATAACTCGGCAGGCTCCACGCCATTGGATCCCTGGGCGTTTCCCTGAGGTAGAAGGCTCTGAATTTTAGTTGGGTTTATTCCCCACCCTCTGACACCGACAAGTCTGGAATGGTGGCTACTTCTTGTGCCTTACGTCCCATCAGCATGATGTCATCAGTGTAACGGGCCAGTGTGACATCCTGGGGAAGGAAAAGGCGATCGAGACCCCTGAGAATTATCTGTGACACAGGCTGGAGAGGCGAGAGGCCCCTGAGGTGGGCGGCGAGGGTGCGCTGCTGGCCTGGCTTCTGCTGGGCCTTGTGGACGGGGGTGGAGGAGAACGCATTTGCCGGATCAGTAGCTGCGCACCAGGAAGCAGGAGATGTGCTAATTTGCTCAAGCAATGGAAACACGTCTGGCCCAGCAGCTGCAGTGGGAGTCAAACTTAGGACAGTCTCCCGTCATTCTCCAGGACCCACCTGTCTCCCCCACGGGCCGAACAGGCGAGTGGAGTGGGCTGTGGTGGGGATCACTGCCCCTGCGTCTCTCAAGTGCTTGGTGGTGGCGCTGATGTCTGCAGTCCCTCCAGGGATGTGGGATGGCTTTTGACTGACGGTTCTAGGTAGAGGCCTCTCTAACGGCTTCCACTTGGCCTTTCCCCCCATAGCAGCCCAGGTCAGGGGATGCATGTGGGGACTCTGCCGGCTGCTGAGTGTGTCTGTTCCATTTATGCATCTGGAGCCGGGGAAATGACCACAGGATGGGCCGGGGACCCACTGGACCCAGGAGTCAGACCTGAGCTAAAACTCCACTGATCCCCTGGCTCCCTAAGCCCCTCCCTAACTGGATGGCCACAGTGTCCCTCCAGCATCTCCTAGAATCAATGTCAGGACAGAGCCAGTGTCCAATTGTCCCGAAATGTCGCATGATTTTATTTTCTCCAATACACCGTCTCTTTCAGGAAGACTGCGGAAAAGATTACCAGGAGAAATTCTGGGGACTGTACCGGAGTTCTTTCTCAAGGGTACCCGCCTTTCTTAAAGCATTCAAGGGGTCGGGGTCCGTAGACTGTCTCAAGTCTGTGAATGACTAAGGCCATGATTCTCTCTGTTTTTATGATTGAACTTAGACTTTTGTCCACTTGGCCTGGAAGTTTACTGCTCGTATCCAGTAGGAATTGAGCAGGTTTCCTGTTTATTTCACTGCTAGGAGCATGATAAACAGCCAGAGCCGTAGGTCTGCATAGGTCAGACCTGTGACCCAGGTCTCATTGCTGCTTTGCTTCTGCTGTCCATCATGGCAACCACGCCCACCTTTTCTTTGGCCCCTGCTACCCCAGGATCCAATTAATCCCCGTTGCATGTAAGTTTTGCAGTTGATTACTGCAGTTCCCACTGTGAGTCTGGCCTACAGAGAAGAACAATTGCAGAGCTCTGCAAGGAGACTGGGCTCCCTCACAAATCTATGTCTCAGTCATGAAAGGCCTGTGTCCTGGGCTCCCCCAGGGTGGGCGAGGAGGTTTTCATTGTCACATTCCCATCTCCCTGAGCCTTTGAACCGCTTCCTCTATGTTAAGCCAAGGGAGCTTGGGTACCTCCAGCTCGCTCACTGCGGGCATCCTTTGATCCATGTTTCAACCGATCAGCCAGTTAGAGCTTTTCCAAGTCCCCGAGCTACAGCCTGGAATGCAGCCTCTGCTTGGTGGACACGTCTGCACACCCGGTCCCTCCACCTCCACGTTCCTCCCCCTGTGCCCACACCCAGTGTCCGTTCCCACTCACGCCCCCAGGTGTCTATCTGTATACATCAGAGAAGTCAAGGGGCTCTTCTAGGGTGTGGCCCGTCTCCTCCTGTGTCACACTGTGGGCCTCACCTTCAAGGGGCTGCTGGGCTGTGAGTCTTGTTATAAGTCCAGAAGCAAAGAGAGGTGGTGGGGGAGGGTCCCAAGGAGAATCAGCACTGACTTGCCTGGCAACTGCCTTAGGGGAAGTCCTTACCGTTTCCTCAGGCAACGCAGCTTAATGCCCCAGAGGAGGTGGAAAGGCCAGTGCCGCCGGGGGCGGGAGGCTGCGTCCCCCGGGGCAGGGACGCTGCTGCCGCTGGGGCTGGGAATGTCACTTATGCTGGTTGTGGAGATACTTTTTCCATGGTAAAAGAAGACTCAGTATTTCAGGGTACAGTGTCCCCAGCTTCATCGAGGCCCCCCTCCCAGGTCCCCATTCCAACTTATCAGTTATTTCTCAACCGAAGCCTTCCCTTTAACAACAGACACCCCGCAAGGCCGAGAGCTGCATGATGAGGGCTTGCTTTTGACTTGCAGCAGTTTCGACCCTATGGCTATAGGACCTAGGTTCTCCCGAGGGACACACCTAGCCGCTCTTAGGTCATTTATGCAGTGCTTGAGCTGAGAATCCAAATACCTGATCTCATTCTTTGCCTTCATCACTTTGTCCAGCAGCATTAGGCGTAACCAGCAGTTCATTCATTCCTTCGTTTTCTGCAAATGCTCCAAAGTATCATATACAGAGCCTCTAAGTTCCTTGCCTCTTAAAAGTGGCTGCTCACTTTGGGAGGCCGAGGTGGGAGGATCGCTTGAGCTCAGGAGTCCAAGACCAGCCTTGGCAACATAGTGAGACCTCATCTCTACAAAAAATAAAATAAAATAAAATAAAATAAAATAAAATAAAATAAAATAAAATAATGAAGTGAAAGGCTCACTTGAGCCCAGGAGGTTGAGGCTACAGTGAGCTGTGATCGTGCTGCTGCACTCCCACCTGGGTGACAGAGAGAGCCCCTGCCACAATAAAAAAAAGTAAGGAAATAAAATTAAAAAGTAGTTGCTTAGGAGTACTTAATGCAGGTATTTTGCATGTCTTTATAAACAATTTATGCCATGACTATTGGTGCTCTGGGTGCTATTGGAAGTAGAGTCCTTAGCATTTTTAAGTCTGATCGGACTAGAGACCCAATTCCAGTAACTCTAAAACCAATTTAGAGAACTCATCCTTAAAATTCTGTCCCCTCTAGAACCACTCCTAGTACGTAGTAGGGGTTACCCAGAGAGACAAAACCAGTAGGATGCAGATAGACATAGATATAGATGTAGATATCAAAACTGATAGAGCTATATGAGAGAGGATTTATTATGGGAATTGGCTCATGCAATTACGGAGGCTGAGAAGTCCCATGATGTGTTTCCTGCAAGCCAGAAAACCAGGGAAGCCAAGAGCATGGCTCAGTCCAAGTGTGCAGGACTCAGGACCAGGAAAGCTGGTGGTGTAACTCAGTCTGCAGATGATGGCCTCAGAACCCGGGGGACACTGGTGCAGGTCCTGGAGTCCAAAGGCTGAAGAACCAGGGATTCCGATGTCCAAGGGCAGTAGAAGATGGGTGTCTCAGCTCCAGGAAAGATAGGTAGGTAGATAGAGAGATAGAGAGAGACTGAGCAAATAGACCATTGAACTTTCTGTTCTATCTGGGCTCTCAGACAATTAAATAGTGCCCACCCACATCACGTGAAGATAGATCTTCCTCATTCAGTTCATGGATTCAAACGCCAATCTCTTCTGGAAATGCCCTCACAGGGACGCCCATAGATAATACTTCACCAGCTATCTGGGTAGCCCTTCAAGTTGACAACCAAAATTAACCTTCACAGGGTCATATATATTTTGTTAAATTTATTCTTAAGAATTACGTTTTGGGGGTTCTGTTGTAAATGGTATTTTTTTTTTTTAACATTTCAGACTTCAGTTGCTCGTTGCTAGTATATAGGAAAGTGATCGACTTTGGTGTATTAATGTGTATCCTGGGTCCTTGCCGTAGTTGCTTTTTAGTTCCAGGAGTATTTTGCTGATTCTTAGAGATTTTCTAGATGTACAATCATGGCATCTGCAAATATAAACAGTTGTATTTCTTCCTTTCCAATCTATATACCTTTTATTTTTCTTTCTTGTCTTATTGAAATAGCCAGGACTTTGAGTCCTGGTGAATTAGGAAGTGTGATGCCTCCTCTTTGGTTCTGCTTGGTCGACATTGCTTTAGTCATTTGGGGTCTTTCATGGTTCTGTAAAAATTTTATCATTGCTTTTTCTGTTTCTGTGCAAAATGCCACTGGAATTTTGATAGAGTTTGCATTGACTTTGTAGATCACTTTGGGTAATGTGGAGATTTTGACAACATTAATTCCTCTGATCTATGAACACAGGATATCCTTCCATTTATTTGTTTTCATCAGTTTCTTTCATCAAAGTTTTAGTTTCCAGTGTACCTATCTTTCACTTCCTTGATTAAATTTATTCCTTAGTATTTTATCTTTTTTGATGCTATTGTAACGAAATTGTTTTCTTAATTTCTTTTTTGGATAGTTCATTGTTACTGTCAAAATACAACCAATTTTTGTACATTGATATCGCATCCTAAAAATTTACTACGTTGATTAGTTTTAACTTTTTTTCATGGAGTCATTAGGGTTTTCTATGTATGTAATCATGTCATCTGCAAATAGAGATAATTTTACTTCTTCTTTTCTGATTTGGATGCTTTTTTTTGTTTTTGCTTTCTTTTCTTACCTAATTTCTCTGGCTAGCACTTCCAGTGTTATGTTTAACAGAGCTGGCGAAAGTGGACATCCTTTTTGTTGTTCCTGATCTTAGGGAGAAAGCTTTTCACTTTTTATTATTGGGTATGTTGTTAGAGGTGAGATGTCGCATATGACCTTTATTGTGTTGAGGTACATTCCTTCTATACCAAATTTATTGATCCTTTTTTTTTTTTTATCATGAAAGGGTATTGAATTTTGACAAATGATTTTTCTGTATCTATTGAGATAATCATATGATTTTTATGTTTTATTCTGTTAATGTGATGTATCACTTTTTTGAGTTGCTTATAGTGAACTATCTTTGCATCTGAGGGATAAATCCCATTTGATCTTGATGTGTGACTCTTGTAATATGCTTTTGAATTTGGTTTGCTGGTAGTATTCTGTTGAGGATTTTTGCATTTATGCTCATCAGGGATATTGGTTTGTATTCTTTTCTTGTAGTGTCCTTGTCTATTTTTCATATCAGGGTAATAATTGCTTTATAAAATGAATTTGGGAGTATTCAAAAAATTCAGGTTTTTGGAAGAGTTTGAGAACAGTTGTTATTAGTTCCTCTCAAAATATTTGGTAGAATTTACCAGTGAAGTCATGAGGTTCTGGGCTTTTCTTTGATATGTGATTTTGATTACTTATTCAGTCTCCTTACTTGGTCTGTTCAGATTTTCTATTTTTTTACAATGCATTCTTAGTTAATTGTATGTTTATAGGAATACATCTGTTTCTTCTAGATTATCCAGTGTGTTAATATATAATTGCTCATAGTGGTCTATTATGATCCTTTGTATTTCTGTAGGATCTGTTGAATGTCTCCTTTTTCATTTTTATTTATTTTAGTCTTATCTCTTTTTTTCTTCATCTGGCTAAATGTTTATCAATTTTGGTTATCTTTTCAAAAAAATAGCTCTTAGTTTCATTAATCTTTCCCAGCTCTGCTTGTTGTTTTCTTCCTTCTGCTAACTTTCAGCTTAGCTTGCTCTTCTTTTTCTTTTTTTTAATTTTTTTATTTTTTTGAGATGGAGTCTCGCTGTGTCTCCCAGGCTGGAGTGCGGTGGCCAGATCTCAGCTCACTGCAAGCTCCGCCTTCCAGGTTTACGCCATTCTCCTGCCTCAAGCTCCCGAGTAGCTGGGACTACAGGTGCCCGCCACCTCACCCGGCTAACTTTTTGTATTTTTTAGTAGAGACAGGGTTTCGCCATGTTAGCCAGGATGGTCTCGATCTCCTGACCTCGTGATCCGCCCGACTTGGCCTCCCAAAGTGCTGGGATTACAGGCTTGAGCCACCGCGCCCGGCCTTCTTTTTCTAGTTCTCTGAGGTATAAAGTTAAGCTGCTTATTTGAGGTTTTTCCTTTTTCTTTATGCAGACATTTATCACTATAAAGTTCTCTCTTAGAACTGCTTTTGTAGTATCTCATAAGTTTTGATATGTTGTATTTCCATTTTCATGTGTCTGAGATATTTTTGGTGTCCCTTTTGATTTCTTCTTTGACCCATTGGTTTTTAAGGTGTGTGCTGTTTAATTTACATATATTTGTGGATTTTTCCACTTTTTCCCCCTGTTACTGATTTCTAGTTTGATACCAAACTAGAAACTGGAAATGGTTGGAATAGATGCTTGATATAATTTCAGTCATTTTAAATTTGTTAAAGTTTGTTTTGTGGTCTAACATATGATCTATCCTAGAGAATGTTCTGTGAATACTTGAGAAGAATGTGTATTCTGGTGCTGTTGAATGGAATGTTCTGTGTATGTCTGTTAGGTCCATTGGTCTAAAGTGTAGTTCAAGTCCAATGCTTGTTTCCATACTGATATTTCTGTCTGGGTGATCTATCCATTGTTGAAAGTGGGATATTGAGTTCTTCTACTATTATCATTGCATTGCTGTCTATTTCTCCTTTTAGCTAGTTATATACTTAGGTGCTTCAATGTTGGGTGCATATATGTTTAATATTGTTATATTCTCTTGGTAAATTGACCACTTTATCATTATGTAATAATCTTTTTCTCTTGTTAGTTTTTGATTTAAAGTCTATTTTGTCTGATATAAGTACAGCTATCCCTGCTCTCTTTTGGTTTCCATTTGTATGAAATATCATTTTTCTTCCCATCACTTTCAGTCTATGTATATCCTCAAAGTTGAAGTTAATCTCACATAGGCAGTGTATACTTGGGTCATGCTTTTTAAACACATTCAGCCATTCTGTTTTGTTTTTTAATTTAAAGGATGAGATCTCACTATGTTTCCCAGACTGGACTTGAAATCTTGGGCTCAGTAATCCTCCTGCCTTAGCCTCCTGAGTAGCTGGGACTACAGAAGTGCACCACACTTTGGGTATTCTATGTCTTTTGATTGTAGAATTTGATCCATTTACATTTAAAGTAATTATTAATAGGTGAAGACTTACTATTGCTGCTTTGTTAATTGTTTTCTGGATGTTTTATACACCCTTTTTTGTTTTCTTCCTTTCTTATTGTCTTTCTTTGTGATTTGATGATTTTCTGTAATTGTATGTTTTGATTTTGTGTACCTACTATAGGTTTTTGATTTGTGGTTATCAGGAGACTTACATTAAACATCATGAACAGTCTATTTTAAGCTGATAATAGCTTAAGTCCCATACAAAACCTACATTGTTCCTCTTCCTTTCCCACATTATATGTTTATGATGAAGTCTGCAGATAAATTAGTAGGATCTATGGCCTTTCTTACCTTCTCCCAGCTTCTTGCAACCACTTAGCTGTGCTGATCACCTCAGTGTTCTGAGTGGGGTGAGAAAAAGTGGGCCTCTTGGGCAGTTAGCCATATGGCTGGGGGCAGGTGGCCTGGTGCTCACTCACTTTCCCCTGTGGAAAGGTCATGGACCTAATAGATTTCTTTTGTCATTGAGCTATGTTGCCTTGAAAAAAGGGTGATGTGGATAAAGTCAAACTGTTCTTTTACCCTCTTCAATGCATTTATTATTAGATTTTTTGCTATAACAGTGCTAGAACTTCTCCACTGGACTCCTGGACTTCCACACAGATACTCTCATCTATAGGTAGTTGAAACATCAATGCTTTTGTGGAGGGATGATGGTGGAAATCTTCTATTCTGCCACCTTACTGACTTCACTCTTTTTAACTCCAGTTGTTCTTCGTAAGATACTTTGGACAAGATCACTAAAATCTTGTCACAGAAACTGGATATACCTATGGTGGCTACAGCCACTTCTTACATACTTGGAGAGCTAATGTCCTCCCCCTTCAGAAAAGTGGAGTAGAGGAGAAGAGGAGTAGTGGAGAAGAGGAAGACAGGGAAGGGGAAGAAGAGAAGAAACAGAAAGAAGCCAAAGGGAGAAAAATGCTAAATAAATTTTCTGCTTCAATTGATATGGTTATATATTGTTTTCTTTAGTCTGTTGATGTGTGGATTACAGTCCACACTTTTAAAATGCTGAACCCATCTTGCGTATCTAGAGTAAATCCCATTTGGTTGTATTTCATAATTCTTTTTATTTATTATTCAATTCACTTTGCTAATTTTTAGGTCTTTGCATTTATATTCATGAGAGCTATTGGTCTATAGTTTTCCTTTCCCATAATATCTTTATCTGAGTTTTGGTATTACGGTAATGCTGTCCTCATAGAATGAGTTAGAAAATCTGTCACCTTGACTTTTTGGAAGAATTTGGTATGACTTCTTCCGTAAGTTTTTAATAGAATTCACTGCCAAAACCCTTTGGGCCTGGTAATTTCTTTTTAGGAAGGCTACTATTATTAATTCAATTTCTTTAATAGATACAGGGATATCCAGATTATTTATTTCACCTTGTGTAAGTTTTGGTAATTTGTGTCTTTCCAGAAATTGGTCCATTTCATCCATGTGAAATGTGTGGGTATAGAGTTAATTATAGAATTTCTTTATTATGCTTTTACAGTCCATGGGATCAATAGTGATGACATTTTTTCATTTCCGATATTGGTTATTTGTGTCTTTTCTCTTTTTTTCTTACCTAACCTAGCTAGAGGTTTATGAATTTTATTAATATTTTCAAAGCACCAGCTTTTATTTCTGTTGATTTTTTTTTTCTGTTTTGAATTTCATTGATTTATCCTCTAATTTTTATTAAATTTTTCTTCTGCTTGTTTTAGGCCTAAGGTGGGAGCTTAGGTTACTGATTATCTTTCTAATAATATTCAGTTAATGCTATATTTGGCATTGCTTTTGCTGAATCTTACACATTTTGATATATTGTATTTTCATTTTCATTTAGTTAAAAATGTTTTTAAAATTTCTCTTGAGACTTCTTTTCAACTTGGATTATTTAGAGGTGTATTGTTTAATTTCTAAATATTTGGAGATTTTTTTTTTTTTGCCAGCTTTTTGTTTTTTATTTCTAGTTTAATTCCACTGCGGCCTGAGAACACTTTTTATACAATTTCTATTATTTTCAATTAGTTAAAGTCTGTTTTATTCCAGAATGTGGTCTATCACGATGAATGTTCTACATGAGCTAGAGATTAATGTGTATTATTCTGTTGTTGGATGAGGTAGTCAAAAATGTCAATTAGAACAAGTTGGGGCCGGGCGCCGGGGTGGCTCGCCTGTAATCCCAGCATCAGAGGCCCAGGACGGGCGAATCACAGGTCAGGAGATCGAGACCATCCTGGCTATCATGGTGTCCCGCCTCTACTAAAAATACAAAAAACTAGCCGGGCTTAGGTGGCGGGCACCTGTAGTCCCAGCTACTTGGGAGGCTGAGACAGGAGAATGGTATAAACCTAGAGGCGGAGCTTGCAGGAGCTGAGAGATCCGCCACTGCACTCCAGTCTGGGCGCATAGAGCAAGACTCCGCCTCAAAAAAAAAAAAAAAAAAAAAAAAAAAAAAAAAGAACAAGGATGATAACTAAGGTTCAGGTCAACTTTATCCTTGTCTATTTTCTGCCTTCTTGACCTGTCAGTTACTGGCAGTGGGGTCTTGAAGTCTCCAACTGTAACAGTAAATTTGTCTATTTCTCCTTGCAGGTCTATCAGCTTTTGCTGCATGTATATTGGTGCTCTGTTGTTAGGTACAAACACATTAAGGATTGTTGTATCTTCTTGGAAGTCTGGTTCCTTTATCATTATATAGTGTGTTTTAACCATAATTTCAATTTTGTTTTAGATGTAGGGGTTGCCTGTGCAGGTTTGTTACATGGGTATGTTGCATGAACCTGAGGTTCAAATGGTCTCATCACCCATGTAGTGAGCATAATATCCAATAGGTAGTTTTTAAGGCCTTACCCCCCTCCTTCTCTCCCTTCTCTGGTAGTCCTCAGTGTCTGTTGTTCCCATCTTTATGTCCACGTGTACCCAATGCTTAGCTACCATTTATAAGTGAGAACATGCAGTATTTGGTTTTCTATTAACTCACGTAGGCTAATGGCCTCCAGCTGGGTCCATGCTGCAAAGGACATGATTTTGTTCTTTTTTATGGCTGTGTAGTATTCCATAGTGTATATGTACCACATTTTCTTTATCTAATCTACCATTGATGGGCACTTAAGTTGATTCTATGCCTTTGCTGTTGTGAATAGTGCTATAATTAACATATGAATGCATGTGTCTTTTTAGTAGAATGATTTGTTTTCCTTGGGGTATACAACCAGTAATGGGATTGTTGCCTGGGATGGTAGTTCTGTTTTAAGTTATTTAAGAAATCTTCAAACTGCTTTCCATAGTGGCTGAACTAATTTACATTTTCATCAACAGTATATAAGTGTTCCCTTTTCTTTGCAGCCTTGCCATTATCTGTTATTTTTTGACTTTTTAAAAATAGCCATTCTGACTGATGTGAGATGGTATCTCATTATGGTTTTGATTTACATTTCTCTGGTAATTAGTGATGGTGAGCATTTTTTCATGTTTGTTGGCCATTTGTATGTGTTCTTTTGAGAAGTGTTTGTTCATGACTTTTGCCCATTTTTTAATGGGGTTATTTGTTTTTTGCGTGTCGAATTGTTTAAGTTCCTTATAGATTCTGGATATTAGACTTTTGCCAGATACATAGTTTGAGAATATCTCCCCCATTCCGGAGGTTGTCTGTTTTTTTTCTGTTGATAAACAGATAAACAGTGATTACCTTAGCATTTACAATATACATTTTAAATTAACCTAAGCCCATCTCCAAATAACACCATTTCACTTCATCAGTAGCACAGATACCGTATGACAGATTAGTCCTGTGTTAGTCCATTTTGCATTGTTATAAAGGAATGCCTGAAACTGGGTAATGGATAAAGAAAAGAGGTTTAATAGTTCTGCAGGCTGTATAAGAAGCATGATGTCATCATCTGCTTCTGGTGAGGCCTTGGGAAGGTTTTACCCATGCAGAAGGCAAAGAGGGAACAGGCATGTCACATGGCAAGAGAGGAAGCAAGAGAAGTGCTAGACCCTTTTAAGCAACCAGCTTTCACTTAACTTATTGCTGCAGGGAGGGCACCAAGACATTGATGAGGGATCCACTCCCATGACCCAAACACCTGTCACTAGGCCCAACTTCCAACATTGAGGATCACATTTCAACATGAAATTTGGAGGGGACAAATACCAAACTATATCAAGTCCCGATTCCTCCTCCCATCCCTTATAACACTTGTCATTTATTTTACTTACCCATATGCTGTAATAACCCAATGCATTCTTACTAATGTTATTTTAAACAAATAGTTATCATTAGATTGATTTAGCATAAGAGAAGATCTTACTTTTACCTTCATTTATTCCTTCTCTGATGCTCCTTTTCTCTTTATGCAGATTCAGGTTTCTGACCTATAATTTTCCTCTGTCTAAAAAAAATCTTAACATTTCATTCGGGTGTGGTGGTTCACACCTGTAATCCCAGCATTTCTTGTAGGGCAGATCTGGTGATAAATTCCTTCCATTTTTGTTTGTCTGTAAAAGTCTTTACTTTCTCTTCACTTTTGGAGGACAGTATCACTGGATATAGGGTGGATGCAATGACTAACACCCATAATCTCAGTGCTTTGGGAGGCTGAGGCAGGAGGATCACTTCATCCCCAGAGTTCAAGACTAGCCAGGGTAACATAGTGAGACCCTGTCTCTACAGAAATAAAATATAAAAACATCGTCAGATGTGGTGCAGCACACCTATAGTCCTAGCTACTTGGGAGGCTGAAGCAGGAGGATTTCAAAGTCCAGGAGGTCAAGGCTGCAGTGAGCTATGATCACACCACTGCACTCCAACCTGGGCAACGGAGTGAGACTGACTGAAAAAAAATTTTTTTTAATGATAGCCTAAGAGCTCTGAGAATTAATGTGAATTGCAGGACACATTTATCAACACTTTGAACATACTTGTGGCCCTGGTTCCTCTCAGGACTTTAAAAATTATTTTTATACAATTTAAAAATTACATGTAAATATGTACATATACATACACACATATATACATATATATGTATACACACATACATACATATATGTATGTATACACATATACATACATATATGTGTATATATACACACACATATATATAACTGGATATAGAATTCTAGGTTGGTGGTATATGTCTTTCAACACTTAAATTATTTCACCTTACTGTCTTCTTACTTGAAGTTTTCTGACAAGAGGTCATTGTAATTCTTATCCATATTTCTCTCTAGGTAATGCGGTATTTTTCCTTTCATGTCTTTCAAGAATTCTTGTTGTCTTAGGTCTTCTCAGATTGAATATAATAAGTCTATGTGTAGTTGACGGTTTTTTAATGTTTAAAAAATTCTGCTTGGTGTTCTCTGAGTTTCTTGCATCTGTGGTTTGATGTCTGTCATTAACTTTGCCAAGTTCTAAGCCATTATAACTGCAAACATCTCTTCTGCTCCATTCCCTTTTTCTTCTCTTTCTGGTATTCTAACTACAAGTATGTTACATTTTTAAAATTTGCCTCAGTTTTTAGTTGCTCTGTTCTGTTTTTTTTCTTTTTTCCAATTCCTCTTTTTTCCTTTGCATTTCGGTTTGGAAAGTGTCTATTGATCTGCCTTCAAGCTCCTCAATTCTTTCCTTAGCCATGCTTAGCCTATTGATAATCCCATTGAAGGCATTCTTTGTTTCTATTAAAATGTTTTTTTATTTCTAGCAGTTCCTTTTGATTCTTTCTTAGGATTTTCATATCTCTGCTTGATTACCCATCTCTTCTTATATTTTGTCCTTTTTTTTTTCACTGGAGCTCTTAGCGTGTTAATCACAATTATATTCAATTATGTATGGGATTCAGTTCTGACGTCTGTGTCATATCTGAGTCTGGTTCTGTCACTTGTTTTGTCTTTTGAAGCTGTGCCTTTTCTTATCCTTTGGTGTGCCTTGTAGATTTTTTGTTTACCAGGTAATAGAAACTGAGGTAAACAGCCCTCTACTCTGAGGGTTTATATTATTCTGATAAGGAGTCAGGTATGTTGGGGAGAATACTGTTCTATAATCTTCCAATTAAATGTCTTATAGTGAGCCTGTGCCTCTGGCTGAAACCTTCACAGGTATTTCCTAGTGGCATAGCTTTTGCAACTTGGAGGTGACAGGAGAGCTAGAAGGGGCTAGAGTTGGGGAAATGCCCTTCACCCAGGTGGGATAAGGCTCTGGAAACATCTTTCCCCAGGAGAGTGGTCCTTTGTTGTGGAAATTACTCTAGGCCTGTTTCTCCATGATTACTCTTCACCCTTGTCCCCTACCTGCCTCCTACCAGGCTCTTCTGGGCTCTTTCTGGGCTCTTCACAGTGAGAAACTGGTATGGTTCCTGGAGGTAAAATCCATGAAAGTACGGAGCCCCCAAGACTGCACACCCCCAGGATCTCTTACTCTCAGGGTAGCCTGTCTCAGCAATTGATCAGAATTACCATTTAAACATCTGTGTCTGTTTGTGTCTCCTGTGGCTTCTATTCCCAGTAAGCCAGTCTTGGCCACAACTCTCTGGACTTACCCATTTCCCTGATTTCAGGAGAGTGATTTGCTCTGCAATCTCAAGTCTCTGATGAGTCTGAGAAAGCTAGTGATTTTCAGGTTGTTCTGCTTTTTCTTGTGGAAGGATGGGAGCTCTTTACATGTTTTGGGTGAAAATAAAAACCCATTCTTTTTTCAAAATTTTTTTGTCCCTCCCTATTCTTTCCTTCAGGCCCTCTAATTCCATGTATATAGGCCACTTGAAATTGTCCCATAGCTCAGTGATACTCTTCCCATTTTTAAAAAATTATTGTTTTTTTCATTTCATTTGGAATATTTTCTATTGGTATATCTTTAGCAATCTCATCCAGTGTATTTTTTATCTCAGACATTGCTATGTTTATACTGACAGCTCAATTTGGTTCATTCTTATATTTTTCACATCTCTCCACATCTCTGTTTAGCTCTTTGTACATAGGGAATGCAGTTACAGTAACTGTTTTAATGTCCTTGCTGCCAATTCTAACATTCATGTCTGTTCTGGGTTTGTCCAATGGGTTGATTTTTCTCCCCATTATGGGTTGTATTTTCTTGCTTCCTTGCAGATCTCACAATTTTTTATTGGCTGCAGATGTTGTGAATTTTACCATGTTGGATACTGGATACGTCTGCATTCTTATGAACACGGCTGAGCTTTGTTCTGGGATGCAGTTAAGATACTTTGGAACAACTTGTTCCTTTCATATCTTGCTTTTATGACTTGTCAGGCAGGCCTGGAACATTACTACATCCAGGGCTAATTATTCCCCACTGCTGGGGCAAGACCCTTTTATTGGTACCCTACCCAATGCCCTGTGAATCATGACATTTTCCAGTCTGGCTGGTGGGAACTGGTTCTTCTCCCAGCTCTGCATAGGTCCTGGGTCCTGCAGCCCTGACCCCTTATAGTTGGTCCTTCCAGGCTGGAGTCATTCCCTCCCAGGCCTGTGATGAGTATATCCTGCTGAATATTTCAGGGGGAACCCTCTGGAGATCTCCAGGGTTCACTCTTTGTACCACTCTCTTCTCTGCCCTGCAAACTCTAGCCACCTTGGTCTCCCCAAACCCCCAACTCCATTTCCTCCACTTGGATTCACTGGGCTCTGCCTCAATTTCCCTCCCTGTGTTGCAGTCAAAAACTCTCTCAGGGCAGCAAGACAAGGCAATTGTAGGACTCATTTTGTTTTTCTTCTCTTGGGGATCACTGTCCTTCTTTGCCCGATATCCTTTCTTGAAAACCAGTGTTTCTTTTTTTTTTTCTTCGATCTTTTTTTTTTTATTATTTTGATTGAGAGGGGAAACCTAGTTCCTGTTACTTCATCTCTGCCAGAAG
The DNA here is from genome assembly GCF_008728515.1 of Papio anubis. NCBI lineage: Eukaryota > Metazoa > Chordata > Mammalia > Primates > Cercopithecidae > Papio > Papio anubis. Next base: position 121,662,227 of record NC_044987.1, read on the forward strand.
TGGGTGAAAAGCCTTGGAGAGTGTCATCAGTTTTGACTGATTTTCTGGCTTTGGAGTGAAGGCAGGTTCAGGGACTTCTACTTGTTCTTTCCTGCCATAATAGGTCTTACCACAAAGGTCAAGGAGCTGATGAAGGGGTCTGCCTGCTTATGGGTCCATGTTGATTATTTGTGTAGGAACTGGGGGAGTAATCTTCAAAAGGGTTCATGAACATAGCCCACCCCATAAGATAGACCTGGGCCAGGACTCCACTTATTACCCAACTCCCCTATGCTGCTTCTTTAATGGGGGGCCCATGATGGCACTTGGGGCCCCTAGTAGCAGCGTTATGAGTGTTATGCAGACTCCATATGCAACAGGCCTGCAAAGATAGTTGTGTCCCTCAGTTATCAGCTGTGATGATCTGATTCAGTGGCTGTAAGTCCCTTGGGGAAAGGACTGAGGACATACCACAGATTGCATTTGATATGCTGTTTCAGGGTCCTGCCTCATGGGGACCCAGCTTCTGTTTCCATTGATGAGTCTGGGTCTGAGAACTGGCTGAGGTCTGGAAATGGTCAAGGGGTCAGGAATGCATTTGAGAGAACGATCTCAGCCTCAGGTCATCCAATCTTGACCCCTTGTTTGTATATTAAGCGGTCACTTGGTTGATTGCCCACCTGTCCCCTCTAGGAGCATGATGCTCTATTACCCTTCTCAAAGACCCCTGTGGGTTAGGCCAGCTGGTGCCATTTCCTCTTTGCTGCCTGAATTCACTTTCCATGGCTGCCATAACTAAGTACCATAGACTGGTGGACTTAATAACCAGAAGTTTATCCTCCTCAGTCCTGGAGGCTGGAATCCAGGATCAAGGTATCACAGCGCTGGTTCCTCCTGAGGCTTCTCCCCTTGGCTGGCAGATGGCTGCTCTCTGGCTGTGTCCTCACAGGGTCCTCCCCTTGTGTATGTCTGAGCCCTAATCTCCTCTTCTCACAAGGACATCAGTCAGGTTGGATTAAAGCCATTAGAATTTGGATGTTTGTCCACCCCAAACCTCATGTGGAAATTTGATCCAATGTTGAAAGTGGAGGTCTAATGGGAGGTGTTTGGGTCTTGGGAGCAGATCGCTCATGAATGGATCAATGCCCTCCCAAGTAGAGAGGGGCAAATGAGGTCTCACTTTATTAGTTCCCTTAAGAGCAGGTTGTTAAAAAGAGGCTGGCACCTCCCTCCCATCTCTCTGGCTTGCTCTCTTGCCATATGGTCTCTACACACACCGGCTCCGCCTCACCTTCCACCATGAGTGGAAGCAGCCTGAGGTCCTCACCAGCAGCAGATGCAGGCACCGTGCTTCCTGTACAGCCTACAGAACCATGAACCAGGTAAACCTCTTTTATTTATAAATTACCCAGTCTCAGGTATGCCTTTATAGTAACACAAGTGGACTGAGAAAATTGGTACTGAGAGTGGGGTGTTGCTATAAAGATACCTGAAAATGTGGAAGTGGCTTTGGAACTGAGTAATGGGCAGAGGTTTAATGAGTCTGGAGGGCTCAGAAGAAGACAAGAAGATGAGGGAAAGTTTTAAGCTTCTTAGAGATTGGTTAAGCGGTTGTGACTAAAACGCTGATAGACATGTAGGCAATAGAGGCCATGCTGGTGAGGTCTCTGATAGAAATGAGGAACTTACTGGGGACTAGAACGAAGATCACCCTTGTTAACCCCTAGCAAAGGTTGCAACTGCATTGTGAACATGCTTTAAGGCTTTGTGGAAGGCTAACCTTAAGAGTGATGACCCAGAGTATTTCGTGGATGAAATTTCTAAGCAGCAGAGTGTTCCAGAAGTACCATGACTACTTTTAACAACTTACAGTCAATACGACAGCAAAGGAATGATCTAACAGCAGAATTTCTAATAAAAAGGGAAGTAGAGCATAAAAATTTGGACAATTTTCAGCCTGGCCTGTGGTAGAGAAGCAAAGAACGTTTTCAGGAGAGGAATTCAAGGTCCTTTGGGACTCTGCTTGCTAGAGGGATTAGCATGACTGAAAGAAGGCATAGTGCTAACAGTCACAACAATAGGGAAAGGGCCCTGAAGGCATTTCAAAGGACTTTGAGGCCACCCTTCCCATCACAGGCCCAGAAGCCTAGCAGAACAGAGTGACTTGGAGGGTCAGGTCCAGGGTGTCACTGCCGTGGACCACCTTGGGATTCTGCTTCCCACATCCCAGCCACCCCAGATCCAGCCATGGCCCAAAAGGCCTCAGATACCACTTGGGCAGCCGCTCTGCAGAGCATGAGGCATGGGACTTGCTGGCTTCCATGTGTTGTTAAGTCTGCAGGAATCCAGAATGCAAAAGTGCTGGAGGCTTCCAGGGTGCCACTGGAACTGCTGCTTCCCACATTCCAGCCATTCCAGATCCAGCCATGGACCAAACGGCCTCAGATACTGCTTGGACAGCTGCTCTGCAGAGCACGAGGCATGGGACTTGCTGGCTTCCATGTGTTGTTAAGTCTGCAAGAATCCAGAACGGAAAAGTACTGGAGGCTTGGCCGCTTCCATTTAGATTTCAAAGGGTGTATTGGAAAGCCTGGATGCCCAGGCAGAACCCTGCTGCAGGGATAGAGCCCTTCAGAGGTATTCTTCTAGTGGAACTGTGGGAATAGGGCTGCCATAGGGACCCCAGAATTACAGAGACACTGGCAGTGTGCAATCTCAGCCTGGAAAAGTCCCAGGCATTGGACTCCAACCTGTGAGAGCAGCCGCGTGGGCTGGGCCCAGCAAAGCCATGCGGACAGGGCTGCCCAGAGTCCTGGGAGCCCACCCTTCCTTCCAGTGTGGAATGTGGGACATGGAGTCAAAAGAGATTTGGGACCTTTAAGATTTAATGTCTGTTCTACTGGGTTTCAAGCTTGTGTGGGGCCTGTTCTGCCTTCCTTTTGGTCAATTTCTCGCTTTTGGATGGGGAATGTTTACCCAATGTCTGTTCCACCGTTGTACCTTGGAAGTAAATGACTTGATTTTGATTTTACAGGCTCATACCTGAAAGAAACTTGCTTTGAGTCTTAGATGAGACTTTGCACTTTGGACTTTTAAATGGATGCAGGAACAAGCTAAAACTTTAGGGGACTCCTGAGATGGGATGATTGTAGTTTGCATGTGAGAAGGACATACATTTGGGGGGACTGGGGGGGAATGCTATAGTTTGGATGCTTGTCCCCCAACCTCATGTTGAAATTTGATGCCCATTGTTGGAGGTGGGGGCCTGGTGCGAGCTGTTGGGGTCATGGGGATGGATTCCTCGTGAGTGGATTCATACCCTCCCTGGAGGAGGGTGAATAACAAAGTTCTCACTTTGAGTTCCCATGAGCACTGATTGTTAAGAAGAGCCCAGCACCTTCCCTCTCTCTTGGTTCCTCTCTTACCAAGTGGTCTCTGCACACCAGCTCTCGCCCTCCTGCCATGCGTGGATGCAGGCTGAGGCCCTCCCCAGCAGCCGATGCAGGTGCTGTGCTTCCTGTACAGCCTGCAGAACCATGAGCCAAATAAACCTCTTTTCTTTATCAATTACCTAGTCTCAGGTATTCCTTTATAGCAACACAAACAGACAAAGACAAAAGCCCACACCAATGACCTCATTAGGACTGTCACACTGGGTCTTGAATTGTGAATTTGTAGATCTGAATTTGGGGTTTTCTTCCTTCAGGACCTTGGTGGCTCTCAGCAAACGCTGCCCGTTCCACCACTCTTTGGTTAAGGCTTCCTCATAGTTCTCAAGTGCTGGGGACATGGCACCAGGTGTGTGTGATCCCACAGTGTTCTGCTCTAGCCTGCCAGGGGCTCTGCCCACTCCTCCCCTGCTCACCCCCATGAGGGGTTCCTCCTTGCCCTGGTCAGTGAGAGAGCTGATCACAGAGCCCACACCCGGGTTCAGCTTCCCAGTGCCATGCCTGGCACCAACTGTCTTAGGCCTGTTCCCCTGAAGCGGAATCTGCAGTGGGGTTTCTCATGCGTGGGATTTGTTAGGGGAGGGATGTTCTCCTAGGAAGTGAAGAGCCTGAGAACACAGGCAAGCAAGAGGGTGTCTTAGCAGCAGACAGCCTCAGGGAGCTCTGGGGCATACATTGTACTGTGGTAGGCTGGGCTTTGAGGCAAGAGGACTGGGTTTCATATTCCTGGGTGGTCACTCCTGGTGTGGGCTGCCCCTGGGCTGGGGCACAACCTTCTGTTTGCCTGAGAACGAGTCACTGAGGAGCGGCAGCCGTGAGAACTTGCAGCCAATCTCTGTGGCTGGGAATGGTTGCACAGCCTGTGTAGGAGTCAGGTGGAGCCGAGGGTGTAGGGGCCAGGCAGAGCAGAGGCTGGTATAGGGACCCAGTGGGCACAGGGGATGGGGACCCAGGGAGGCGCTGGCAGCACGCTGCAGGCTGGGCAGCTCCAGGCACCTTCCTCATTACCATGTGTCCTCCTTGCACAGGGGATTGTGAAGGTTCCAAGGCTGGGTCCAAAGGGCCTTGGAACAGGGGGAGCCCACAGAGAGCCTCCCAGGCATAGGGGCTATCCTGGGAAGCTGCTCTGACCCCAAGAGGTACCTTGGGAAGGCTTGGTCTGGCCACAGTCCTGCAGCACCCCCTGAGCATGGGAGGTGGGTGCCCAACTCAGCCAGGCTCAGAGGTCCTGGCCCCCTGCAGCAGGCAGTGGGCAGCAGGTGGTGCATCCACACCCGTAGGTCTCCTTATCCCAGCAGACGGGACTGTAGGCACACTCGCTGTGGCAGCGGCGTCTGTCTGAGCCTGCCGGCCTGGGTGGGCACTGCTGAGGATGTTTGCCGGGCGTTGGTGCCGGGACATCGGTGCTGGGCATTGGGAGTGGTGTCCCTGTGGGCAGGCAGCTGTGCTGGGAGGGCGGGTGTTGCTGGGTCCCCATGGGTGTGTCTGTGGCTGTGGGTGCGTGTGGCTGTGAGAGGATGGGCACGTCTCTGCGTGCCTGTGCGTGCTCCTGATTTGTGTGTCCGTGTGTGCTCATGCATCTCTGTGCACCTGTGCGTGCCCGTGTGTGGCTGTGCATCCCTGCTGTTTGTGCACAGTGTGTGTGTTTATCTGTGTGTGGCTCTGTGTGTCTGTGTTTTGTCTGTTCATGTCTGTGTGGCTATGTGTACTGTGTGTGGTTGTTTTATTTGTGTTTCTCTGAGTGTGGCTATGTGTGCCCATGTGTGGCTGTGTCTTTGTGGCTGTGTGGCTGTGTGTGCTGTGCGTGACTGTGTGTATTTGTGTTTATCTGTGTGTAGCTGTGCAAGTCTCTGTGTGTCTGTGCCTGTCTGTGTGTGTCTTTGTGTCTTTGTGTCTGTGTGTGTCTTTGTGACTGTGTGGCTGTGTGTGCTGTGCATGGCTGTGTGTATTTGTGTTTATCTGTGTGTGGCTGTGCAGGTCTGTGCGTGTCTGTGTGTGTGCCTTGCGTGTTTGCATGTGTACCTGTGTGTGCCTGGTGCCCTCCAGGAGAATGGGCGCAGGGAGTCCATTGCAAGGATAGGCAGCGTACGACCTGTCTCCCTGAGGGTTGCTGAGGGTGTGAGGGTGGGGTAGCCACACGTGTGTCTATGCCGGGCTCCCTTCTGTTTAGAGGGTGGGGTGGTTGGCAGCTGAGAAAGGAGAAGGGAAGAGGCAGCTCTGAGCTCCCTCCTGACCCCAGGAGACCCTGAGCCCAATACTGACCGCCCACTGGCACCCTGCTCGCCCTGGGGCCTGGCTGCGAGTGGGGCCTGAGAGGTGGGGCGCTGCCCTCGGGGCTGCCCATTTGGCTCAGGTTACACCTGGTTGGTGCCTACTTTCCTCAGGTGAGGACCTGCCCATCCCAGGCTCGTCTGTGAAGGGGACACGATGGTAAGACCACCCTGAGCATCCCATGTGCCCAGTGCATCCCGCAGGGAGGCCCCATCCTCAGCGCCTCTGAGGGTCTGTCCAGAGCACCTCTTGATCCAGCTGCATCTATCCAGTCCGCTGGCCCCGACTGAGCGCCTACTTTATGCATTCCCGAGCGAGGACCCCGGGATATAGTGGGGGATCTGGGCTGAGGAGGGACCCCGGGATATAGTGGGGGATCTGGGCCGAGCAGGGACCCTGGGATATAGTGGGGGATCTGGGCCGAGCGGGGACCCTGCAGAGCTTGTGGGTCAAGGCAGGAGAGGGCCCAGGGTCGAGGGGCAAGTAGAAGCCAGGCTTCGCGGCCTCTGACACTGAGGGCCCCGGGCAGGCCTCCCGGGCGGCTGCTCTCCTGCACCTTCTGCAGACAGCGACCTCACCTTCACGTCTCCCCAAGCCCTGGTCACACACTTGGCCTGTCCTCTTGAGGGCCTCGTGGGCTTCTGAAAACTCACTTGTCTGGGACTTGCTCCTGTTACCCCATCACCTACCACCCAGGGGCTGTCCCGGTCCCCCCCCACTTACCCCCCAGCGTCCGTCCCGGCCCCCCTCACCCACGCCTCAGTGGCCATCCCGGTCCCCCCTCACCTACCCCCCAGCGGCCGTGCTCCCTCTCTGGCTGCTCCCGGCTTCCGGTCCATGGAATTTAGCACCTCGAGCTCCCGTGTGCTCAGCGACGCCTCTGTTCTCTGCTTCCTTCCCCCTAGGGTGGAGGCTCTGCGGGTTCTGGGACCGGATCTGTTTTGTTCCCAGCTGTGGCCCAGTGCCCAGAGTGGGGCCTGGCTTGTGTATGAAGGGGACAAATGTGTACCCCTGAACGAGGACTGGGGTGTGTGGCCTGGCTGGGGAGGCTGCGGAGCCTTCCTTGCAGGAGAGGGTCCCGTAGAGTTAATTTCGGTGAAATGCAGGTGTGCAAAGGCCCTGCGGCTAGTCAGGCCTGGACCTGCAGAGGCTGGGGTGGGTGGGCACCACCCAAAGCCTGGGGAGGCAGGTGGGCCGGCCCAGGCCAAGCACAAACGCTCGGTGTGGGTTCTGTCTGTGACTTTACCAAAGGCTGACGGGCAGCCCTGGGGACCTCTAAGCACGGAGAAGTGCCCATTGACGCTCATGTTTGCAGAGGTCACTCTGACTCCCCAGAGGAGGATGTGCAGAGGCAGAGTGGCAGAGCGGGGGGGTAAAGGGAGACCACAGAGATGTCGCTGCCCTCCTGATGGTGTGCCTGAAGGACAGAATGTGGGGCAGGAAGGAGCAGCAGCTGGCAGGGCAGGTGGCAGGAGAGTGGTACCCAGCATCAAGATCTGGCCTGGCAAGGAGGCCCAGGCGGTGAGGAGCCCTGGGGCTCGGGCCCAGGGCAGCTGGGCCTGTGCTGCCTTCTGTTGTCTGAGAGTGACAGACGAGGGCAGCTGGCTTCTGGGCTGGAGCACAGGGGAGAGGAGGTGGCCCAGCGGGAGACGGACTGTGGCCTGCATGTAGCCGGGAACTGTGGCAGGAAGACAAGAGGAGGCCATCTACAGCAGCTCCGGGCCCAGTGGAAGAGGCCGTCCCCCAAGGACCTGGGGAGGAGCAGCAGAGAGGGGAAGAAATGGATGGGGGGCAGGGAAGGCAGGAGGAGGTCTCCAGGACTGGAGGCCAAAGCACTGGGCCCCTGGCGGTGCGGGAGCTGACTGACCTGGACTGTGGTTAGAAGAGAGGCGGCACGAGGTGACAGGGGAAGGCAATGGACAGGCCTTCTCTCTTTGGAGACATTTAAGGTGAAGTAAAGAGGTTGGCACGAGCTGTAGGGCAGCCTGTGGACTCGAGGGATGAGTGTTTAAGATGGGAGAGAACTGAGCCTGTCTAAAAGCCCATGGAAGAAATGAGTTACAGGCCACAAAAAGACAGGAAGAAACCGCCAACGCAACATGCTAAACGGAAGAGGCCAGGCTGCAAAGGATTGTAGGATCCTGTAGGTTTCTACCCCTAGGACATCCTGGAAACAGCAAAACCATGGAGACAAAGGTCAGTGGCTGCCAGGGGTTAGGGAGGAGGGAGGAACAAACAGGTGGAGTATGGAGGATTTCGGGGCCGCGGAACCCCTCTGTGGGGTGCTGTAACAGTGGATACAGGGTAATATTTGTCCAAACCCAGAGAACTTACACCGCCAAGCTCCAGGCCTCATGTAAACTATAGCCTTTGCATAATAATAAAGTATTGATGTATTTCAAAACAACGCATTGTGCAGGATAAATATATGCATTTTTATTTGTCAATTAAATAAACAGAAATGTTTTTTAAAAAGCATCAGCATGGATAAGCAAAGTGCGATCTCCCCATACGGTGGGGGATCCGGACCCATGCTGCCACGGGGTGGACCTGAGGCACATGCTCGGTAGGAAACACCAAACACAGAAGGACAGACGCTGTGTGCTGCCACTCACGTGAGGCTACGAGAGTCATCAAATCCACAGAGATGGGAAGTAGAACAGCGGGGGTCAGGGGCTGGGGGAGGCGCAGGGAGTTTGCATTGAATGGGGACAGAGTCTCATCTTGGGAAGATGAGAGGGTTCTGGAGATGGATGGCCGTGAGGGCTGCGCACCAGTGTGAGTGTCCCTAATGCCCCTGAACTGTGCATTGAAAAACAGTGTCCATTTAGGACAGTACATTGATGTGATGTGTTTTTTGCCCCAGTAAAAAGTATGCAACTTTTAAAAACGTCTGATGGGTTCCTGAACTGACTCACAGCGATGCAAGAGGCCAGTAACAGCGGAGACTGCGGGCACTGGGGAGGGCTGGGCAGGGGGTAGGGCATCTGGGAACTTTCAGTACCTTCTGCTCAATTTTCGGTAACCCTTAAAGTGTGTTCTTAAAAAAAAAAAAAAAAAAAAAAAAAGACTACCAGTTACAAAACAGAAAAAGCCCAGGGGCCAATGAGGGCACCCGGCGTAGCCTGCGGGCCAGTTAGCCGGGGAGGGCTGGAGGAGGTTGGGATGGAGCTGGCCCCTGCTGCACGCCCTGCTGCACCCCTCTCTAGGCGCGGGTGGGGGTCTCCTGGGGTTTGCCTGTTGCCCCTGGGGCTATGTACTCCATGGTAGCAGGAACCAGGGCAGCCTGCCCACTCCTGCGTCCCCACAGTAGGGCTGGCTTCTACCGCACAGTAGGTCTTCAGGACATTAGGGGAAAGACTGGATGGACTGGACAAAGGTGCTCGGAGAGGTGTGTGTGTGGCCACAGCAGCTCCCACGGAGGGCCCCTTCTGTGGCCACGCTCAACAGGAGCTGGGATGGCGCAGTGGGAGGTACAGGGCCACAGGCCTGGAGATCAAGGCACAGAGAGACCACCAAGGCCGCGGCCAGCCCCAGGCAGAGCTGGGAGTGAGCCAGGCTGCCCACTTGGGGTCTGTGGCTCGGCCTCAGCCCCTAGCCTCTCTGGGTTCCCCACGCTCAGGGACCCACCGTCTGTGTGTCTATCTCAGTGGGCTGTCATTTTTTAAATGAGTTGAAGCTCACGTACACAGAATTAGCTATTTTCAGTGTATCCAGCACGATCTCAGTGTTGTGCGACCCTCACCTCCGTCTAGCTCCAGAGCCCAAGCATCCCCCAGGTGGAAACCCTGTCACTGAGCAGCTACTCCCCGTCTCCATCACCCCCGACCCTGGGCGGCCACCCATCTACTTTTGTCTCTATGGATTTGCCTATTCTGGACATTTCATATAAAGGAAGTCCATCACCATGTGGCATTGTGTGCCCCGCCTCTTCTACCAAGCGCAGCGTTGGCGAGGCCGGTCCACGCTGCAGCCTGCGTCTGTCCGTCATTCCTCTCATGGCCCAGTAATGTTCCATTGTATGGATAGACCACAGTGGGCTCGTCTTTTTTGTGGTCGATGCATGCTGGGGTCATTTCCATCCTTGCCTCTGGTGAGTGATGCTGCCTGGAGCATGGGTGTGCACATGTCTGCCTGAGTCCCTGCTTTCACTTCTGGGGACAGAGCTGGGGTGGGATTGCTGGTCACATGGTAGTGCTGGGGGTAACCAGCCTGCGCGGATCTGCCACGGCATTGCCCATGGCAGCTGTGCTGTTGGCATCCCACAGCTGTGTGAGGCTTGCTCGCAGGGCTCTAGCTGCAGGCCCACTCCTGGCCCGTGGGTCTGGAGTACACAGAGAATGACCAGCTCTCAAGTGTGTGAGCAGCTCCCACAGCCCGGGCACCTGCCTGCTGTGGAGAGATCAGGGCAGGTGTCTTGCTGGGGACTCCAGCCGCTTCCTCTGGGCTCGTCTCCTGGCTCCAGGGTTGCTGGGAAGCTAGTTCTAAAACCAGGGGAGAAGCCATGTGCTCTCTCTGCCCACTGGGAGCCCCAGTGTAGAACAACTGTGCCCTAGTGGGGTGGGGGGGCTGGTGCCCACACCATGCCAGGCAGCTCCCCCACCCTGGCCTCAGGCAGAGCTGCGGTCCTTCTCCCCTTGGTTTAACCATTAACAGGTCGCCTGCGGTGCACCCGGAGACAATGGCGTGTTTGTTCAGCGTGGCCCGTAGGGGGCTGTGCAGGGTCCTGGCACAGTCATCAAAGCTTTGCGATTAAGTCTATTAGGGACGGGATTTGTGCAAACAAAGGGACAGGTGCAGGGGCCAGGCCAGCTGCTGGGGCCGGGTGCTCTGCCGGGTGGCCATAAACCTCCCTGGGCCGTGGGGCTTCCCTTACCTGCAGCCCGCTCGCCAAGACTTTGCTGTTCGCCCAGGCACGGAGGCTGGGCTGTGCAGGGCAGGGTGTCCCCAGGGCATCCTGCTCCCCCTAGCCCTTGGCCCCTGGGCTGCCTGGCACCTGGTTGGCTCAGGAGCTTTTTATGCACAACTCCTCTGCCTATGTCCCCTTGGCAGGTCCTTTTTAACACGAGTCCTCCTCCAGTAAAGGACAGGGTCACCGCCAGGACCTGCAGCTGGGCCTCCGTTCCCCAGTGGGTATCTTTGCATGAAACAGCCTGGGCCCTGGCCCTTGCCCCACCAGCGCTGCCTGCAACCTCGTCCCTGCACCTGGGGCCCCCACCAAGTCCCTGGACCTGCACGAAGCAGCCCTGAGCATGGAAGTCAGGGGAAGGGAGGTCACGATATGAGCCCAGCCATGGCCAGAGTACTGAGCCCAGGGCCAGCAGCTTCAGCGGGCAGGGCAGGGTGATGGGTCTGTGGGCTGGGCTGCCCAGGGACCTCAGGCCTGGGATCTGAGGGACACCAATGCCCTTTGCAGGCCACCATTTCCCTTTCCACTTTCCAAATGTGCTTGGACACAGGTGGATGCACCTGTCTGACCGGCAGACACCCGGTTCTGACCCGTGTGGAGCTGCGTGGACTGGGCTCACCTGTGCCTTCTTGCATCAACCAGGTGTGGACCCTGACAAGGTGCCGGCCACTGTCCTCCAGGAGCTACCTCAGGGATATGCAGGGAGGGACTGGACAGACAGATGGAGCCCAGTCTTTGCTGCCCAGCCAAGCCCTCATGGGCAGTACAGACTCCTTCAAGATCGTCCAATGAAAGCAGGCAGAAGCCACGTCCTTTTGTGATCTAAGCTTGGAAGCAAAGTTGTCACTTCTGCCTCATCCTATTGGTTGGAAGTGAGCCAGGAGGTCCCGCCCACATCCAAGGTGGGAGTCCCTGCAGGACAGGGCTTGGGAGGTGGGTCCATGGGCTCCAGAGGGGCTGGACCACAGCAAGAAGAGTGAGGCCAAAAAGCACCTCTGGCAGAGTCCTCCATGGGCAACGCAGACCGGCTCAGGCCCCGCCCTTCCCTCCGGGGTCCCCTGTGATGGGATAGAAGGGCACAGCTGGGGAGCAGGTGGGCTGTTAGAGCTGGGCAGAGGCCACAGTGGCCAGGGGGCTGGTAGAGTGGCTCTCCAGCCCCAGCAACTGCTGCCCTAGCCGCTGGCTGAGGGTCTGCCTGGAGAGGAGTGGGGTTGGACGGCCGGGCCCAGGACCCCCTCACAGCTGCCGCTAACACTTATTCCCTGCTCCTGGGAAACCTCCTCTAGGGGTCTCGCCTCTGGGGTCTTGGCGATGAGACAGAGGGACCTCAGCCAGGACAGAGAAGAGACCCTGGTCTTGGGGGTCCACAGAGTGGGAGCCGGGCAGACTGGGTGGAAGTCCTAGGCTTGGACCCTGTTATGGGACCTTCCCTGTCAGAGTGGGCTCAGGAGGGAGTAAGTGCTTGGTCCTCAGGTGTGTAAGCACCAGGGCTGGAGCCCACACCCTGGGGAAGCAGGGCCAGGGTGGCTGGGGTGGACTTGATCCCTGGAGAGGAGTGTGAGCGGCCAGGGCAGGGAGGAGGGCAGGCAGGAGGCAGGTCCAGGCCTGTGGGCTGACGGGGTGAGGAGGCAGTTTAGGGACCCGAGTGAAGGCCGAGCGGCTGTGGGGTGGGAGACCTGGGGCCCTGACCCTGCCTTACCCTTGGCCATGGGGCCACATTCATGCTTGGCCCCCACCCAGCCTGGGCTGGGAAGGCATCAGCTCGGCCATGAGGCAAGGGGCCGGCCATGCCTGGGGCCAGAGGGGGTCCCCCAGCCCTTCTTCTTCTCTCCGTCTTCTCTCTGTCTCCTGAGTGGGGCCCCTGCCCTGCTCTGACGGGGTGCCCAGTCCTGACCTGGCAGTGGCTCCAGCCTTTGCAGCACGGCCCTGTCTGCCTGTGTGTGTGTCTGGTTCCTTTCGTTTGGCCGCCCTCCCCTGTCTGCACTGGTGCTCCCCCAACCTGCACTGCCCGCTGGGCCAGGCTCCGTCTCTGCCACCTGTCAGGTGCTTGCAAGACTCTGCCGTCCTCTCTGCTCCCGGCTTGCGGTTTCTGCCTCCACTGGCCTGGGCCTGCCCTGCTGCCGCCTCCCTACGCCCTGGCTGTCCGCTGCCCCTCTGCTGCCCATGGGCCAGCTGGTAGGCTCCCTACCAGGAAAAGAAAGGGCCAGACCGTGCCGGACCAGGACTGGGCACAGCCTCCAACGCTCCAGATGGACAGGCTGAGACGCGCAGTGAGCGAGGCCGCCTGGGACAAGTGATTTCTGGAATGTGGGGCCAGCCAGCCTTGGCGTGAGGTGTGGACAGCTGCCAGCTTCTTCTCAGGCTGCTCACAAGCAGCAGGGGAGTGATCCCGTTTTCTGCTTGGCACCTGGCTTGCCATCCCGCCCTACCCCAGGGCACTCAGACCTCAAACTCCTCAGCTGCCTGGAACACCAGGGAAGCCTAGGCTATGTGAACCTGTGCCCGGCAGCCTAAGGGGCACCAGCACATTCTCCTCTTCTCTGATTTTCCAAACCTTCCTGCCTTTGAGGAACGGCTCCCAGGCCTTCCTGGTTTTCACCCAGATCTGCCAGCTCTGGAGCTCTGAGAATATTCCTGTAAGATGCACATCCCAGGCCTGGTCACAGACTGTGTGAGTCACAGGTAGGGCCTGGGATCAGCATTTTGATGGATTCTACAAGCACTGCCAAGAACGGCTGCCCCGGGATCCTGGAGCCTGGGTGTGGCCTGGCATCTCCTGCTTCCCTGTGCACCCAGAGCCAAGCCAGGGCACGGGCCATCCTCCTCACTCTCCCCTTCTCAGAGGCCACCCTTCTGGCCTGGCCTGCACCTTTCCCCACTCGCTGCCCTCCAGCCGCCGACACACTCACTCCTGCGTCGGGGCCTCCGCACGGTGCAGACATTCCTCCCACAGCTTCCCAGGGAGGCCAAGAGCAAGGAACCTGCCTCTCCTCACGGAGCCCTCTGCTCCTGCCACATGGCTGGATTTTTCTTGGATGCCAGCATTTGACATCTCTATGTGAGATCTGCTTCTTCCCTGATCGTGTCATTTCCTCCACCAGCAGGCAGTCGCGTGAGGACCAGCGCCTGCTCACCACTGGGTGCCTCCCATGTGCAGGGCAGGCAGGTGCTCAGTGCCCCCTGGGCGCATGCCTGGGAGCCCCACTCCTGCTCCCCAGAGGGAACAAACAACTGACCTGCTGACAGAGGCTGTGAGCCCACATGGGTTATCTGCAGACATAAAGGGACATCTCCTATGATGCTTCTGGAGAGGGCAAGGCTCCACAACTGAGGGCTTTCTTTGGGCGACAATCACGTGAAATGCCATGACCTTGTGCCACCCCGTGGCAGATGATGCTCTCAGAAGGTGGTGCGGACCCTTCCCCCATTATGGTGTGGACACGCAGACATGGGGCCTCTCCCACCTCTTACAACTGGGGCAGGCTGACGACCACAGAAGAAGGGACGCCCTGCGACTCCCAGACCACATCATAAGAGGCCATGCAGCTTCCTCCTGGAGCTCTCGGGCAGCTGCCCTTGGAGCCTGGTTGCCATACTGTGAGGAAGCCCAGGTGCCACCGAGGCGGCACATGAAGATGTGCAGCCAATGACCCTGGCAGAGCCTGGCAAAGTCAGCGCCAGCCACCAGACCTGCCAGCAAGGATGCTCTGAGCCGACTTCCGCTGTTGTCTGACTGCCCACGAGACACCCTGAGTGAGCACTGCCAAGCTGAACCCCGTCAACTCCAGAATTGTGAGAGGCAGTCGTCCCACGACTTCCTGGTTTCAGTCACTGCTGTTGGGCAGTTGTGGGTGACCCTGAAGGGACACTCTGATTAGGGACATCTGCCTGCCTGTGTGACCTGAGTCCCAGCCTCAGCTTTCTCATGTGAAAAATCAGGACAACAGTAGACCCTACCTTATAAGGCAGCTGCAAGAGTGGAATACAGTGGAAACTGCACACAAGACAGGGTGGCTGTTCGACACCCTCTTAGTTCTTAAAATCTAAGGCCCATGTCAAGTTTTACCATCATTTTGTCATCATGATGAGAAAAGAAATGAGACCAGCCTGACCAACATGGAGAAACCCCGTCTCTGCTAAAAACACAAAATTAGCCGGGCGTGGTGGCGCATGCCTGTAACCCCAGTTACTGGAGAGGCTGAGGCAGGAGAATCACTTGAACTCGGGAGGCGGAGGTTGCTGTGAGCCGAGATCACGCCACTGCACTCCAGCGTGGGCAACAAGAGTGAAACTCTGTCTCGAAAAAGAAAAAAAGAAGAAATGGAACTTAAACGAGGAAATGGTGCTTTCCTTGTTTTGTTTCTCGCTTATTGAAAGCACCTTGCCTGATGGGTTGAGGGAGAGATTTTCTTAAATCACTGTTGTGTACACATGTAGAGAGAAAATACCAGCAAGTAAGGGTTACTGGTCCCCACCGAGGCCATCCATCATACACTCTTCCTTTGGGCCGTGTACAGGACTGGGGGACACCCATTCCCTAAGAAGGGCCTCCACGATTGACCCGGGACCTTTTGCCTGCTCTGCCGGTGTCTAGATCTTACCAGCAGGTGCCAGCAAATCATCTCTGGAAGGTGTCCCAGACTCACTGTCCTTCCCTAGATGGGCCCTTGAGGCTTGGGATGGAAGTGTAGAGGGGTCACTGCCAGGACAGACAGTCAGGTTCATCAGCGTTGAGCTGGGGCCACCATGTCATGAAGCTGGTTGTCGGCAGCATTCACATGAAACCTGTTTTCAGAGACAATAAGTGTGAACAAGTGTCTTAGGATCGGTGCATTGTGTCCAGGATGAGCCCCTTCTCTCAGTGCCCATCCACGACACTCACACCAGGAAAGGAGACTGGGAGGCGGGGAGGCTGGAAGGCTGGGAGGTGGGGAGGCTGAGAGGTAGGGAGGTGAGGAGGCTGGGAGGTAGGGA